>NW_020175402.1:9142386-9276900 GCF_003031525.2 Neophocaena asiaeorientalis asiaeorientalis
GCCCTCCCTCACCTCCCTGGTAGGTGCCCAGCTAGGACCCGCTGTGTGTGTGTGTGTGTGTGTGAGTGAGTGACAGGTTTGGTTTTAGTTTAGCATAGCTTACGCAGAACCCTGTGTGTTTGGCCTCATGCTGGGCATGAGAGGTATAAAAAGAACAGGAAACTGATGATTCCTGAACGCTCACCCCTAGTGTGCTCAGCACCACACTGCACAGTGTAATGGTAGCAGAGATGAATCTGACTCAGATTTTGTCTAAAGGAGCACAGAGTCTTAAGTCCTGCGGGGGAGGTGAGTCACAGGCATACATGGCTATTTCAAGGAGAGGAAAGAGCTCTGTGCAGAAGGAGAGGTGCAGGGGCAGGGGCATGGGTGATCAGAGCAAGAGGGCTCACACACCACTCTCTTGTCTCCAGGGACTGTCCCACTTTCCTCCTCTGGGTCCTGTTCTACTCCTCTAGGTATTTTCCTGGTCTGACTCAGCTGGAGGCCTATGAAGGTCAGAGAGTGGGGACAGTCCTGATGGAAAGGACTGGGCAGGGGGAGGTGGGTATGCGAAAAGCCCGTACATGGGCAGGGGACCCACGTGACCCCCAGCCTCTGCCCCCTGACAGAATTTCCACCTGATCGACTTCAACTTGCTGATGGTGACCACCATTGTTCTGGGCCGCCGCTTCATTGGGTCCATCGTGAAGGAGGTGATTGGGTCCCAGAGGCTGGCTGGGGAACTCTGGGACTCCCCTTTACCCATGGGGGTACCAAGGAGGTGTGCCCAGCCCTTCAACCCTGAGGCATTTCCTTGGGGCTCCCTTTGAACTTGGTTGAAGAGTATTACATCCCCATCGGCTCTTGGAGTTTCCTGGGCGTCGAGGGAAAGGATTCACCTTGCCAGGTTCTGCCCAGCCTGCTGCCCCACGTTTCCCCGGGCGGGATCACGGGCCATGTTGGGTGGGATTTGGGCACAGCCCCCATGACCTCCATCCAAGGCCCCATCCCGTCCTATCTCGCCCTGACCCAGGCTTCTCAGAGGGGGAAGGTCTCCCTCTTTCGCTCCATCATGCTGTTCCTCACCCGCTTCACCGTTCTCACGGCAACAGGCTGGAGTCTGTGCCGCTCCCTCATCCACCTCTTCAGGACCTACTCCTTCCTGAACCTCCTGTTCCTCTGCTATCCGTGAGTACCCCTCACTCCACCCCCTCACTGCCCAGCACCTGTTCCTGACCTCTGCCCTGAGTGTGGCTGGGCACTGGGTCCCTGTACCCAGTAGACTCACAGGCAGGCAGCAACAGTACCCTCTCACATTGTCTGACAATATCATCCTGAGATCAGGACGATTAGCTTTCTTTTGCAGGAGCAGAAACTGAGACGGCAGGCATAATTTCCCCAAGGTGCCCTCAAGGGGGAGGTCAGAAGGGGACTCAGATCTGAGTGTATATCCCACAGCTCCTGAGGGGGTATGCACGGGCTTCATCTTCCTCTCTCTTCCTTTCCTCTCTCTCTGGTTCTTTCTCTTTTTCTGTCTCTTTGCATATCTTAGTGTTTATGTAGTCTCTCGGTGCCTCCCCCAGGTATGTATGCTTGCAAGCACCTGGGTGCACGCATGTTTCTGTGTGGGTGTCTGTGCATGAAGCGTGTGTGTGTGTGTGTGTGTGTGTGTGTGTGTGTGTGTGTGTGTATCTTCACATGCATATCTGTATGTCTGTCTGTGTGTCTGCTTTGCTCACTCACTTCCTCCGTCTTGCCAGAACCCAGATTGTTGAGGATGGAAAGATAGTGTCTGGGAGGAGCACAGGCCTGCCCCTTTCTGGACTAGAACTGGGGAGAGCTTTGGCAAGATGTCCACTCTGGCTGTTTCTGGGGCAGGCTGCTGGCGGCCTGGGCATTAACAGTCATTTCCCAACCCCTGGGCTTTCTGAGTCATGAACTTCCTCAGGCTGGGTCACCTCAGTTCCCTGGGAAGCTTCAGAACTGGACACTCGTCTCTCCCCTGCGTGATCAAAAGGTCACTGTCATGGTAGGAGCCAAATCACACTTGCTTTAGTTATAACTAGTTTTTAATTAAAAGAGTGATACATGTGTCACGTAACAATATTAAACTTTACAGAAGCTTTTAACATAGTAAATGGAAGTCCCACATAATCTCAGTCCTCCAGAAAACCATTATCTTGCAGCATGTCCTTCTAAATTTTTTCTGTACAAGTACCCACACATATACATTTTTTAAAAACAGAAAAATAGGGTTAATCTCTATGCATGATAATGTATAATTTATTACACGTTCACATAGTCGTATAACTTGGATATTTTCCCATGGCAGTATATATGGGTCTGCCTCAGTTGTTTAAATGGCCTCATAATATTCCATTGAATAGACTTTCCACAATTTGTTTTGTTTGTCTTCTGTTGGTGGGCTTTTGAGTTGTTTCTAGCTTTTCCCTATTGGAAACAATGAGGCAGGGAACATTCTTTTGCATACATCTTTGCACACTTGTCCAAAATTTCTGTACAACAGATTCCCAGAAGTAGAATTATTGCACCAAAAGGTATGTTTTACATTTTTGATAGATATCAACAAATGGCCCTCCAAGATTGTACTGATTAGAAATGTCAACAGTTGCCTTAATTTGACACTTTCTGGTGACTACTCAGACATCACCCAGTGTTCATATTTTGCTTTATTTTATATTATTTAATCTTTAAATTTTTATTAATATAAGACACGTATATCATAAAAAAATCAAATTCAATAGTGCTAAAAAACTTGATGATGGGAATTCTCTGGTGGTCCAATGGTTAGGACTTCGTGCTTTCACTGCCGAGGGTGCGGGTTCGATCCCTAGTCAGGGATCTAAGATCCCACGAGGTGTGGTGTGGCCAAAAGAAAAAAAAAAAAAGCTTATGATGAGAAACAGCCTTTAACCCCACCCTCCAGATTTTTAGTCCCACTTCTCAAAAGCAACCTCTTTTTTTTTTTTTTTTTTTTTTTTTTTTTTTTTTTTTACTCACGGGCCTTGCCGCTCCGTGGCATGTGGGATCTTCCCAGACCGGGGCACGAACCCGTGTCCCCTGCATCGGCAGGCGGACTCTCAACCACTGCGCCACCAGGGAAGCCCAAAAGCAACCTCTTTTACTGTTTCTGGTTTTAAGTGTTCTCTGAGTTACCTCCATAATTTTAATATCCTTATGCTTTTGTTTATTTCTTTACACATTTATTTATTGATTTTATAATTGGGTAATAGGTTCACATCATTAAAACTGAAAAACAGGTAAAAGAGCGTAGAATGAAAAATTCTTCCCTTGACTCCTGTCTCCCAGCTACCCAGTTTCCCTTCCACTCTTAGAAGGAAGGGAACCTAACCACCACGAGGTAACCGCCATGTTTCTGGTTTCTTGTATATCCTGGAAATGAATGTTCTGTGCATATACAAGCATACCACACACACACACACACACACACACACACACACGTACACACGCACACATGCACATATACATTGATTCCCTGCATTGACAGATGAAGATTTACTTCACCTTCCATCCGTACTGTTCCTAGTATTTGATAATTGTTATTATTTTTAATTTTCTGTTGGGCCTCTTTTTCAATAATATGAGTATGCCTGTGTTTTTTATTCCATCAACAATAGTCAGTGTCTTAATCCCTTTTATGTAAGAACATAATATTAGGAGCCCTGTCCATTGGCTTTTCCTCCCCTCTTCCTCCTATCACTTCCTGGCAGCTGTACTCTTATATTGTCATGCTTGACATTCATATTCTCCTATATAGCCACATTTAAGTCTTCCATTCTTTGTCTAAGGCTAATTCTAAAAATTAAAAACCAATAAGTGGCCTTGATATTATTGTGAGTATGAAAATATTATTCACTGCAGGACCAAGTAGTATGCATAGATGATATTCCTTCTCTATATTTACTGAATTATAATCTTGGGCCTCTTAAAATAAGAATGTTCCTAGTGTCAAGGTCAAATGGTTTCTCTTTTCTTATATTCCATCAATTGCTTAAAACCATGCCACATTTTAGTTTGCTTCATATTTAGATTGTAACTTTCTTATATAGCTTTTTATTTTTCTTGGAGTTTCTAATTGCCTTTCTTTTTTCTTGTTGACAAAAGAATGATGGGCCTTCAACATATCCTCAAGTTTATCCAGCCTGTCAGTCATACTACCTGTTGCCTGGAGTCCATTTTTCCCTCCAAAGACATCCCTCCTGGAGCCCTCCATCCTCCTGCTCCAGTCTGGAGTGGTTGCTCTTTAAGCCTGCTATACAGCTCTCAGCCTGGGACTTCCTTTCCTGCCCTCCTGGGTTGGATCCACTGTTTCTTGGATCCTGTGTCTTCTTCTTTCTTGGTTTTCTCCCTTATTTTGCTGGAGTGCATTATGAGGTAATTTTCTTAACAAGGGGTATATGGGAGGTATATACAGTCTTAGTCCTTGCATGTCTGAAAATGTCTTTATTCTGCCCTCATACTTGATTGATGGTTCAGCCAAATGTCGATTTCTAAGTTCAAATTCATATTCTCTCAGGATTTTGAAGATGTTGCTCCATTGTGTCTAGCATCCAGTGTTTCTAATGAGAAGTCTGATGCTAGTTTGATTCCAGTTACTTTGTGGATGACTTGTTTTTTCCTTTCTGAAAGCTTTTGGGAGCATTCTGTTTATCTTTTGATTATTTGAAATTTCACAAGAATGTGTCTGATATGGAACTTTTGTCATTCATCTTATCAGTACTCTAGGACTTTTTTAACCTGGAGATTTGTGTATTTCTTCAGGTCAGGGAAATTTTCTTCTATTATTTCTTTGATAATGTCTTCCCTTCCATTTTTTCTGTCCTCTCTGGGACTTCTCTGCGTCGGATGGTAGACCTCATAGATTGGTCATCTGTTTCTCTTATATTTTCCCTCATATTTTTCATCTTTCTCCCTTTCTTCCTCTCCCTCCATCCCTCCCTCCCCTCTTTCTTTCTCTCTCTGACTCTGTCTCTCTCTTTCTCTATCTATCTTTTTCTCTTTCTTTTTACTTTATCTTTAGGGGGATTTTCTCAACTTCATCTTCCAGCTTTTTTATTGAGATTTTTTTCAGCAGTCATATTTTTCATCTCTAAGTCCTCTTTCTGGATTTCTGATTGTTCTTTTCTCATAGCATTCTGTTCTTGTTTTAAAGATCTCTTAAAAGAGATCTCTTTTAAAGATCTCTTCCCTCAATTTTGTCTTTCCACTGGGTCAATTTTTCTGTTTCATGCTGCTAGTTTTCTAAGTGTAGTTAGTTTCTTTGGTTGTCTGTTTACATTTAAGAGTGGAGGACTGAGTGGCTTGGAATGCACTTTCTCTCCCTCTGCCATTGTATATGTGAATGGGAGGTTTGACTGGGGATTCCAAGTATGTGGGCAGGGCACACTGACTGGTAGACTTTGCTTTAGGAAGAGTGAGTGAGGTGCTAATTGTCAAGCTGTGGGCACCCATAGACCAGAAAGGGGAGGGGGGTATTACTCTAGGGTGCCCCCATTAGAGACCTCAGTTATCCTCAGTTTATTCAGTTTCTTTAGAGAAGAATCTTTCAGGGCAGATTGTGTCAGGTTTGTAGGAGAAAGGGAGTGACTCATAAATGAATACAGATCTGTGTTTAATCCCGTTTGTTCAGCCCTGCTTCTCACTTCTACCCTCTATCAAATGTGCCCACTTCAAGCCAGTCTCTCTTGGGCCACTCTGGGCAGATAAGCTCCTACCCCCATTGTAACCCTCTCATGGCACATTCTAGACCTACGCTATCCAGTTTAGTAACTTCTAGCTGCCTATTGTTATTAAACATTTGAAATAGGCTAGTTTTAACTGAAATGTGCTGTTAGTGTAAAACGTACACTGGATTCTGAAGACTTAGTACGAAAAAAGAAAGTAAAATATCTCATTCATAAATAATGATTATATATTGAAACGATAATATTTTGTCTATACTGGGTTAAGTAAAATAGACTATTAAAATTAATTTCTCCTTTTTTTTTAATGCGGCTACTAGAAAATTTTAAATTACATGTGTGACTCTCGTATTTCTATTGGACTGCGCTACTCTAGATGATGACCTCCTCATCTGTCAACATGTTTCCATCTGCAGATGGAAATTTGTCAGAATCACTTATGTACTGATAACCCTCACTCCCATTCTCTTTGCTGATATGGATTTATTTTCTACTTTTATTTATTTACTTTCTACATTGATACTGTCACATCTAGGATGGAGAGGATGAAAGAGGATCTGCCATCTTGCATGTGAAGTTGTTTCTAACTTGTGACCTGTCAGAGCAGCTACTCGCTGTTATCAAATAATTTAATTGTATCGGCAGTCCTTCGTAGTGGGAAAGCCAAGAAGATTCTTAAGTACTTTTCCTTAAGGTTGAGTCTGAAGCCCTTGTATGTTCATGTAGGTGCCCCACGCCCTCATTCCCACCAAGTGCCCTGAAAAGTGTTTTGGGAATCCCATTTCAGTGTTCTTTTCTGTCCCACAGAATCATTGACCTCTTTCTTTTCTAAACAAAATTGTATTGATCTACTTTAGGCCAGACACCATGCTGGGCATTGTTGCAAAGATTAAAAGAGAGTATTTATAAAAACACTAGCATAATGTCTGACTGAGCATAGAGAATCAGTACAAGCTAGGTAACTTAAGGCAAGTTAAGGAAACTGAGGCTCTTAGAGATTATATAACTTGCCCTAAATCACAGCATTAGTAAGTGGCAGAGCTGGGATTTTAATCCTAGCCTATTTGACCCCAAAGGTTATGCTCTTGACCAGAATTCTCTAAGGTATCTTACTTGAACCTTACCCTAGGAGAAGTGGAAACATTCCCATTTTATAGGCCAGAAAGCAAAAACCCAAAGAGGCTAATTATATGAGTGCCCAAGAACACTCATATTTCCCTTCCTGGAAGTTCAGAATAAAGAAAGAGGACATTACTATAGCTAAGAAAATGTAGGATTCTCACTGGGTCTGGCTCCTGGCAGCAGCTCAGGGACCCTCCTGGAGCTACGTCTGAGGGCCTGGGGAAATTGAGAGGCCCTAAGCTATAACAAGGAATGCCTGTCAAGAGCACCTATCATGACGTTCCACGTACTGTGCTTGGCACTTACCCACTTTAATGATCTACTCTTCTGGGCTATGGGTCTGTCTAGTTTTCTCCTTAAATGATATCAGCCACACACTCTATCTCTTAACTAATCAGCTCCAGCCCTGACCTAGGGGTACTCCTCAGGGGAAGTGGTTTGTACTGTTCAAGGGCCCATTTCAGTGCCTGGCACATAATAGACACACAATAAATATTGTTCCTGAACTGTCCTCCTCTGCAAGCTAAAGAGCTGCCCCCATGTGCACCCATGACAATGTCTACCTCTCCTTTGTGGTACCATGTATATTTTCTTTTCTTTTCTTTTTTTTTAACATCTTTATTGGGGTATAATTGCTTTACAATGGTGTGTTTGTTTCTGCTTTATAACAAAGTGAATCAGTTATACATATACATATGTTCCCATATCTCTTCCCCATGTATATTTTCAGTTAGTGAATTACTTGGTAGTATTTGCTGAGTATCTGTCTTGATCACCGGTGCCAGACAGTTCTGGATTTGAATCCCAGCTCTATTACTTCCTTACTAGTTGTGTGAGCTTTCGGAATCCACTCCACCTGTCTGAGTCAAAGCTTCCTCAGCTGAAAAGGGCACAAACTAACAGTACCTAACACAGAGTTAAGAGAAACAAAAGAAGAGAATGCATGTAAAGCACTTAGTACAGTATCTGGAGCACTGGTTGTGCCCAGTGAATGTGGACTGTTAAGATGACTGCTAGGCAGCAATAGTCTGTGAGGGCCGGGACTCGTGTCTTGCTTCCTACTGTATACCTGCCGCTCAGCACAGTGCTTGGCACGCACTTAGTGCTAATACATGGGTTGAATGACTGATCATTGGCTGGGAGGCTGGATGGCTAGAGGGACCGGTAGAGTCTCCCCTCTGAACAGCCAGGAGAGCTAAAGCCCAGGTGGGCTTTAGCTCTTGGTGGTTAAGAGTTGGGATCCTGGCCCTTGGGCAGGCCTGCCCTCACCACTGTCTTCCCCAGCAGGTTTGGGATGTACATTCCGTTCCTGCAGCTGAACTGTGACCTCCGCAAGACAAACCTCTTCAGCCACATGGCCTCCATGGGTCCCCGGGAGGCGGTCAGTGGCCTGGCACGGAGCCGGGACTACCTGCTGACACTGCGGGAGACGTGGAAGCAGCACACGCGGCAGCTGTACGGCCCGGACGCCATGCCCACCCACGCCTGCTGCCTGTCGCCCAGCCTCATCCGCAGTGAGGTGGAGTTCCTCAAGATGGACTTCAACTGGCGCATGAAGGAGGTGCTGGTCAGCTCCATGCTGAGCGCCTATTACGTGGCCTTTGTGCCTGTTTGGTTCGTGAAGGTGCGTAGCTTGACCCAGGGAGGAAAGGGGCCTCACCCTGCTGCCTGCCCCCCAGGAGCCCTCTTGCTCGCATAAATAACTCTGCTGCTCTTGATGAGATTCCCATATGTGCTCTTGAGGGCCAGAGTGACTCCTGCCTTCATTTTAGAGTGGAAAAAACAAGGCTTGCTGAATGGACGTGGCCCGCACGAGGTCACCCAGCCAGCAAGGGGGACATGGCATTGTTGTTTGTAATACTTGGTAACGGAAGGCGGTGACTTGGTGTTTCAGTGTGGCGGTTTTGGCACAGGCACGTCACAGTGTCCTGCTTTGTCATTAAGTTCGAAAGGCAGGACTCATCCAGATCTGAGGGACTCCAAAGGCCTGTGCTCTCTCTCTGGCTTGTATGGCCATGTGGGAAGGTACCTCCCCAGCTGGCTTGACACATTTCTCTGAGGATGGGCTGCACTGAATGATTGGGGGTTGAGAGGACTTCATGTCCGTTGGGCACCTACAACCTGCTAGAGCTTTGATGAGTATTATAATCCTCCTCACGCCTCTCAGAGGTGGTTACTCATATTATCCTCATTTAACGGATGAGGAAGCTAGCCCAGAGAAGTGAAATGACTTGCCCAAGGTCACATAGTGACTAAGCAGCAGAGGCAAGATTTGAACTCATTTCTGTTGAACCCCAGAGCCTGTTCTCTGGCTCAGAGTGGGAATAATTTTTCTTTGTAGAAAACTGAGTAGTGGGCATAGGGTTTAAGCCCATGATTAAGCCACCTTTGTTAGGTGTTCAGTCCTTCGTCTCAGGCCACCCCGAGGTCTCTCTAGGGCTGTCTTGATCTCTGAGACAGATGGAATCAGGGATGGGGGAGGGAGTGAGGCCATTATGGGTGTCCAAGGTCTCACCCACCTCCCGCTGCCCCCAGAACACACATTACTATGACAAGCGCTGGTCCTGCGAGCTCTTCCTGCTGGTGTCCATCAGCACCTCGGTGATCCTCATGCAGCACCTGCTGCCTGCCAGCTACTGCGACCTGCTGCATAAGGCCGCTGCCCACCTGGGCTGCTGGCAGAAGGTTGACCCAGCACTGTGCTCCAATGTACTGCAGCACCCGTGAGTCTGCCCTTCTCTGCTCGACCCCAGCCCCCCCTGGTCAGTGTCTGGAGTCACTCACCTCCCTGCTCATCAACTCATTCATTCGATCAGCAAATAGTTATTGAGCATGTCTTGTATGCTAGGCCTTGTGGCCAGAGTGGGATATGGCAGGGCCCAGGAAGGACATGTCTCCTGTCCTTGGGTAACTTGCAGTGTCTTAAAGATGGGAGGAAGGCAGGTGGTAAATTCATAGACTCATTGACTTTCTCATTCACTGACTCAGGTACTTGCTCATTGGCTGATTTGCTCATGCATTCACTCATTGCTTCCCTCCTTCCACTCACTCATCCATCCAATCATTGGCTAATCTACTCTTTCAGAAAGCATTTACTTCTACCTAAGCTGTCCCAGGCCTGGTGCTGTGTATTGGACAAAGGAGCTTGGACTTTGACCTATAGGCAGAGGGGAGCTATGGAGGGTTTTGAACAGTGGAGGGACCCATTCCAAGGTGTGCCTTAGAAACATCAGTCTGGTAACAGGGTATGGTGCTGTGTTAGTTGATGACATACCCTGGCCAGGGAAGAAAAGCCACAGGGAGGAAATGGCTAAGATGAGACGCCTTGAGGAGTTACAGTCTGGTGCGGGTGATAGCCGTGTACACAAAGAATTAGGATGAGTGGGGTGAAAAAGGCCCAGCTGCGGGATGGCATTGCACTCAGAGCAGAGGCAGAAGACACCCTGCTCAGGAGCCCTGAGGGGCTGGACTGTCCTCCCCTCAGCCTGACCCATCCTTCCTGGTGCCTAGCATTTCTACAGCCCTTCATCACCGTCTTTTTACCCCAGTTATGCTAATTTTCCTGCCTGTATTCCCCCATTAGACTGGAAGCTCCTCAAGGCTGGGACCATCTCTGAATCACATCTGAGTCTTGGGCCCAGCACAAGGCCCAGCCGAGAAGAGGCCCCTAGGACAGGTTTGTAGAGGTAGGCCCACAGAGATGCGAAGGGAGGCCGCAGAGGCCAAGCCTCCTGATGTTGGCCCTCCATGCCAGTCAGGGTCCCTCTCAGGCTCTGTCCAGGTGGTCCAGAGAGTGGATGGATATTGCCAAATGGTCTGAAGTGGGGCTTGGCTTAGCCTAAGGCTCTGAGGGGAGGGGGGAGTAGAAAGAGAGTACATGGCTGAATATGAGGATAAACCTGCCCATGGCTCACCATGGTCCTCAGGTAAGATCCAGGCTCCTTCACGTGGCTTCCCGTGATGAACTGACTCCTACCAGCCTTTCTGCTCTGTCTCTTCCCATGCCCCAACTCATACTCTGCTCTAGCCAGACCCAGCCTCTTCGGATCCTCCAATTCTGTATGTTCTTTTTTTTTTTTGCTGCATTGGGTCTTCGTTGCTACGCAGGGGCTTTCTCTAGTTGTGGCGAGCGGGGGCTACTCTTCGTTGTGGTGCTCGGGCTTCCCATTACAGTGGTTTCTCTTGTTGCGGAGCATGGGCTCTAAGCACACAGGCTTCAGTAGTTGTGGCTCGCGGGCTCTAGAGTGCAGGCACAGTAGTTGTGGTGCATGGGCTCAGTAGTTGTGGCGCATGGGCTCAGTAGTTGTGGCGCACAGCCTTAGCTGCTCCACAGCTTGTGGGATCTTCCCGGCCCAGGGATCGAACCCATGTCCCCTGCATTGACAGGTGGATTCTTAACCACTGCGCCACCAGGGACGTCCCTGTATGTACTTTTGTATGCAGGCTTTTGCCTATGATGCATGTTTTGCGTGGAGTGACCTTTCCAATTTTCTTTTTCTGTTTAATTCCTATTCATCCTTTAGCACTTTGCATCCTCCAGGAACACTTTCCTGACCACCCAGGATAGGTTCAGTGTCCCTGCCCTGCCTGTGCTCTTCCTCTGCTGTGTTTGCTTAGTTACTTGCCTGTCATTCCAAGACTAAAGCTCCTGGAGGTCAGGGTCCTTGTCTGTCAAGCGCTCGGCCATCTCCTCACTCCTGGCAAATGCCTGGCTTGTGATAGGTCCAACAGCAAATTTTTTGTGTTTTTTGTATGTGAGCTTTTTTTAAGGTAGGATTTCCATACAGTGAAATTCACAGATCTTGAAGTGTACAATTCCTTGAGTTTTGATAAAGAATACACACCCATGTAACCCTTCCCCCATCAAGATACAGAACATTTCCAGCCCCTCAGAAAATTTCCTTATGGCCCTTCCCAATGACCCCCTCCCCCTGGCAACCATCTTTTCATTTCATTTCACCATAGGTTAGTTTTGCCTATTCTACAGCTTCATGTAAATTAAATCATACAGTAGACATTCTTCTTGGGTCCAGCTTCTTTCATTCAGCATATTGTTTGTGAGGTTCATCCATGTTGTTGCATATGACGTGGTAACTGTTTTTTAAATGAAGGAATCGACAGGGCAGGAGCATGAGATTGAGCTTCTTGTGGACAGTTATTCTCAGTCCTCTGGCCCAGGACCCTTATATTTCCTGGGAGATCTCAAAGAACAATGGAAGAGAATTCACTGGTCCCACAACCTTATTCACATGCTCTCTGGGGCGCCTCTGTGCCAGGCCTTGTGGCATGCTCCGAGGACACAGAAATGAATTGGACACCATCCCTTCCCTTCAGTGCTCCCAGACTAGTGAGGGATACAGGGAAATAAATAAGTGACAACACATTGGGGAAAGTGGACCGGTAGCAGGAGATTCAGGGAGCATTTAAAAGATGCTGAACTCTGTGGGATAAGGCATCTGGAAGAGCAGCCCAGCTGGAGTGAGCACCTTATGAAGAGACAGGAGCAGTCAGGTGTGCTGGAGGAACTAGAGGCAGTTCTGGGTGGCTTGAGCAGGCGCTATGTGGTGGGGGTCATGGAAGGCCACACTGGGACTCAGAGGCCATAACACATTGTTGGGGACTTGACTCCAGGGGCACCGGAAAGCCTTCAAAGGGTTTTGAGGAGAGACTAGTCAGGCTTGGCTTGGTGTTTCACAAAGACCACTCGGGCAGCTGTGTGGTGGACTGCTGGGAGGCTAGATGAATAAAATGACCCCAGGGAGGGAAAAGGGTTTTCTTGAAATCCCTCAGAGACGTGAATGTCAGCCCTGAACCTTCCGACTCCCAGTGCAGTGAATTTCTTACAGTTCTTACCCATTTTACAGAAAAGGCAACTAAGACCCAGAAAAGGAAAGTCATTGTGTCTAAGTGACAGAAATGGGAGTAGAGCCCTGGTGGTCACCCCATGCCCAGTCTTCTCACATCCCCTTGTGTGGGTGAGCTGGGCATAAGGGGGTTTTGTCGGGCTGTGCCTCCAGGTGGACTGAAGAGTGCATGTGGCCACAGGGCGTGCTGGTGAAGCACAGCAAGAACGTCTACAAAGCAGTGGGCCACTACAACGTGGCCATCCCCTCCGATGTCTCCCACTTCCGGTTCCACGTGAGTCTCCTACCCTGGGAAGGAGGGGTGGGGCCTGATCTAGAGGGCAGGAGGATCAGCTGGGCAGGAAGGTGATGTCATAGCAAGAGGCGGCTATTTTCGATATTTCCCAAATCCAAAAGAAGACAATGCACATGTGCAGCCCAAGGATGGCCATACAAATGATCCCTTCATAACTGTAGCTCACTTGGTACCAGATCTTTGAAAACATTGGGTGGAGGTAGAAAAGATGATACAACAAAAGGAGGGGTTGTTGGTGGTGAAAATAATTACACTCGTCATTCCTTACTGTGTGCTAGGCACTGTGGTAAACACTTTCCATGCACCCTCCCATTCAGTCTTCACCAGAACCTTGTGTATGAAAGAAATACCAGGGCTGTCCTGGTTTTCAGGTACTGAAATCAGCTTAGAGAGTTTAACTTGTTCCAAGGGTGCCTTACTGGGAAACTTGGGAACTAATGGTAATGACTCATGGACCCAGTACAATGGAAAGGGCTGCTCAAAATCATCTGGGCTGGTGGTTTCCATTTTATTTACTTATTTTACTGTTAAAATCCTTTTCTCCAACTCAGTCAAACTAAAGTTCAGTATATAGGACTTCATGGCGCTGCTCTGTTTGAAAGGGTTGGAACTCCCCTCACTTCCTGCTGACCACTGTGGTAGCCCCTAAAAGACCTCCTGGAACCTGGGCCTCTGAGGAACACAGTTTGAGAAATCATTGATCTGGGCTAACCTCTTCTTTTCCCAGTAGAGAAACCTGAGGTTCAGACAGGGAAGGGACTTGCCCAAGGTCCTGCAGCCTGTCAGGTGCAGAGCTGAGCCTGGCGTGCTGGTCTCTCGGACTCCTGTATCCTGGCACTTCTCCTGCCATCCTATAATCAGCTCTTGAGGTTTAGGTACCTTGGCCCCTGCAGAATCAAGATCCCTGGACACGATCATTCTTTTAAACTGACCAGAAAAATTTTCTTAGTCTCTACACTCTACCTTGCCCTGTAGACACCAGGTAAGAGTGATGTGTCTCCGTGTCCCCTGGAAGCTTCCGGCCTAGCGGGGGATGCTACACGTGAAATAGTAAATGACTCAGGCTGTAGAGTCTATAATAACTTTCCATGCCTCTGTCATAAGATTCTACTTTGTTCAGGCCTGACAGTACCCAGGAAGTCACATATAATAAGGTGTTGGTTTTCGACCAGCAAAAGTTTGAGAGAACAAGTAGGACTTCTCAAGAAAGGCTTCTGGGAGGAGGTGGAAGTTGATCCGGATCTTTTTTTTGTTTTTTTTTGATCCGGATCTTAAACAGCTTCTGTGGGAAGCAGTAGTCTTGACAGAAGGAACACCACAAACAAAGGCAGAGAGATGGCAAGGTCCACGCCCAGCCCTACGAAGTCTTCCTCCCCACCCAAGTCTGCATGGGGCCCAAGAGCTTGACCCCTTCACTGGCCTACCCAGAACCCCCTTCCAAGAGGCAGGTTTCTGGAGCCCACTTTCCAGTCCATGCCTACTCTTTCCTGGGCAGTTCTTTTTCAGCAAACCCCTGCGGATCCTCAACATCCTTTTGCTGCTGGAGGGCGCTGTCATCGTCTACCAGCTGTACTCCTTAATGTCCTCTGATAAGTGGCACCAGACCATCTCACTGGCACTCATCCTCTTCAGCAACTACTACGCCTTCTTCAAGCTGCTGCGAGACCGCCTGGTATTGGGCAAGGCCTACTCGTACTCGGTCAACCCCCAGAGGGACCTAGACCACCGGTTCTCCTGAGCCCCAGGGCGACCCAGGGACAGCATCCAGGCTTCAGCCAGGGGCTCCCTGGGAAGCGGCTGTTGGGGAGGGATGGGTGGGGGGGGGGGGGGGGAAAAAAAAAAAAAAAAAAAAAGACAAAAAAAATCCACCAGAGCTTTGTATTTTTGTTACATACTGTTTTTCTTTGATAATTGATGTGATTATGAGGAGAAAAAAAAAGTCCTATTTTTATACTCCCAATAAGCCTGTGTCCTGTATTTCTTTCTCCTTTTCTTGCCTGTCAGGCAGAGAGCAGAGGTGTGGGATTCTTGGCCAGGACACCCCATGTGTGGCTTCTGGGGCCCCTGTGAGCTCTGCCTTCTCCAGTGGAGAAAAGATGAGACACCCGAGGTCACCGTAGCATGGTAGCTGCTGCTGGCCGAATGCTCGCTGTGTGCCAGAGGCTGCTCTACGTGTATGACAGGCCTTGTCTTAATCCAGTTTTTATGACAACCCTAGGAGGTAGGTGCTGTCACTCCTATAGATGAAAACAGGAGCTCAGGGAGCTATCTATCATGACTTGCCCAAGGTAACACAGCTAGGAAGTGGTAGTGCTGGGTCCCAAAACCCTCTGAAAGATAACACTACTATCCCAGCAGAATGTGATGTACTGATTCCCAGCACGCAGTCACTGAGACCCTGCTCTGTGTCAGATGCTGAGGTACATGGTGAAGATGCCAAGACACAGAAACAAACAAGTCACTACACTGGGAGGGGTATAACAGTTACAAGGTACAGAATAGCACAGGGGAGAGAACATTTAATGCTCTCTGGACTTCTTGGAGGAGGGGATAGTCTGAGTTGTATCGGCCACTTCCTAGGTGGACAAGAGGGGGTAAAGGCGCTTCAAGCCGAGCAGTAGCATTCTGGGGTATTTGGAGAAGGTAAGCAGAAAGCAGTTCCTAGAGCAAGAAAGATAAGGAAAGTTGGGGGGAGGTGGGCTGGATCTGGAAAGGTCTGCAGGGACTGGGTCAGGGAGGACCCATGGCTCTAGGCTAGGGAGGGTGTGTGAGCAAGGCCAAGGGCTTGAATGGAAACAAAGCCGCTTGGAAGGCCACCTGGCTCCTGTGGAGCATAGGATGGAGGGCTCGGGCTGGCAGGAGAGGAGACATGGTCATAGTCTGCCCGTGTCCCCTGAGCCCTTGTTTGGCTACAAGTTATGCAGATGCTCCAATGGTGGTGTACAGGAGGCAGACACTGCAGCAAATGTTTGTGGTACCTCTGCTGAGGCAGGCATTGTGCCAGGCACTGGGACAGAAACAAAGATGAGGAAGATACTGTCCCTTCATAGACAACCAGGAGAGAGAGAGACCTTGTGAACAACCTAGATTGCCAGTTGCTGAGGAAAATGTGTGTCCAGGGCACCGGGGAGCAGAAAGGACAGGTAGTCTGACTCTGCCTGGAAAGACAGGCTTTTTCAAGAAGGTGAAAATTGTATTCGGTCTTGAAAGTGAGTAGTTCACCTCATAGTCAAGGGGGAAGGGAGGGCATTGTGTTCCAAGCAGAGGAAAGAGCATATGCAAAGGCACAAAAGAAGATAGGAGCATATTTGGGGGAATGTGGTTCCCCAAATATGGATGGAGCCTGGGTTGCCTGGCAGGGAGTAGCCCAAGAAGCCAGTAAGGACCAGCCTAACTGTCAGATTGAAATGTTTGGGCATTACCTAAGGCCGTTAGTAGGAAATCACTAAGCAGAGGACATGATAAGGTCTCTGCTTTTAAAGAGATAATGGGTGCAAATGGGAGAACCTGGAGGCACACCAGTAAGGAGGCAGGTAAAATAGACCAACAGAGAATGAAGAGGTCTGACCTTGAGCAGTGGCAGTAGGAGGAGAAAGATAACACTCCCTTTCCTGACCCGGAGTCCTAGAATTGGCTTTTTGAGTTGTTTCCCTCTGGGCCAGGTCCACAACTAGAGGTGGCAATTTGTTATGGCAGGACCTGGGCTTCCAAAAGATAGCTCCCTCTTGGGACCAGTGACTTGAAGATATAGCCTTCCTCTGTGTGTTGAGGTGGGGGACAGAAGGACCGGAGTCCTATTATGCAAAAAGGGAGGTCTAATGTGTACCAGCCATAAGTTTCATGATTCAAAAGACACACGACAACGGGACTTCCCTGGTGGTCCAGTAGTTAAGAATCTGCCTTCCAATGCAGGGGACGTGGGTTCGATCACTGGTCGGGGAACTAGGTCTCGCATGCCGCAACTAAGAAGTCCACATGCTGCAGCTAAGAAGCCCACATGCCCCAACTAAAGATCCCGTGTGCCGCAATTAAGGACCTGGCACAGCCAAAATAAATAAATATTAAAAAAAAAAAAGATGCATGAACCTCAGAGCCTCAATTTCCTCATCTCTAAAAAGGGAGATCATATCCCTTTTTTTGCGTAACTCACAGATCTGTTCATTCATTTGTTTATTCATTCAACAATTATTCATGGAGCACATAGCACGTGCCAGATGCTGTGCTAGCTGCTGGAGATCAGTGATGAACACTATAGAACTGACTTGTGCCCTCAGAGAGCTTGCAGTAAGGCTAAATGAAATAGCTCTGTCAACTATAAAGCACTGCACCGGTCTCATTATTTTTCCACTTTGTATCTCCCAATAAGATTGTAATCGGGTTTACTCTAGACTTCTTCATTTCCTTATCGCTATATCCTTGAGCAAGTCACTTCACCTTTCCAGATGACTCCTTATTCATATATCCAGCTCAGGGTCTATGGGTGGTTTTAACTACAAAAGGAAGGAATACCTTTCTGGAAGAAAAAGTTTCTACGGGGGGAGACCTCACTACAAAAAGGAAATAGCAGGAAAAGCTGAGAAATCCTAAGCACACTTAACTTTCTTTAGTAGGTATCCCTCCCAGTTTTTCTCCACCCACTCCTTTCATATTCCATCCTTATTCCCCGCCTTTAGTAGCTGCGGTCTCTTTAAATGTGGTCGTCGCTGTGAACTAGGCGGTGGGGCCGAAAGCGCGTTTCTTCCCGGGATTGTTAAGTTGTTTGTCCGTTTCGGGCTGCCGTCCTGCAGATCCGCCATATTGTCTGCTGAAGCTGCCGCCGAAGCTGCCGCCGCTGCCGCCGCCAAGTAAGAGCGAGCGGAGCCGCGATGGGTGAGTAAGGAAACCAGGCAATTGGGGACTCGGGCTGAGGCAGTGTCGGGGCTTGGAGTCTGGCGAGAGCCTGTTTGCAGTCTGCAGAGGATGTCTGAGTCTCCTCCAAATAGGGTTGAGGGAAGAAGCCAGGCCGGGAGCGCCGCTCAGGCCAGTTTGGGGCCAGGTTAGGGCCCAAGCGGGGAGCAGTCTTTGGGGGCTGGTTTCGGGAACACCTTGCCACTCCTGGAGCCCCCACGTGGTGGCCCTGGGCCGGACCCCACGCGTTCCCGGAGGTTAGAAAGGGGCTGACCCTCCGGTCTGGGCCGGGCTCCCGGTGGCAGGCCCGGGAGGCGTTTAAGGCAGCCCTCTCCGGCGTGTGTCTGACCGACGCGCCTCTTAACTGGATTCACTGGTTGCCCTGAACTCAGGGAAATCCTCCCTACGTCGCAGAGAGAGTTCTCTGGCGAAGGGACGCCAGGCGAGCCAGCTCCAGACCTGTAACCAGGGGCAGCCATGCCGAAGGCAGCCTGGGCCGCTGAAGGCCGGGAGAACTTGCCGAGCCGAGGCGGAAATGGGGTGGTTCGGTTGGGTTCAGAGTGACAGCCTTCGTAGTGGTAGAAAACCAGTGCCAAGATCTCGTAGTCATGTATAGGTCGGGGGCTTTAGGTTTCTGGGCCTGGCCCTGGTTAGGAGAAAAGGAGCGACCTGTTGCTCTTTCTAAAGGGACTCCAGGTAGCAAGGCCTGTGCTCAGAGAGAATACGATGGCGAAGTCTTTGGACTTAGGGACAGAACCATCAGTGGTACTTCTTCTCCAGCAATGAGAACTATTAAATTTGCTAAGCTCTTCCTGTGTGCAGGCATTGCTCTGATTGCTTTACATGTCACGTTTTATTTAATATGCACAACCTATTTATTGAGATAGATACTGCTATTATCCCTATTTTACAGATAAGGAAACTGAGGCTTAGGGAGGTAAAGTAACTTACCCAAGGTCACACAGTCAGTGGCTTAAACCAGGTTGATCGCTCCAGAGCCCTAGTTTATAGCTGTTGTTCTTTATGGCCTGGCCCCCAAGTGATTGGGCTGGAAAAGGGGGAAAGAAAGCTTTTAATCCTAGGCAGAGTTGTAAAGGTGTTTTGTATTTTTGCTAGTGGGCCCACTTTGAAATCTTTAATCTGAAAGAAACGGGAAAACTGCAAAGTGAATTGCTAACCCCAACTATTGTGGGTGTGTTGGGGGTGGGGATTGAGATTCTGGGATTGAGTTTTGTAAGAAACCTGATCCTGAGGAAACATAAATTCCTCCCTTGAGCTGCACGGCAATGACTTTAGAATCAGATCTGGTATTATAATCCTGCCTGCTACTTCGTAGCTCTCATCCAGAGAAGTCACTTAAATGTCAGATGCAGTGATGCATATGGAAAACATCCAGTACAGTCCACGATAAATGTTATTTTCTTCCTTTCTGAGCCTTCCTTTCCTCATCTCTAGAAAGAGGGGAGGGGGCAGAGTTATCGAGGTGTTTGAGAATTAAATAAGATACCACAGTGTTTGGAGACTAGTAAGGGCTCTATAAATATCAGAACAGATTCTTTTCCACCTTCAATAATGTTTTCAGTAATGTTTGTTCCTTTCCTTTAAGTACTCTGGTTTCCAGAATCCTCCATTAAGACTGATAGGCCAGTCCTTGTAGCTGCAACTTTATGAATCAATGAAAAATTTTAGGGGCTTTTATGTTATAGATTTTGTATTGGCCTTCAATTTCAGGAACACTGCTGCCTCAAAGGGAAGAGGCTAATACTTAGTTTATTAAGCCCAGTGAAATAAATTTGACAGCGATTTACTCAGCTTTTACAGATGGGGAAACTACCTCAGAGAATATAACACAGTTAGTTACAGCAAAGCCAGAAGTGAGATTCTTACCCATTTTGCTGCACATAAACCTCTAAGAAGACTTCAGGTGTGATCACATTTAATCCTTTTCTGGTAAACTTTGAAATGAAAGTTCTTCAATAGAGCAACAGAAAGTAACCAGGGTCCTGAAGGGGAGTTTTAGTCTAGAGTCAGGCAGCCTCCTCTCTTCTCTGCCACTCCATTTCAGGTACCTCCCCGCCACCCCCATCCCGCCTTGCACCTTGTCTTTCTGAACACCAGGCCATTGGGGTTTTTGTTTTGTGGGGTTTTTGTGTGTGGGTTGGTTATTTTTGTTTTTTTCTCTGATCCTTGTACTACGGGGTGAAATGTATCCTTATATTTAATCCTAACATCAAATCCGAGATAATTTGGGTTATCCCCATTTATAAAAGAGTAAACAGGCTTTGAGAAGATTAGGTGATTAAGTCCAAGGCTAGTGATCTAGGCCCTAGGGCTGGGAACACTAACATGGCCTGCGTCACACCTCCATGAATCTAGAACCTGCTGTGTTTCACTGCCTCTCAAGAGTACGCTCCTCGAGCTCTGGCCTATATCCTATACTATTTCTCCTGTGCCAAGCTTCACTAGCCTTAACAGACCTTTGCAGTGATTTCATTGCTCTTAGGAACCCTGTGGGGTTGAGGCTTGCAGCTCTGGAAGTTACTTTTTCTAACCCTCCCTAGCAGAGACCGCAGCCTCTCAAGACTAAGTCTTGGCAGACACCGGTCGTTTTTATCACTGTTCCTGCCATCCTGCTAACCAGGAATCTGGCAGCACCTTCCCAGCCCCAGGGGGTAGGTCTTGATTGATATAAACTAAACCAATCATTGTAATTCTATCTCCCTAGGCTGTGATTGATTTAAGTATGGGCATGTGATGCAGATTTTGGCTAATGAATGTGAAGGGAAGCCTGGAGGACTTCTGAAAAAGAGTTCCTTATTTGCCAAGTTTTATTCTGTTGTTTTTTTGCCACTTTATATTTTAACCCAGGTATCACCAAAGTGTGAGAGCTTCAAAGAGATAGCAAAGCTATAATAATAGCGAACACTTACATAGAACTTGCTATGTGCTAGGCACTAAGTACTGTAATACTAATTCATTTATTTCTCAAGATTCTCACATTCTAGTTGAGAAAACTGAAGCACAGAGAGGTTCAGTAACTTAAGCAAGGTCACAGCTAGTAAATAGAGGCAATACTCAGGTAGTATGGTTCTAACCAAAATATGGGCTATTAAGGGCTGTGTTCTGCCTCTGGAAAGGAAAGATCCCTTTTCTGACTCTGAAATTGCCATTAGCAATGCTGGGATCATGAGGCAGAATTTAGAAATAAGAGCAGGCGGTTCTAAGGGTGAGGGTCGAGAAGACGGAAAGAATCTGATTTCTTCATGATGTTTTTGGAACTGTCCTGTCACTGGGCTCTAGGATACTAAAAGCTGCTTCTGGTTTGCTGCAAGTAACAGAACCTTTCTGATAATGCCTCCAGGTCAGGAAGTAATTTAGCCCATTTTTTAGTTTCCCTCCAGCCTTGCCCACCCACCCCCCCCACAGTTCATAACAGCAACTTAGAGAGCTACTGAACTGTGTCCCACAAGCATCAAACTCACTCCCCGCTTCCTGCTGTACCTTTCCTACATTTTTGTTAATGGTGGGACCACTGGCCCAGACACTAGGGCATAAGATAGAAATCTTACCTATCTTTGGTTCCTTACTCTTTTCTTCCCTTCCTATATTGGCAGTTGTTGGATACTGTGATCCTGTTACTGATGTCTTCCCTAAATTGTTTTGTGTATGTTTTTCTCACAGCATAGTCCCACAAAGACTTAATTCTGTGGTCTTTAAAATTGCTAAGTCTCAGGCTCCTTGATGTGAAAATATGATAATACTGTTTATTAATGTTGTTAGTGAAGTGTCAGTGAAGTACTAGATGTCAGAAAATATTGTAAATTGTAAAGGTGTTGTTACTTCAGGAGCCTTCTAAATCTGTTCCATAGCCTCCTTACCATGACCAGTTCTGCTGCAGCAATGTTGCTAAAACACCCTTCTGGTCTTGTCACTCTTCTCCTTAGTTTAGGAACCTTCATGGACTTCTTTTTGTCTACAGGATAAAATCATAAGCCATAGGGTATGGTATTCAAGGCCTTCCTATTGACTTTACTAGTCTTATTCGATTTAATATTTATCCACATATCCTGCATTCTACTCAGACTACCTCCTTGGTATGTACTTCACCTTTCCTGGTAGAGAAAGTGACAAAAGCAATCCCTTCCCCACCCATCTTTTCCTATGAAAATCTTGGCTGTTTTACAAGATTTAGTTTAAATGCTACCTCCCTCAGGGACATTTCCCAAATATGTGTGTTATGCCTTCCAAACTGGAAGTGAACTATCCTGAATTCTGTAGCACTTTGTTCTTGCCTTTCATATAGCTCTTTTCATATTTTATCTTGTGTTACAGTTATTTCATTCTGTAATACAATTAGAGCTTTGACCAATTGCTTAATCTCCAGAGATTGATTTTCCTCATCTCTTAAAACAGGGGTGATAGCATCTGCCTCATAGGAGTGTTAGGGTGATTAAATGAGCTAATGCTTGTAAAGTGTTTTAACATGGTGTTTAGCACACAGTGAGTACTCAGTAAGTGATAACTAATTGCTATTAGTCATACAGTGAGCAAGTAAAGTACTTAGTATGTGTCAGGCCCTGTGCTAAATATAAAAGATAAATCAATTTGTCTTTTAGGGGAAGGCAGAAACATATTATGAATACTTGTCAGAAACATTTTTAGGGATTAGGCAGGCAACTGTTATTTGTTAATTTCAGCAAATGTTTACTGAATGCCTACTGTGTGCCAGCTACTGTTCTAGGCCCTGGAAATACAGCAGTGAACAAAACAGACAAAAAAATATATATATTTTTAGTGAAATCCTAGAGCTTAAATTCTAATGGGTAATCGAGTAAAATCAACCAAATGTAGACTGGCGGGCCAACTAGAGTCCCATGCAATCTGATGAGGTCCAGCCAGTTGTTGCCATGACAGAATGTAGGTCTAGTGTTGCCTTACTGCATAATTTCGCATCCCTTTCCACAATCCCTCTCCCCCTTGAGGTTGGAAATCTGAATTTTCATATGATTTCATAACAGATTAAAAATTTTTAGATGTTACAAGTTAACTCTTAAAATCTAAACACATTTTGGGAATTCCTTGGCAGTCCAGTGGTTAGGACTCTGCTTCCATTGCAGGGTGCCCGGGTTCGATCCCTGGTCGGGGAACTAAGATCCCGCAAGCCGTGAGGCAAGGCCAAGAAGTATATACACCGTATTTATTATAAAAGGATTAAGACAAGTGTTTTTAAATTTATTTATTTAATTTATTTATTTTTGGCTGTGTTGGGTCCTCGTTGCTGTTTGCGGGCTTTCTCTAGTTGCGGCGAGCAGGGGCCACTCTTCATTGAGGTGCACAGGCTTCTCATTGCGGTGGCCTCTCTTGTTGCAGAGCACGGGCTCTAGGCACGCAGGCTTCAGTAGTTGTGACACGTGGGCTCAGTATTTGTGGCTCGCGAGCTCTGAGAGTACAGGCTCAGTAGTTGTGGTGCACAGGCTCAATTGCTCTGCGGCATGTGGGATCCTCCCGGACCAGGGCTCGAACCCGTGTCCCTTGCATTGGCAAAGGGACTCTTAACCACTGCGCCACCAGGGAAGCCCAAGATAAGTGTTTTTAAATGTCTTGCTGATCATGATAGCATTGTGTATTCAGTAAGTATTATTTTTAAGCATATTATACATTCAGAGTAAGGTGCATGAGAGAGTGTAAGTCCATATTTTAAATAATCTTCTAGATAATTTTAAATCTTTGGCTGACTTAGATCTGATTAGCTGGTCATTATGTTATTTTGTTTTGTTTTATTGTGATGTGGCAGGTGAAATTCTGGTACTTAGGAGCTTTTACTTCCAGAGACATCAGCTCTGCTGTTTCTTTGTTCCTCTTCCTGCATTATTAACATTATCTTCCATTCATTTTCTTTTTTTTTTTGCGATACGCGGGCCTCTCACTGTTGTGGCCTCTCCCGTTGCAGAGCACAGGCTCCGGACACGCAGGCTCAGCGGCCATGTCTCACGGGCCTAGCCACTCCGCGGCATGTGGGATTTTCCCGGACCCAGGCACGAACCCGTGTCCCCTGCATTGGCAGCGGACTCCCAACCACTGCGCCACCAGGGAAGCCCCATTTTCTTTTTTTTAATTTATTTATTTAATTTATTTATTTTTGGTTGCGTTGGGTCTTCGTGGCTGTGTGCGGGCTTTCTCTAGTTGCAGTGAGTGGGGGCTACTCTTTGTTGCAGTGCGCGGGCTCCTCATTGCAGTGGTTTCTCTTGTTGTGGAGCACGGGCTCTGGGCACGCAGGCTTCAGTAGTTACAGCATGTGGGCTCAGTAATTGTGGCTCGCAGGCTCTAGAGCACAGGCTCAGTAGTTGTGGCGCACAGGCTTAGTTGCTCCACGGCATGTGGGATCTTCCTGGACCAGGGCTCGAACTCATGTCCCCTGCATTGGCAGGTGGATTCTTAACCACTGTGCCACCAGGGGAGCCCCCATTCAGTTTCTTGATAGGACTCTAAGCTGTTTATTTATTTTGTGAATGTTAATTTAGTTAAAAGTAGCTATCTTGTAAATCCACTTAACTAGGCACACAAACTACAGTGTCATGCAGTATGATAAATGTGAATGAACTAGTGTCTTCACCTGATTGGTATAACTCCCAGTCTTCCTTCAGGAAAACTTGGCCACCTGACCAACAGATAAAAGTTGCCAGTATTAATAGGCTAATGCATAATAAAGGTAAGCCTTATATATATGTAACATTCGTATATATTATTTTTATATATATGTAACATTTGTATATGTTATTTATATACATATATATGTGTGTTAGTTACAGCATATGTGTATGTTTTTCTTCCTATGTCCCAGTTGATTTTGTATCGCATACTTCGGAGACCGTTATAAAATGATAAATATTTTGAGTGGAGCAGTCCGCAGTACTATGGATTTGTATAATAAGGGGGTCCACCCCGGCGTAGGGGGATCAGGGAAGGCCTTTAAGCTAATGAGAGCTGATCTATGGATAGTTGTCAGTGGCAGGGTGAAATGATTATTTCACAAGCAAAAGATTGGTAGGCTAGGTGGGTTGGTAGCATAGGGGGAATAATATTTGGACCTTATCCTGATAACAGTGAAATGCCATTGAAAGGTTTTAATCTCAGAAGTGACGTGATCAAATTTATTTATTTATATTGCTTGACTGCTCTGGGGAGAATGAATTAGACTGCAATAACATTCCAACCAGGAGGTTCTTGAGGTAGTTTGTTCTTAAGTAGTGTGGTAGTCCTAGCAAGAGATGTTGATGGAGATTGAGGTAGTAACAGTGGAGAATAAGATTTAGGAATTTGAATTAGCAGGGCTTGGTTATTGGTTTCATCTGGAGGCTGAAAGTGGTGGGGCAGGGTGGAATTAAGCATGACTCCTAGGCCTCTTGCCTTGAGCAGCAGAGTGGATAGTGATGCTTTTAACTGAGTTGAGTTTAAATTTGGACATTTTTGAGGTATCTCTGTGACCTCCAAGGGAAGCTGTCCAAAAAACAACTGGATAGAGAAGTCTGGGGCTCAAGCATGGGGTCTGGGGATGGAGATAGAGGATTAATCATCTGTTTATATATGGTAACTAAGACCATGGGAATCACTGATAGTGCCTATGAAAAATGTATATCATGGGAGATGGACTGAAAAGAGAACCTCAAGTTTCATTAGCTTTAAGGTGCGGGAAGAAGGGGATCAGCAGCCACAATCTGAAGAAAACAAGTAGTGATTGATGTCTCATAAACCAACGGAAAAGAGTATTTCAAGAAGAAGGATATGGCTATCAAGATTGAGTGCTGCCAAGAGGACGAGAAAAATAAGGACTGAAAAGGTCTATTGAATTTAGCATTTTGCACTTGATCAGTGTCTTTTACGAAAACAGTTTTGATAGCATGGAAGCAGATTGGAGTGGGCTAAGAAATAAGAGAGGAGAGACAAACTGTTTCAAGAAGTTTGGAGTAAAGAGAAAAGGAACAGGTTAATGAGGCTCTTATAAAGTCTAGGCAAGAGATCATGAAGATCTGAGTTAGGGTAATGGCAGTAGGAATGGAGAAGAAGAGACAGAGACAGTCCAGAAATAGGAAATAAAGCTGACCATTACTAGTGATTGGATATGGGGATAAGGGGAAAGGAGTTGTCAAGGGTGACTCCCAAGTTTCTGACTTGAAAAGCTGAGAAGATACTGGTACAGATCCCTAATCCCTTACTTATATCATTGTTTCCTCAACCTTTCCATCCATTATCACCTTCCTAAGAAGCCTTTTTAGACATCTTTTTTCCCTAATGCATCCCTCCCATGAAATTTTAACATGCAGATATACTCTATATCTTTTTATGTACAGTAAGTATGTCTGTGCTTTATACATAAAATGAGTAAGCATAAAGCTTGCTTTTTATTCAGTGCAAGGTTAAGAGCGACTAAACAAGATTTTTAGGTTAAAAGTTAAAAAGCTATTTACATTTAACTAAGTTTTATAGCTGTATTTGCTGAGTAACTTTTATTACATAAGTTGTAATGTATCAAATTGCATATGCAAATTAGTATTTATAAATACAGAAACAGTGTAATCAGATTTTTAAAAATCATTTAAAGTTGTTCATTTTCCAGCAAAAACAAAACAATAGAGAAAAATCAGTTTCTTAAAATTATTTTTAAAAAAAAATTATTTTTAGTAAACTTTTTAACTTTTGCTGATATGAGAAAATAACTTTTAACTAGCTGCTAGATAGTCGTTCAGATATTGTTAACATTTTTCTTTTTAGCACTTGGCATAATTAATTGGGACACATTTTAATTTGTAGAATTAAATAATAAAATGTAAATTTTTAATTTAATTATCAAAACCCATGTCACACACAGAAGCACTGAGGATCAAACATAAATAACATCCACAGGGCAAAACAGGCATGCTCAGGCCACCTCTTGTCATATGACTTCAAGATTCAGCCATCAGTCAAGAGAAAGTCCCCCAGTCATGGCTGTCTGTTTGCCATAGCTTTGTAGTATAGTTCTTGCATACTTTTTGTCTGCCTTTTATGAAGTCAGTGTCAATGCTGCTCATGTAATACTCAAGAAAATCCAGCAAGAAAAATTAGATACTAGGGAATAAGTCTTTATTTGTAAGGTTGAGCTTTGGAGGGCCACATACCATTGTAATATCTAAGTTCTCCCCCTCCCCCATGAACCAGTTTCACCCTTTTGAGTGCATAACACCTCCAGCAGGGTCTGGGATAGAGCCCTGTATAGTCAAATAATATTAATATTTTCAGGCAAATCATTTGACTGTTAATTGAGTGGGATTAATAAAGGCTATAAATATTCTCATGTTAATTTTGTTCAGGTTTTGTTGCTAAATGTATTTTGTGTTATATATACTAAAAACCTTATTTTCAGAGCTCTTTTGATTTCAGAATTCCAGATACGGGATTGTGGATAATGAAATGTATAAGGAATGTATGAGGAGCAGGTTTATGGAGATGATGACTTAAAAAAAATTTTTTTTAAGCATTTGAGGTGCTTATGGAACATGGATAGAAGGAACCCCTTGAGTATTAGATATGCACTACAGATGTAGGTTTGAAAGTCATCAGCTTTTAAATCTTCCAAAGAAGCAATAATTGTAATGAGACGTGGTTAGAATTGCTTATCTTGGGGTGAAGTAAATGGTAGAGAACAGGCCCTTTCTGAACTCTGGCTCGGGACTTCCCTGGCGGTCCAGTGATTAAGACTCCATGTTTCTACTGCAGGGGGCACAGGTTTGATCCCTGTTTGGGGAACTAAGATCCTGCATGCCACACAGCGTGGCCTAAAAAAAACAAAACAAAACAAAAAACTCTGGCTTATTGGTTCTTACAGCCTAGCTTTGGAGGGAATGAAGATGGAATAGAAGGATAAAGGTTAAGAGAAAGGAGCTACAGTGTTAGGAGAAAGGAAGAGGAAAAACCACCTGCTAATGGAGAGCAAGAAAATATAGTCGTCCTCTTTGACTCTGACTTCTGGGAAATTGCCCTCATGGGGAATTGAAGCCTTTCAAAGTTGGTGCTGAGAAGAAAAAGGAAATACCATTGATTCAGCATTTAGACCCTAGACACTTTCACGTTACCTCATCAATCATACTGGGCTATAAAGTTTATTATTCTCATTTTATAGGTAATGGAAGCAGAGACTCAAAATAGTGGGTAATTTGCCCATGGTTATTCAGTTGGGATTGGAACCAGCTCACCTGACTCTCAAATCAGTGCTCTTTCTCACTACATCATATTGGAAGGAGCTGACAGGGTTTGAGGGGCAGCATTGAGTGTCTGTCCGTAGCATGTCTAATGAGGACAGAGAGGGTTCCCTTTGTGTGGCCTCTCAGTCTGGCTCTTCTTCCCCATATTGTCCTGGGCTCCTCAGAAGATTGCATCCCAAATCTAGCTCCTCCTTTTTGAATTAATATGTACAGGTTAGAGAAATCCTGCTTTTATTTTGTTACAAGGGCTGTTAGAAAAACCCTTTCTCCTGTTACCAAAGGTTGAAATGAAGAGCTAGTCAGAGAGATTTGTGTAATTCACCTACAGGCCACGCAGAACCCTCCTTGTCTGAAGACTGGGGATGGAGGGGCGGAGTGCTGCAGAATAGGGGCCAGCAGTTCACTGTTACATCCCAAAGACATTTTGCTTGTGGGCCTTTGTATTTATACCTCTCTAACCAAACTGATCTTGTCCCTCAAATCAACCTTGGGCTTTCTGATCTCTAATCTTTGCTCCTGGTAAACTGTGGTCCCTCCCTACACCATTACCTTTAGAAATATTAACCATCTAGCCTTCAAAGACCACTTCAGAACTCACCACACAGTAAAAATAGTTCTCACTTCCGCTCTCTGACATCATTGCTTTGCACACTTAGATTCATTATGTTTTTTGTTCTTTTTTTTTTTTTTTTTTGCAGTACGCGGGCCTCTCACTGTTGTGGCCTCTCCCGTTGCGGAGCACAGGCTCCGGACGCGCAGGTTCAGCGGCCATGGCTCACGGGCCCAGCCGCTCCGCAGCATGTGGGATCTTCCCGGACCGGGGCACGAACCCATGTCCCCTGCATCGGCAGGCGGACTCTCAACCACTGCGCCACCAGGAAAGCCCTGTTTGTTGTTCTTGATGCTGTGAGACTAAACTAGGTTGTAAAGCTTCCTGAAGGCAGAAGCTTCTGCACAGTGCCTGGCACATACATTTTATTAAATGAATAATAAATCACTTGTCTATTTGAGTCAGTTTGGAGATAACCATTTGGATTTCTCTTTTCACCTTGATTCCTTGAGCAGTGTGAGTGCTTGGGAGATATTCAGTGAATGTTTTTGCATTGACTGAAATGGAAGGTAAGCGCTTTGGTTTTCCTACTTTAAGTAATTCATTTTAGTTCCTTGTAGCACCTAGTGATAGTGGCAATGGGGTGTCGCTAGGAAGGTAAGAGCCTCCAGATTCTGCACAGTCTACAAGGGATATTTGGAATTTTTCTTTTGGAGAAATTGGACTGTAGCTATCCTGGGCCTCTCCTATGTCTCTCACCACCCCTTACTTCCCCATTCCTAGGTCTGAGCATTGCACTTATATATAGATTCAAGGGCCAAAAGGACTAGTAAATCCTAGGAGAGAATTAGGATTAGAGAACTTGGACTATCAGCTATCTGGCTGATGCAGTATCTCAGTGTGCCATGCTTCACTTAGGCCTTGAGCTTTGAATATATAGTTGTGTGTACAGAAGATTGTTTTTCCCACATGATCTTTTAGCCAGACCTCCTGATTTATAGATCAGCTTTGTTTCCTGGAGTGATCATTCTTCAGCCCAGTCTTGTGAGGATCTGCCAGAATATGAGCAGCCTTATTATGGCCCCATTATGGACTAATCCAGTTGTCCATAGAGAAGTCTCTCCCATTGTCTTGGTTATTGACAGTTCTGACAGGCTTACAGATAACAAACACCCTGAGAACCTCATGCTGTCAGAACTGTTTCATACTGTTTCCTTGTTTTCAGTATTTCTTGGTCATAAAAAGGTCTGAGAGAAATTCCAGAATTTTACCAAAATATTTACCAGAATATTACCAAACCTAATTCTACCTTACTAGCACAGCATTTTACTATTTACAAAGTGCTTTCATGTGTATTCTCATTTGATCTTCACTGTAACTCTGAGGTAGACAGGGCAAGGGTAAGAAAATTGAGATACAGATAAGTGACACCCAAGGCTGTACACTTGTTAAGTAGCAGACCAGAAATCAGATTGTCTGGCTTTGTAGCTCCTTTCAGTAATACCACACTATTCCAGTGTGCCTGTTGATATTCTATCCAGCACAGTGCCTTCGCTCAGCCTAAGTATTTCTTTTCTTTTTTAAATATTTATTTATTTATTTATTTCTGGCTGTGTTGGGTCTTCGCTGTTGCGCACGGGCTTTCTCTAGTTGCAGCGAGTGGGGGCTACTCTTCATTGCGCTGGCTTCTCTTGTTGCGGAGCACGGACTCTAGGCGCGCAAGCTTCAGTTGTTGTGGCATGCGGGCCCAGTAGTTGTGGCTCGCGTACTCTAGAGAGCAGGCTCAGGAGTCTTGGCACACGGGCTTAGTTGCTCTGCGACATGTGGGATTGAACCCGTGTCCCCTGCATTGGCAGGCAGATTCTTAACCGCTGCGCCACCAGAGAAGTCCCAATGTTAAACTTTTTTTTTTTGGTTTTTTTTTTGCGATACGCGGGTCTCTCACTGCTGTGGCCTCTCCCGTTGCGGAGCACAGGCTCCGGACGCACAGGCTCAGCGGCCATGGCTCATGGGCCCAGCCACTCCGCGGCATGTGGGATCTTCCCGGACCGGGGCACGAACCCGCGTCCCCTGCATCAGCAGGTGGACTCTCAACCACTGCGCCACCAGGGAAGCCCCCAATGTTAAACTTTTTAAAAAGATTTTCAAACCCTACACCAGAACAAGGAGGATTAACTCAAATGATTGTTTTTGGTTTTCCTTTGAAGTGGCAAATAGCCTTCAAATGACTACCTAACCACTGCCAGTCCCTACAAAATTCTACTTCCATTCATATCTGTGTTGATACCTTTTCATTCATTCATTCATTCATTTAGGCTGTGCCGGCTCATAGTTGCGGCACGCGGGATCTTAGTTGCAGCATGCAGACTCTTAGTTGCGGCATGCGGGATCTAGTTCCCCGACCAGGGATCGAACTCAGGCCCCCTGCATTGGGAGTACGGAGTCTTATCCACTGTATCACCAGGGAAGTCCCTGTGTTGGTATCTTCTGATATTTGTATTCCCTATTCTTTTTTTGTTTTTTTTGTGGTATGTGTGCCTCTCACCGTTGGGGCCTCTCTGTTGCAGAGCACAGGCTCCAGACGCGCAGGCTCAGCGGCCATGGCTCACGGGCCCAGCTGCTCCGTGGCATGTGGGATCTTCCCGGACCGGGGCACGAACCCGTGTCCCCTGCATCGGCAGGCGGACTCTCAACCACCGCGCCACCAGGGAAGCCCTGTATTCCCTATTCTTGGCAAGAACTGGACCACGTGTCATTGACAGATTGAGTCAGGCAGTGGTTAGGGTGGTAGAATCCAAGAAGAAACATTGGCACACTTCTTCCAAGAAATAACAAAGGAGACCCCTGTGGCTAGTATGCTGTTGAGCAGAGTATATGTAATAGAGAGAGCTTTGGCTTTAGACAGAAGGATCTGGATTAGAGTCTTCAAAGATCTGGATTAGAGTCTTCCGTTTAGTAACTGGGTCCTTCTGCAAGTTATGCCTCAGTTTTCTCACCTCTAAAATGGGGGTTCTGGGGACTTTCCTGGTGGTGCAGTAGTTAAGAATCCGCCTGTCAGTGCAGGGGACACAGGTTCGAGCCCTGGTCCGGGAAGATCCCCCATGCTGCAGAGTGTTTAAGCCCGTGCGCCACAACGACTGAGCCCACGTGCCTAGAACCTGTGCTCCGCAACAAAGAGAAGCCACCGCAGTGAGAAGTCCGTGCACCGCAATGAAGAGTAGCCCCCACTCACCGCAACTAGAGAAAGCCCACGTGCAGCAACAAAGACCCAGTGCAGCCATAAACGAATGAATATTTACAAAAAGAATTTATAAAAAATAAATAAAATGGGGGTTCTATATGAACTTAGACTTAAAAGCTAAGCAAATTGTTTCTAAATCATTACCAATCAAATTTGAATTTTCCCTGGGAACATACCCTCTGCAGAGATTAGAGATTGACTTTGGCATTTTTGTTTTGGTTTGGTTTTTTTAGACTGCACCCTGTGGCATGCAGGATCTTAGTTCCCCAACCAGGGATCAAACCAGTGCCCCCTGCTTTGGGAGTGTGGAGTCTTAACCACTGGACTACCAGGGAAGTCCCTGACTTTGGCATTTTTGAAAGAGCTTTCAAAAGGCTTTTAGTCTGGATTTAGTAGATAAAAACTTTCCACCATGGTCAGAGACTTTGGAAAGCATTCTGGACTGGACTTGAGAAGACTGCTTCTTTTCACATCTAGCAGCAAGGACACAGATGTGTGATTTTTTTGGCAGGAGCATCATGATCCTTGCCTGCCTTGGTGCCTGATGGAGGTCTCCTAGCAGGACATGGAAATAAGTAACTTGACACAGGAAAGGAACTTATATATCACAGGTGTTTGTTAGTTTAGCAGATTGGTTCTATCATAAAAACTTTGAAGGCATCTCAATTAATGCTAAATTCATTAAGAAAGGACTTGTGTGAATCACTGGTTCATTTTGATTATCCTAATGTGCTATTGATATATATATTGCCTACAAAGAATAAGTATGCATATGCAGAAAAATGAAGTTGGACTCCTGCCTTACATCATATATAAAAATTAACTTAGGGCCTTCCCTGGTGGTCCAGTGGTTAAGACTCCTTGCTTCCACTGCAGGGGGTGTGGGTTCGATCCCTGGTTGGGGAAGTTCTGCATGCCGCGCAGTACAACCAAAAAATAAATAAAATAAAACAGTAAAAATAAAATTAAAAAAATTAACTTAGATCAGAAACTTAAATGTAAAGAGCTAAAACTATAAAACTCATTTAAGAAAACAGGAGTAAATCTTCATGACCTTGGATTAGACAACAGTTTCTTAGACATGACACTGAAAGCACAAGCAGTCTCCCACCCCCCAAAAAAAGATAAATTGGACTTAGTGAAAATTTAAAACTTTTGTGCTTCAAAGGACAGCATCATGGATATTGAGAATTATGTAAGAGCTCACTCATGTTGCTTTATTTTGGCTGACAGGTAGCTGACATGTCAAAATGCAAGTCAGTTTCAATAATTAAATGACTCTTGGGTTCTGCTGATCTGCATTCATCTTTCCCCATGTTCTATGCATATGTGTATATTCCTTTTCCAGATTTTTGGGTTTAGTATTTTTATTTTGTTGAATTTATTATAAACCACTTCAGATCTTTTGGAAAACTGAAGTTTAAAAATGTTGAGTAGAACATTTGAGAGTATGTATGTGCTGTGCACTGTGCTGCACATTCTTGCTCTCACAGAGTTAATGATCTAGAAGTGAGGTGATGAGTTGTGAACTAAAACATGGCCATTGGAGGTTGTCAGTGGGAACCAGTTTGTAGTACCAGGTAAACAAAGATAAACACAGATAAAGTTGGACACCAAAGCGATAAGGACAGATTTTAATCAGTAATATACCACTGCAATAGGGAAAAGTGTGAACTGATTTCAACTTTGTGCAGAGGAAACCGGGTGTTTTAAAGGAAGGATGAGGGAATGGAGGTGTGGTTGAGAGAGAGCTCAGTAAAGTCAGGGAAATGAAAAATTACAAAATGCAAGGAAGGGGGAGGTGGTCCACATGAAACCCAACTGGGTTTGCTACTGGGGCTTATTGAAGGTAGTCTCCTACCCTCCCACAGAGCCTGGGAAACAGGAACCCTATATTCAGGTGTTGGCTGAAACAGTAAATTCATTTGGCAGCCTTGAGATTTTCTCAGGCAGGCACTTTAAGGGGAGCTAGGGTCATCTAGTGATGTGACCTTGAGCTGTTAGAAACTATGTTAGTGTTTTTTGTTCAAATCTTGATGGGCCAAGGTTGAACCTAGTTGAGAAAGGGCTCAGAGGAGCCTGGATAGAGTTTGGTTAAGGAGAGAATGTTTGGTACAGGTGAAGATCAGTTTGCCAGCCTGTTGTCTTTGGGGAATAGAAAGTTCATGGCTGACTCTAAGACCAGATGAATGGTAATGGCCTTAACTCCTAACTAGGGAACCTAGGAGAAGAAACTGGTTTAAGGAGAGAGAAAGTGAGGTGGAGATAGCCAGTATGCATTTGGAAGTACACACAGGCAAAGGTTGTGACAACAGAGATTTGGTACTTAGTGTAAAAGTGGAGGTTGAAGCTAAGGGAGGTCACTTGGGAAAGGGGGCTGCTTCTGCTGAGGACCAAAAGTAGAATTTTGATACACACTGACATTGAGAGATTGGCGTTGGGAGAAGAACACAGTATGAACCCTGAGAAGGAGTGGTTAGAAAGGTGAGAGAACTGGGAGAGGGTGGTGCCTTCAGAATCATGGGTGGAGTTTCAAGAAGGCAGAAGTGATCATCAGTGACAAATTAGAAAGTCAAATAGAATGAATACTGACAAGGTCACTGGATTTAGCTGTCTAAAATGTCTTTTTCTGAGCCATTTGTGTCCTGCAGTCTTTTTTCTTTTTTAAGTTGTTTATTTGTGTGTGTGTGTGTGTGTGTGTGTCCTTACAACAGAGCGTCTCTATTCACTTTTCATACCAATTCTGGAGGAAACCTGTGCTTTCTGGGTTTCTGGGAAGAAATCTTTCTAAAATCTGCTTTTGGAAGTTCTGTTCCACTCCAGTCACAAGGACGATTCCTTTGCTGTACATTTCTTCCCTTACCCTACACTTACTGGCAAACACTTGTTAAGCAACTGTTACAGCTACACCTTGTGTCTGGGACAGTGTAGGTGCTCGGTAAGTATTGACTAGATATTTGAACAGTGATTCAGTCAGCAAATATTTGTATATATCATAGATGCTGGGGATACAACAGAAGTTTTTGTAGAACTTACACAGGAGAACAGATACAGATTGTACATAGTGTAACGAAGGAAATAAAACAGGTGTTCTGACAAAAATGGGGTAGCTTACTTTGGGTTAGTGTGACAGGGGAAGGACCTAGCAATTCTAAGAGCTAGGGAAGAGCATTGTGGACAGAAAGAAAACAGGAAATGTGAAGACTGTATCTGGAAACAGCTTGATAGTTTCCAAATACTGAGAGAGCCATTGTGACAGGAGCATATGATGACTGAGGGTAAAAAGTTGAATGAGATGAGATGAAGATATAGGCAGCGCCTTAAATTGTGAAGAAGATTTTACTTCTACATGGGAGTAGTGCTATGCTCTGATTTTGTTGTGTGGTGATGGGTTGGGGGTGGGTTGTCTTAGTAACCAGGCAAGAGATGATAGTGACTTGTATGGGGTGAGAGAGGTAAATACATTCAAGATACATTCAGGATTTGTCAGTAGGTTAGATCAGAAAAGTGTGAGAAGGGAAGGAGTCAAGGATGATGGTTTTTTTTAACCTAGGATTTGGATTAAGTAACTTGTAAATGCTGTTGGTATTGCTGGGGTGGGGAGTGGGGGGAGGGTGTAAGAAATTAAGTTAGTTTTGGATACGAAAGTGAAGATTTCCATAGGTAGTTGAATATATGAGTTTGGAACTCAAGAGAAAGGACTGGGCTGGGGACATAAATTTGGGAGTTACGGGAATGGATGAAATCACCTCGAGAGAGTGAAGATAGAAACCAATATGTAGATATAGGGAAGAGGAGCCATCAAGAGAGACTGAGAAGATTGGATGAGGTTGGCAGTGGTGCCAAGAAAACTGAGTATTTCGAGAGAAGGGATTAGTAACTACTACTGAGGCATTAAGAAGAGGACAGAAATTTCTATCCATTAGATAAGGCAATGTGGAGGTTATCGGTGACCTTGATAAAAGCAGTTTCTTTGGAGTAGAAGAATGGAAGTCAGATTTGAAGAGTTAGAGTGAAACAGCACACAGAGATTCAACAGTATTGGCAATGCGTATTTTTTAAAGTTGGTTATTTCATTATGTTATTATATCTTACACATAAAATGTGTAATAGTCAAGAAACATGTCACATTAATTTTATGTGAATGGAGACTTAGGGTACATAGATGACTTTCAGGAAGAGAGATCTGATTACCATCAAATTTAATATCATCTGAGCAACCTGCCATTAGATGCCTCCTGATTTGATGTAGTGTGAAGCACAGAACATCACCTATATGTATTCTTGCGAAAGTGTATTTTTAACCTGAATCTGTTATAGCCTCTAGACCCAACTTCCATTTTGCAGGAAACACACAGGATAGGGGTATAAATTAATGGCACAAAACTAGAATGTGGGGCATTCTTTAAGGCATTAAGGCATTCTTCAGAGAGTCAATATCACAAGTAAATAAAAGGGTTGGGGGAAAGGAGGACAGGGACATTGTAGATTAAAAGTGACCAAATGGGGCTTCCCTGGTGGCGCAGTGGTTGAGAGTCCGCCTGCTGATGCAGGGGACCACGGGTTCGTGCCCCAGTCTGGGAAGATCCCACATGCCGCGGAGCGGCTGGGCCTGTGATCCCTGGCCGCTGAGCCTGTGCGTCCGGAGCCTGTGCTCCGCAATGGGAGAGGCCACAACAGTGAGAGGCCCGTGTACAGCAAAAAAAAAAAAAAAAAAAAGTGACCAAATGTTGGAATAATTATGTAATTTTAAAAACCGTTTTTATTGTTTGGAGTTACATACTGAAATATATGTTGTTGGAATGATATGCCAGGAATTTCCTTAAATGATCCAGGGTCTGTGAGTAGATGGAAGCATAGATGAATGGCAGCTAGTTGATTATTGAATCTGAATGATTGTTGTATTGAGTTTCATTTTATTTACTATTCTGTCTACTTTTGTATATATTTGACATTTTTCATAATAAAATGTTAAATAGAAGGCTAAATACAGGGCTGAAACTTGACTAGATTCTGATTTGGGCGAAAAAACTAGCTATAAAAGCCATTTTGAAGTAAGGAAATTTGCATATGGACTAGATAATAGGTGTTTCGTTAATTTTCTTAGGTTTGAAATGGTATTGTAGTTATATAAGAAGGTCGTTATTATGAGACAATTACTAAAGTAATTAGGGTGCAGTGCCAAGTCATGACATTTGTAACTTTAAGTGTTTAAATAATTCATAATAAAGAGGGCAGGTAGTCCTCTTTAATTAAAAAAACTATTTTTCTGCTGAAAAAATCGTTTTCCTATTCATTAGGACAGAAAAGTAGGGCAGTAGCTTGGGGGGGCAGGTAGTTAATGAAAAGATTAGTGTCTGGCTGATTCTCAGTATGAAGAATTGGTAGGTGGTGAGATTCCTGGAACTAGTCCTACATTGCTGATTTTAGCTAACAAAGTTATAAATCGGTGTCAAATCTGTTGTATACCTGAAACTTTTATAATATTGTATATCAACTATACCTCAACTTAAAACATTTTTAAATGTACCAAAATTTTGCCATCAACTTTGTATGCATTCACAGCAGTTATCTACCAGGTAGACCAGCAAGAAGACAGGCAAAATTTAAGCCAGTCTTTGTTGTCATCTTTTTTTTTTTTTTTTTTTGTTGTCATCTTTGATAAGAAACTCAGCCATGTAAGTTTTAGAAGAACATCTTTGAAAATGATTGCATTTATTAGTGTCTGTATCTGTCACTTGTGTATTGTGTGTTATCTTCCTACCCTTCCAATCCGAGCATCATAGCTAGTTTCATCTACTTTGGAGGAAGTTTGATTTAATTAATTCTGATGGTATAGGTGTTCACAAAGGGTCAGATATACTTCAGTTTTGTGGTTGGTTGGATTTGTGGTCTAGGGAGAGAACTCACTGCAAAAGAAAAACCTGTATTATGAGGTTGAATTCCTAAAAAGTCAGATATGGTGGGTGGAGGGGGGAATCTCTTAGGCAAACGTCTTTGGTACTAGTTTTTTTTTAAGATTTATTAATTATTTATTGATTTATTTATTTTTGGCTGCGTCAGGTCTTAGTTGTGGCATGCGGGATCTTCGTTGAGGCATGCGGGATCTTTCGTTGCGGCTCGTGGGCTCTTCGTTGCAGTGCACGGGCTTCTCTCTAGTTGCAGCGTGCGGGTTTTCTCTCTCTAGTTGTGGTACGCAGGCTCCAGAGGGCCTGGGCTCTGTAGTTTGCAGCACGCGGGCTCTAGTTGAGGTGCACGAGCTCAGTGGTGTGGCGCGCGGGCTTAGTTGCCCCGCGGTGTGTGGGATCGTAGTTCCCTGACCAGCAATCGAACCCAAGTCCTTTGCATTGCAAGGCAGATTCTTTACCACTGGACCACCAGGGAAGTCCCAGTACTAGTTTTCAGTTGCTCCCAGTTCTTATGCACTAATTAGAAAATTGATTGCCAGTAACTGTTTGGTTTTTTTATGTTATTTCATTTTTTTTAACAAGATAAAAATTTAATGAAAATTAGTCAGTGGTCAGTAATTCCTTTTTTTTTTTTTGCGGTACGCGGGCCTCTCACTGTTGTGGCCTCTCCCGTTGCGGAGCGCAGGCTCAGCGGCCATGGCTCACGGACCAAGTCGCTCCGCAGCATGTGGGATCTTCCCAGACCAGGGCACGAACCCGCGTCCCCTGCATCGGCAGGCGGACTCTCAACCACTGCGCCACCAGGGAAGCCCTAGTAAGTCTTAAGTTAAAATGACTGTGAGTAAATAGATCAAGATGGATAGAACCTAGTCTAAGGGCAGGAGCCCAGGAGCCAAATTGAATAGAATTATGTGTCTTATCAGAGAATGAAAAGAAGTTGTTCTCTGAGGTTGGATGAAAAGAGAAGGCCTATGGAATTACAGGGTCTAGATCTCAGTCCCAGCTTCACAACTTGATAGCTAAATGATCTTGTGCAAGTCACAGTACCTCTGAACCTGGTTCCCTAGCTGTTAAGTGGATATGCTCCTAATTGACTAATCTTTCTCATTGGTTGTTGTAGAGGTCAGCTAGATCTGGTGTAAGAAAACATTTTTTAAAAAGAGAAGCATGGTGCTGGGGTTTATGTAATTATTTGTCCTCAAACCAAGGGCTGTTTAACAGCTGATTTCACCCTAGCCCTTGTTAAAATTAAATTTTGTTTGGCTGGCGCAGTGTTATGAAAATTGAGTGTGAGCCCAATCCCTGTTGTCCTATTATAACTGTCCCGTTAAAAATCATTAGCTGGGCTTCCCTGGTGGCGCAGTGGTTGAGAGTCCGCCTGCCAATGCAGGGGACGTGGGTTCGTGCCCCGGTTCGGGAAAATCCCACATGCTGCGGAGCGGCTAGGCCCGTGAGCCATGGCCGCTGAGCTGCGCGTCCGGAGCCTGTGCTCTGCAACGGGAGAGGCCACAACAGTGAGAGGCCCGCGTACCGCAAAAAAAAAATCATTAACTTCTTGGGAATTCCCTGGCGGTCCAGTGGTTAGGACCCAGCGCTTTCACTCCCGTGGCCTGGGTTCAATCCCTGGCCGGGGAACTAGGATCCCACAAGCAGTGAAGCACACCCAAAAAAAAAAAAAAAAAATTAACCTCTTTACCTTTTAAGGCATTTGAGTTTGTGGTTAACTGAAATTCTGGAATGGGAGCAGATTCGTTTATTGGTAACAGAGCAGTCCCCAACCCAGAATTCTGATGGATTTGCTGTCGTGCTCCCTTTGGCAGCACGGTATATAGATGGATTTGCTGTTACCAATTGCTTCCCTTTTCAGGAAATGAAAAGAACCTGGAGTTTGGGACCAACTAGATCAGGATTGACTATTAGCTTCCTGGCTTGTCACTTAACCTCTGAGTCTCATTTTTCTCATCTGTAAAATGGATTCTCAGGATTGTTGTGAAGACTGGAGATTATATCTAGAGAGAGTTTCTATATCCCAGTACACTCTTGGCTCTTCCTTTTTAATTAACTGGCATGTGGCCAATGTTTCAACTCAGGAATCTTACACTGAGGCACATTTGGTAGAGAATTCCTAGTGAGAAGTAAGAGAGGCTGGTTGAAAAAAGCCATTTCACTCTGGGAGGAATCAGGTTTCTTACATTCCTGAAGGAAGGGGCATTAAGTTTAGCTCATTTTCTGTGCCTGGGGAGGTACATTTTATTAGAAACTTGCCCTCTGCAAAGAGGAGCCCCCACTCAGTTTAGCACCAGGACAAGAGAATTTGTTTGTTTATTTGTTTATTTATTTGCCACAACATGTGGCTTGTGGGATCTTAGTTCCCGGACCAGGGATTGAACCTGGGCCCTTGGCAGTGAAAGTGTGGAGTCCTAACCACTGGACTGCCAGGGGATTCCCCTGAGAAATAATTTTAAAAGGCTGACTGACTACTTCATAGTGTTAAATACAGACCGTGAATGTAAGACTTTGGTTTGCAAAGTCCTAGAGCCAGCAGCTGTCGTAATATCACTGCCATCCCATACACAGGAAAGCTGGCTTTATGTAGTATGCCATTTTTCTAAGAAAATTTGCATAATTTTTAAAATTTTATGAATCTTAAAATTTTAAACATACCATTGATTAAATGGAATACTGCAGTAATCTGGCTATTCGCTTAGTGTGTGACTTGAGACACAGGTTATTCATCTATCAATTAGGGCCTGTATTAATTTGCTAAGACTGCATAACAAGGTACCACAGACTGGGTGGCTTAAACAACAAAAATTTATTCTCTCATAGTTCTGGAGGCTAGAAATCCAGGATCAAGATGTTAGCAGGGTTGGCTTCTTCTGAGACCTCTCTCTGGTTTACAAATGGCTGTTTTCGTGTTCAAATGGTGTTGTCCCTCTAAGTGCATCTGTATCTTAATCTTCTCTTATATGGGCGCTCGTCATATTGGATTATGCCTTACTCCAGTATCCTCATTTAACTGTAATCACCTTTTTAAAGATGCTATCTCCAAATACAGTCACATTTTGGGGTATTAGGGTTTAAGACTTCAACATATGAATTGGTGGGGGATGGAGTACAATTCAGGCCATAACAGGGTCTGTACTTATTTTGTATTTTTATTGCTAGTTCCTTGGTTCTCAAAGCTTAGAGAATGCATGGCAACATTAGCCAGTTATTTCCTAGAAATGAGAGGTACAACTTCAGGGAACTATTCACTTTGAGAGAGTCCCTTGACTAAGAAAACTCAAAGGCTACCTGAGACAGTCAGATGCTTGAAAAGGTATTGATATATTTGTATTGTGGATTTCTTGATCTGGAGTCAGCAAATAAAGGAGAGCATGATGAAAAAAGCCCCTCTGCCTGATAGTCCCTGAATGAGCGTCCAGCATTCCTTTGGTTGCTGATTCCAGAGGGGCTTCTGCAAATGTTCCTCCTTCCAGTCTAACCTCCTGCTTGGCTTCTCCAGTGAATTCATAAGCACATATTTGTGATAGTTTCTTGTCACCATGGTGACTAAAGACGTACAGCCTGGTTCTCCTTCCAGCTTCACTGCCAGCTCTTCTTGAAGGAAGAGAGCCCTCTGGGAGAGCCCAGGCTCAGAGTCATGAAAAACCATGTGTCAGGTAAAGGGGGAGAGCAGTCCACAATGCTCCCTTTAGAAATTTGTCCTGTGCCTGTTTCCAGGCATAGGGGTAATCAGGGACCCCAGAGGGAGGCCACTGCAGCCCCCTAGAACTTTTAAACAGTAAATGGACTTGGGCTTTGCCAAGTGGATGTGGAAACTTGGACCTTGTAAGACCCTGCTGCTGCTATTGGTTTGCCTAGCTACTTTCCAGAATGAACAGAGGCACCTTCTCTGAAGTTTCATTTCCTTATTTCAGCTCTCTCCTCAACTTCCATTCTATATCTCTTTTTCACTCAGATTCTCTTTATAGACTACTCTTCCCCCTCACATTTATGTACTTTATTCCATTTGTGTCCTCAAGGTGATCTCCTGCTTGAAGAACCAGCCCTAATCTTGCCTTTGGGAGCTTTCTTTTTCAACTCTCATCATGATCACCCCAACCACTCCAGAAGAGAGGCAATATTAGAGTTAATTATCCCTTTCTGTGTGCCTATAAAGCTTATTTTTCATCCCTTTTGCAATACTTTTATTAACTGTTTCAGATGAGAAATTTAGAGGATGAGAAATGCCTATAAAGGGAGAAAGAACCAAGTTGGTAATGCTCCCTCTACTCATACTTCAACATTATCACCTTCACTTTTATCAGTTTTTTAAAATAATGAGATTGTTTTTTAAATGTAAATACTGAGTAAGGTATGATAAAGTCACCGAGGCCACAGGAGGAAGCAAGAATGAGGTTTGTAAGGAAGAAGTTTATTATACTCACAGGTCTGGTTGGGGCAGGGTGGTTAGGGGGTGGGAAGTGGGTCACCACTGGTCACACAGGGTCACAGAGGAAGACACCAGGGTGGTCAGGAGGCAGAAGGGGCAGGAGCAAGCAGAAGGATTAGGCCAGAGCCTGGAGCTTCAGAGGGAAAGTGAAGGCAGGGCAGAGTAAACAGTTTAGGACTGGCTAATTTGAATAATTCTGGAGGGCTTTGGGCTATGAGTGTAGTCTCTAGTTGCCTACTACTTTTTGGGCCCTGGGATGATTGAAGCACAGGAATATTGCCTCCTGGATGTACAGACAAGATAAAGTAGATATGGCTCTGGATTGGTTCCTTTGCAAAGGCATGCTCTTAGGCACAATTGTTATCTGTGGGAATTAGCTAGCCATGGGAGTGGCAGTCTCTCCTGGGTTAGTAAGGCCCCCAAGTGCCAGAACATCAGGAACACAGAAAATAAGAAAATATAGTTAATATAATTGGCCCTGTGATGAATGAATGCAAATAAACAAATACAGAATGTTTAAAAAAAAAAATGTTAAAACCGGGATTGTATGTTAGATTTAAATGGAGGACATAATGCTGCAATTTAAAAAATTTTTGTGGTAAAATATAATTCACCATTTTGACCATTATTATTATTGTATATTTTATATATATATAAATTTATTTATTTATTTTTGGCTGCGTTGGGTCTTCGTTGCTGTGCACGGGCTTTCTCTAGTTGCGGTGAGCAGGGGCTACTCTTCCTTGCGGTGTGCAGGCTTCTCATTGCGGTGGCTTCTCTTGTTGTGGAGCATGGACTCTAGGCATGCAGGCTTCAGTAGTTGTGGTATGTGGGCTCAGTAGTTGTGGCTCGCGAGCTCTAGAGCACAGGCTCCGTAGTTGTACATGGGCTCAGTTGCTCTGCGGCATGTGGGATCTTCCTGGACCAGGGCTCGAACCCGTGTTCCTGCATTGGCAGGTGGATTCTTAACTACTGCGCCACCAGGGAAGTCCCACCCCTATGTTTTATTCTAAGAGTTTTATAGTCATAGCTTTTATATTTAGGTTGTTGATCTATTTTGAGTTTTCTGTATGGTGTAAGCTAGGGATCCAGTTTCATTCTTTTGGATCTGAACATTTAGTTGTCCAAGCACCTTTTGTTGAAGAGACTATTCTTACTCCATTGAATGGACTTGACATCTTGTCAAAGATCAGTTGGCTGGCTGTGGATGTGTGAGTTTATTTCTGGACTCTGTTCTATTCTGTCAATTCTTTTTTTTTTCTTTTCTTTTCTATCAGTTCTATTCCATTGATCTATATGTTTATCCTTATGCCAGTACCACACAGTTTTGATTACTGTAGCTTTGTAGTGAGTTATGAAATCAGGAAGTGTGAGTTCTCCAACTTTATTATTTAAGAATCTGTAGTTTCCACATATTTGTGAATTTTCTAGTTTCCTTCTGTTATTTATTTCCAGCTTCATTCCATGTGGTGAAGGAAGATAATTTGTCTGATTTTAGTCTTTTAGAATCTGTTGAGACTCTTTATGGCTTAATGCGGTCTGTCTTGGAGAATGTTCCATGCACACTTGAGAAGACGTTTTCTGCTGTTGTTGAGTTGGAGTATTCTATATGTCTTTTGGGTCTACCTGATTTATAATGTTAAAGACTTCTATTTCCTTATTGATATTCTGTCTAGGTTCTATTCATTATTGAAAGTGGTGTATTGAAGTCTCCAAATGTTACTGTAGAACTATTTTTTCCTTCACTTCTGTCAGTGTTTGCTTTATATATTTTGGGGCTCTAGTTGGTGCATTTATAATTGTTATATATTCTTGATGAATTGATACTTTTATCAGTATGTAATGTCCTCCTTTGACTCTTGTAACAGTTTTTGACTTAAATTTTTTTATCTGATATTAGTATAGCCATCCCAGCTCTCTTTTGGTTACCATTTGCATAAATATCTTTTTTCATCCATTTACTTTCAACTTGTTTGTATTTTGGGATATACAGTAAGTCTTTGCAGGCAGCATATAGTTGGATCATGTTTTTTTAATCCTCAACCAATCTCTGCCTTTTGACTGGAGAGTTTAATCCATTTAAGTATAATGTAATTACTCGGGAATTCCCTGGTGGTCCAGTGGTTAGGACTCTGTGCTTCCACTGCTGGGGGCCCAGGTTTGATTCCTGGTTGAGGAGCTAAGATTCCTGAACCATGTGGCACAGCCAAAAAAAAAAAAAAAAAAGTATAATGTAATTACTGGTAAGGAAGGACTTCTGCCATTTTCTTTTTTTTCTATACGCCTTATGCTTTTTTTGTCCCTTTCTTCCTCTATTACTGCCTTTTGTATTTAGTTGGTTTATTGTAGTGAATTGTTTTCATTTCCTCTGTGAATATTTTTAATTTTTATTTTGTGTGTGTATATGTATTTGTATAGAGATTGTGGTTACCATGGGGATTACATTTAACATCCCAAATTTATAACAATGTAGTTTGGATTGATACCAACTTAACTTCAGGAGCATACAAAAACTCTGTTCCTGTACAGCTCCAATCCCCTCTTTATGTTGTTGCTGTCACAGATTATATCTTTATATGTTGTATGCGCAATAGCATCGGTTTATAATTATTTTATATGTTTTTCTTTTAAATCATGTAGGAAATAAAAAGTGGCATTACAAACCAAAAATCCTATAATACTGGCTTCTGTATTTCCCCATGTAGTTAACCTTTACTGGCTTCAAGTTACTGTGTAGTGTCCTTTCATTTCCTTTCATTTTCAACTTGAAGGACTCCCTTTTAGCATTTCTTATAGAGCAAGTCTAGTGGTTAACAAACTCCCTCAGCTTTTATCTGAGAATTTCTTAGTTTCTCCCTTGTTTTTGAAGGACAGTTTTGTCAGGTACAGAATTCTTTTGACAGTTTTTTCTTCTAGCACTAAAAATCTCAGTGCCTTCTGGACTTCATGGTTTCTGATGAGAAGTTGGCTTGTATGTGATGAGTCACTTCTTCCTTACTGCTTTCAAGATTTTCTTTTTGTCTTTGGCTCTCAACAGTTTGATTATGTATCTAGATGTGGGTCTGGATTTTTCTCATGATTAATTGGTACATTCATGTCTTACATTAAATTTGGGAAATTTTCTGCCATTATTTCTTCAGAATTCTTTTTCCCTTTCTCTCCCATTTCTTTGACTCCCTAAATGCATATATTGTGATTTGCTTGTTGGAGTTCCATGGATCCCTAGGTTCTGTTCACTTTTCTTCATTCTTTTTCCCTTTCTGCTCAGACTGCATAATTTCAATTTTCCTGTCTTCAAGCCTGCTACTTCTGTCTGTTGCCTGATCAGATCTGCTGTTGAACCCCTCTAGTGAATTCTTCATTTTAGTTATTATACTTTTCAACTCTAGAACTTCTGTTTGGTTCCCCATTCTACTTGTTGATATTTTGTTCAGCATTGTTTTCCTGATTTCCTTTAGTTGTTTGTCCATATTTTCCCCTTAACTCTTGGAGTGTATTTAAGACAGTTTGAAAGTCTGTCTTAGATTGTCCAGTGTCTGGGCTTCCTCAGGGAAAGTTTCTGTCCATTTATTTTGTGCCTTTGAATGGACCATACTCCCCTTTTTCCTTGTATGCCTTGTAATTTTCTTTAAATTAAAAACTGGACATTTGAATATTATAATGTTGTAACTCTGGAAATGAGTTTGTTTTCTATTTGTCATATGTTCTTAGTTCTTTTTTCCCTCTTTACCTGCTTTCTTTTGGATTATTTTTTATAATTCTCATTTTATCTTATTAGGTTTAAGGAAATTTTTTTAATGGGAAAGTTATTGTATATGTACCTACTTCTTACCATTTCTAGTATTCTTCCTTTTGTGAAGATCTGAGTTACCTTCTGGTATCATTTCCTTTCTGCTTGAACAACTTTAGCATTTCTTTAGTGCAGGTCTGCTAGAGACAGAGTCTCAGCTTTTGTCTGAAAAAGTCTATTTCACTTTCATTTTTGAAAGTGTTTTCATTGGGCATAGAATTCTAGTTTGACAGTTTTTTTCAGTACAGTTAATGATGTTATTTCATTATCTTCTTTTTTATTGAAGTATAGTTAATTTACGATGTTGTATTAGTTTCAGTTGTACAGCAAAGTGATTCAGTTATACATATATATATTCTTTTTTTCTCAGATTCTTTTCCATTATAGGTTACTACAAAATACTGAGTGTAGTTCACTGCGCTATACAGTGAACTACAGGTCTTTGTTGTGTACCTACTTTATATATAGTAGTATGTATATGTTAATCCCAAACTCCTAATTTATCTCTCCCCCACCTCCCTCTAATATTATTTAGAATTTTTGTATCCTTGTTCATAAGTGATATAGGAAAAGTATAGGACCTTCTCATATTATCCTTCTTTGGTATTGTTATCAAAAGAATGTCCTTTCCAGTACTTCCCTGGTAGCACAGTGGTTAAGAATATGCCTGCCAGTGCAGGGGATACAGGTTCGATCCCTGATCCAGGAAGATCCCACATGCCATGGAGCAACTAAGCCTGTGTGCCACAACTACTGAACCTGCGCTCTAGAGCCCACGAGCCACAGCTGCTGAGCCCATTGCCACAATTACTGAAGCCTGCGCTCCTAGAGCCTGTGCTCTGCAACAAGAGAAGCCACCTTAATGAGAGGCCTGCACACTGCAGTGAAGAGTAGCCCTGCTCACTGCAATTAAAAAGAAAGCCCGGGGGGCTTCCCTGGTGGCACAGTGGTTGAGAGTCCACCTGCCGATGCAGGGGACATGGGTTTGTGCCCCAGTCTGGGAGGATCCCACATGCCGCGGAGTGGCTGGGCCCGTGAGCCATGGCCGCTGAGCCTGCGCGTCTGGAGCCTGTGCTAAGAAAGAAAGCAAGCAAGCCCAGGGGGCTTCCTGGCGGCACAGTGGTTGAGAATCTGCCTGCCAATGCAGGGGACACGGGGTTCGATCCCTGGTCCAGGAAGATCCCACATGCCACGGAGTAACTAAGCCCATGTGCCACAACTACTGAGCTTGTGCTCTAGAGCCCGTGAGCCACAACTACTGAGCCCCCCTGCCACAACTACTGAAGCCCACACACCTAGAGCCCATGGTCCACAACGAGAGAAGCCACCACAGTGAGAAGCCCGTGCACTGCAACAAAGAGTAGCTCCCGCTCGCCGCAACTAGAGAAAGCACACGTGCAGCAATGGAGACCCAAAACAGCCAAAAATAAATAAAATAAATACATTTATGGGAAAAAAAGAAAGTCCAGGACTTCCCTGGTGGCGCAGTGGTTAAAAATCCACCTGCCAATGCAGGGGACATGGGTTCAAACCCTGGTCTGGGAAGATCCCACATGCTGCGGAGCAACTAAGCCCATGCGCCACAACTACCGAGCCTGCGCTCTAGAGCCCGTGAGCCACAACTACTGAGCCCACGTGCTACAACTACTGAAGCCTGCGCACCTAGAGCCCGTGCTCCGCAACAAGAGAAGCCACCGCAATGAGAAGCCCGCACACCGCAACAAAGAATAGCCCCCATTCACCGCAACTAGGGAAAGCCTGTGTGCAGCAACGAAGACCCAACACTGCCAAAAATTAATTGATTAATTAATTAATTTTTTAAAAAAGAATCTGCCTGCCAGTGCAGGGGACACAGGTTTGAGCCCTGGTCCGGGAAGATCCCACATGCCATGGAGCATCTAAGCCCATGCGCCATAACTACTGAGCCTGAGCTCTAGAGCCTGCAAGCCACAACTACTAAAGCCCACGCACCTAGAGCCCGTGCTGCGCAACAAGAGAAGCCACTGCAATGAGAAGCCCGTACACCGCAATGAAGAGTAACCTCCGCTCGCTGCAACTAGAGAAAGCCCGCACACAGCAACAAAGACCCAATGCAGCCAAAAATAAATAAATAAATAAATTTATTTATTTAAAAACCTCATTTGTAAAACCATTTAAACCTGGCATTTTCTTTGTGGGAATATTCTTTAGTGCTGATTCAGTATATTTAATGGTTGTAAGGCTAGTCACATTCTGTTTGAGTCACTTTTGGCAAGTTATATTATTCTAGGAATTTGTCTTTTCAAACATGTTAGCTAGCATAAAGTTGCTCATATTCGCTTTTCAGTCTCTTTAGTTACCTAACATTGTGTCCTCTTTTGTTCTTGAGAAATCTCACCAGAGACTTGACTATTTTTCATCTTTTGAAAGTTCCAAGTTTTGCCTTGTTGATTCTCTCTGCTGTATGATTTCTTTCTTTTTTTTTTCCTAACCTATGTACCTAAGTCATTATGTATATGAAACACTGGCATGTAAAGGGCAAGCTTTAAAACTTTCAGAAGACATGAGAGGGTATCTTTCTGACCTTGGGAGCATGAAAGGATTTATTAGCAAGACACACAGAAAAAGCTAAGTATTAAAGAAAAATTTAACTACATTATAATTAAGAACTTGTTAAAGAACTCCATAAAGTGAAAATTGCAAAAAATGAAAAGATACAAACTCCTAAAAGATGTTTGTAATACAAATAACTAACAAATGGTTAATAACTAGAATATCTAAAGAACTATAAATCAATAAGAAAAGGACAAGTAGTTCAATTGAAAAATATTCGAAGTACCATAAACAGACATTTTTCACAGAAAGGGAAACATGACTAATAAACATAAAATCTAACCCTATTAGTAATGCAAATCATTATCCCAGTGAAGTACGTTATACTCATTAGATTGGCAAAAGTGATAATTCTGAGTAATAGGATATACATCAGTGGGAACCTGGTACGTATTGCTGAGCTAGTGTGAATTGGCATCACATTGGAAGGCAATGTGGTACTATCTGGTGAAGTTTAACATCTACTTGCCTAAACCCAGCAATTCATTCCTTAGAGCAGGGGTTCTCAAAGTATGATCTGCAGACTATTTCAGAGGGTCTGGGAAGTGAAGACTAAGGTGTTATTTGCCAACTCAAAATAGATTAAAGACTTAATTGTAAGACCTGAAACTGTTAAAACTCCTAGAAGAAAACACAGGAAAAAAGACCTTGGTCTTGGCAATGATTTTTTTGGATATGACACCAAAAGCACAAACAACAAAAGCAAAAATAAATAAGTAGGATCACATAAACGAGAAAGCTTGAACTAGAAAACTTAAAAGCTTCTGTACAGCAAAAGAAATGGTCGACAAAGTGAAAAGGCAGCCTATGGGAGAAAATATTTGCTAACCATATATCTGATAAGGGATTAATATCCAAAATATATAAGGAACTCACACAATTCAATAGCAAAAAAACACAAATAATGCAATTAAAAATGGGCAAAGAACCTGAATAGACACTTTTACAAAGCAAACGTATAAATGGCCAACAGGTTGATGAAAAAGATGCTCAACATCACTAATCATCAGGGAAATGCGAATAAATTATGATGTGTTTATACAGTAAAATATAGGAAAAATTAAAGAAATACAGCTCCATGCAAAAACATGGGTGAATCTTAAAAACTCAGTGGAGGGGGCTTCCCTGGTGGCGCAGTGGTTGAGAATCTGCCTCCCAATGCAGGGGACACGGGTTCGTGCCCCGGTCTGGGAAGACCCCACATGCCACGGAGCGGCTGGGCCCGTGAGCCATGGCCGCTGAGCCTGCGCGTCCGGAGCCTGTGCTCCGCAACGGGAGAGGCCACAACAGTGAGAGGCCCGCGTACTGCAAAAAGAAAAAAACAAAAACCCAGTGGAGGGGCGACAATTCTCAGTAGACTAAACATAGTATGATACAATATTTAGAGGTAAACATATATGTGATTAATAAAAACAAAAGCAAAGATAATGACAGTTCATCATAGCCGTTTTCTTTTGGCTGGAGTTGGAGTGGGGATGGAGGGGCCTGGGATAGGGGAAGACCCTACTACTAGATTCAGGCATATTAATAATTTAGTTCTTAGGTTTAGTGGTGAGTTGACAGATGCTCATTGTATTATTTTGCTTGGTAACTTTATGTTTCATCTTTTTGTATGTAGCACATATTACAGAATAAAATTTTAAATTTCTTTAAAATATAGATGGGTGGCCACATGAGTTATTAAAAAAAAATACATGGTATTCCACTGAATTGGGTACACAATAACGTATATCACCTGGGTAGGTTAAATATATTTGAGTTTATTGGGCAAGTCATATAACTTTTCTGTCTTGTCATAGAAGTGATCATAGCTTGTGAGCATTTACCATATGCCTGTTGTTCTAAATAGTATTTTGCATGTATTAAGCTATATAATCCTTCTAACAACTCCGTGCTCAGGTATTAAGCTATATAATCCTTCTAACAGCTCTATGAAATAGGAATTATTATATCCCTGTTTTAAAGATGAGCTCCTGAGGCATAGAGGTTAAAGCAGCTTGTTGAAAGTTGCACAGCTAACAAGTAGAAGAGCCGGTATTTGAACCCACACAATCTGCCTCCAGGGCCTACACCTTTTAACTCCTCTGCTTATATCAATTGCTATAATAGCACTTACTTAATAAGTTTGTTATGATTAAAGGAGACTGTGTTGTTTGTGTGGGGGTGGTACTAGAGATGTCAGGTGCAGTTACCGGGATTATTAGGCCTCCTTGGGAACCTGTGAGTCCCCCTGAGAAGGGGAGGGTGGGTAGGGGAAGAAGCCAGTGAGAAGGAAATGCTGTCCTCCTAAGAGCCTTTGCCAATATGTTTGTATCTTCCCTTCTTCCAGAGACCATGGCGAGCCCAGGGAAAGACAATTATCGAATGAAGAGCTATAAGAACAATGCCCTGAACCCTGAGGAAATGAGGCGAAGAAGAGAGGAGGAGGGCATTCAGCTCCGGAAGCAGAAACGGGAGCAACAAGTGGGTTAGCCCAAGTATTCTCAAACGTGCTCTTCAGGGAGGCAGGCCAGCCACCATGGTTGACCTCCACCTTGCACTGTCACTTTCCTCTTGGGAAAGTAGCTTATCTCTGTGGGCCGCTCATCCAGCTTCCTTTGTTGTAAAGAAATTTTGGAAGCTTTGAGAAAGAACTGTCCCTTATTCCTTTTCCATAATTTAGAACAACTTGGACATCATTTATATCTTCAATATAACATTCTAGTGCTAACCCCTTGTTTTTACCCAGTAGTCACTGTTAGATCTGGCCGTCAAGGCCCAGCCCCAAGCCTGGCCCTTTAAGAATTTTGTCAGCCATCTGGGCTGCCTTACTTCTCTTTCTTGAGTCCATTCTTTGTTAGTCTCCCTAGAACTGAGATTGTATTAATGCCTCATCGTCTACACTCTGCCATGCACCATGCACCACACGCCACCACCAAATTGGTTCCTTGCCCAGGTCTAGATGCTAACCTGCTTTTGCCCACCCTTTTGCTTTACCATTATTTCTTTCCTTCACAGCCTTTTATATGCATCACCTTTTATACAAAGGGCACAGGAATTTTAAAAGATTTTTTTTTGCTTATAAAAATGTAAACAATCTATAACATAGAAAGTAAAGCCCTTGAATATCTTTCCATATCAGTATATTAAGCTTGGCATTTTCTCATACAGTAGCATTCCTTGACAGTTATGCCATAATTTAACATTGGGTCATACTTTGTTTTCTTTGTTTCGGTAAGAAGTCTTACCACCGTCTCTTCTCTTTATTTTCAGCTTTTTAAACGGAGAAACGTGGAGCTGATTAATGAAGAAGCTGCCATGTTCGATAGTCTCCTCATGGACTCTTATGTGAGCTCTACCACTGGGGTAAGACCCTTGCAAGCTTCCCAGGCAAGCTTGGGAAGTATCTGCTTCTACAGAACAGAAATTGGTCAGTTCACATCATCTAGTTAGCTTTACCAACAACCATGCTAAGCTCTTTATTCCATGGGCCCTTCTGTAGCTGGTCAACTTAAGGAGTCAGTAAGGATTCATCTCTGATGGAAACACCAGAGGAAACATTTAAGGGAAGCTATCAATTGCCTCAGAGGTTAAGAATCACTTCCAAACGTTCCAACTTGAAGCAGCTGTGGATTAAACACCTTCTGAGCCTGCTGTTACCCCTTCCTCTTGCCCTCAAGTCTTTAGAAAGGAGGATTCCAAACAGGATTATGGGCTCATATGTGGCTCTAGTATTGGTTTGCAAAGTTGTGAACCTGTTTTATGTTCTAGGAGAGCGTGATCACAAGAGAGATGGTGGAGATGCTCTTTTCTGACGATTCTGACCTGCAATTAGCAACCACACAGAAATTCCGGAAACTGCTCTCCAAAGGTACAAAGCCTAGTCTTCCGCAGGGGGCCCTGCGTGACTTTAGCATCTTGTTTCTTCTCACTGACCTCATCAACTATTCCCTTTCACTCATTTTGCTGTAGCCCTACTGGCTTTGGTGTCCTTGGACAAGCCAGGCACATTCTTACCTTTGCACTGTCTATTTCCCCTGCATGATATCCTTTACTTGCAGATAACTGTGTGACAGCTGCTACATTTCTATGATCAGATCCTACTTTCTCAGTAAAGCCTACCCTGACACGCTATCAGAAATTGCAGCTCCCCCCACCCCTGCAGCATTTTCAGTCTCCTTACCCTGCCCTACCTATTCTTTTTTTTCCTATTACACTTACTGCCTTCTAACATAACAGCATATTTCTCATCACGAGGATATAAGCTCTACGAGGGTGTAGACTTTTGGTTTTGTTCACTACTGTATCCTTGGTACCCAGAACCATGTCTGGCACATAGTTTGTGCTCAGTAAAAATTTGATGTATGATGGGAAAAATATTCCCTGACTTTTCTTCCTCCCAAAAAAAGAATGCTGGTCTTGGAAGGGAAGCGTTTAGACTAGGGTTGCTCCTCCCTTGGTCTTCTCTCCCTTAATTCTTTACTTGCTTAGGTAAGTAAGGTTAGTTACTTGCTTAGGTATAGGAAGCCAAAGGTGAGCATAGTTAAATTAGGATTGGCTTTACTCTTTGGCATCTCAGCTATTTTATACAGTTCAAAAATGACCAGCTATTGTTTTTTTATATATATATATAAATTTATTTATTAATTTATTTTTGGCTGTGTTGGGTCTTCATTGTTGCATGCGGGCTTTCTCTAGTTGCGGTGAGCGGGGGCTACTCTTCATTGCAGTGCGTGGGCTTCTCATTGCGGTGGCTTCTCATTGTGGAGCACAGGCTCTAGGTGCACGGGCTTCAGTAGTTGCGGCACGCGGGCTCAGTAGTTGTGGTGCACGGGCTTAGTTGCTCCACGGCATGTGGGATCTTCCCGGACCAGGGATCGAACCCGTGTCCCCTGCATTGGCAGGCGGATTCTCAACCACTGCGCCACCAGGGAAGCCCCATGACCAGCTATTGTTAAAACTACCTCACCAAAAAGGAGTTTGGGAATGTTTAGAAGGATAGTCAGGAGTATCTAGGAAGGATGGTGGACTTACCCCCGTGAAAGCATTAGTCAGAGCCTCTCCTGACTTTTCCTCTCCCTCTTCCAGAACCTAGTCCTCCAATAGATGAAGTTATCAATACTCCAGGAGTGGTGGATCGGTTTGTGGAGTTTCTGAAGAGGAATGAGAATTGTACATTACAGGTGAGGCCTGGGGTGGAGAGTTACCAGATGAAAGCCCTTTTGCCAAGAAATTGTAGTGGCATGTTTCTACAGACACATCTCTTAGGATATACACAAGATATTGAGGGAACATTTAAGAGATGCTGTTACCTCAGAGGTCTTGACCTCAATTAAATAAGAGACCCACAAACTCTTCCCTAAAACAATCTCAAAGGAAAGATACCAGAATATGACAGACTGATTATTCAGAGGTTATATTTTAAATTATAAATATAAATATATTGGGTTAGACAAAAAGTTTGTTCGGGTTTTTCCGTAAGATGTTACAGAAAAACCTGAACGAACATTTTGGCCAACCCTAGAGGTTCTAGTCCACTCCTAACCCTGAGGTGAACCATTTATCTTTTCTGGGTCTCTCTTCTCACAAATGGGTAATGAGTCAATCCATTGGAACTTATTAGAAACTTGGCTGAAAGGGACTTTTAGAGACCCATCTCACTCTTATCCTGGTTTCAGAGATGAATAAAGTGAAGCTCAGGAAATAAAAACGTGACTTGCCAAAGGACTCATGGATGCTGTGGTAGTGCAGGACTAGACCTGGGACCATGGAAGCCCAATTCTGCCTCCACATTATGTTATATCACTGCCAGTACCTCTTCCTATCATTTAAAGGTGGAGAGGGAAAGGCTTGTGTGGTTTTTTGTTTTTGTTTTTAAGTCAGGGACAGGAGGCTTATTGCTGAGCCAGCTAGTAGGCACGGCTGCTCATCTGGAATGACCTCTCACTCATGGCTTTAATCTCACTTTCAGTTTGAAGCTGCCTGGGCTCTAACGAACATTGCCTCTGGAACCTCTCAGCAGACCAAAATTGTCATTGAAGCAGGGGCTGTCCCCATTTTTATAGAGCTGCTTAACTCGGATTTTGAGGATGTACAGGAACAGGTAATGCCCAAATTTAACTTAATTCTTTTTTTTTTTTTTTTGCGGTACACGGGCCTCTCACTGTTGTGGCCTCTCCCGTTGCGGAGCACAGGCTCCGGACGCGCAGGCTCAGCAGCCATGGCTCACGGGCCCAGCCGCTCCGTGGCATGTGGGATCTTCCCGGACCGGGGCATGAACCCATGTCCCCTGCGTCGGCAGGCGGACTCTCAACCACTGCGCCACCAGGGAAGCTCTGGCTTAATTCTTGATGGGACCAGTGGTATAATATAAAGTATATTTTGTCTTTATCTCCAGTTAAGAGGTTAAGAGCAAAGAGCTCCTAAAAACATTGGGATTTTCTTAGTGATAGAAGTGTCTTTTGTTATTCCTAAAGACCTAAAGAGCGCCTTTGGGACACACCTTGAGTCTCTGTGTCACCGCATTAGTGGTGACTCCGGGTGGGGCCCTAGATAGCTTCAGGAAGGGAGGTCTAGTCATCAGAAAGACCAAATTTAGGATTAGAGGATTGGAACTCTCAGCCCCACCCCACCCCGACTCTTCCCACCCCTCCACCCCATCCTCCCCAGGGAGGTTAGAGGGGCTAGAGATTGGGTTATAAAAAGGCTTGAACAGTGAGATTCAGAGAGCTTCTGGGTTGGTGAACACTCAGTGTGCTGGGAAGGTGACGTGCCTGGAGAGGGCTTGGAAGTTCTGTGCAACCCCACTCCTCAACCCATACCTTGCCCTGTGCATCTCTTCCATTTAGCTCTTCCTGAGTTGTATATATTACAGTGAACTGGTAAACGTAAGTAAAGTGTTTTCCTGAGTTCTGTGAATCATTCTAGTGAATTATTGAACCTGAGGAGGAGATTGTGGAACTCCTGAATTTATAGCCAGTTGGTAAGAAGTATGGGTAGCACCTGGGAATTGCAGCTAGTATCTAAATTGAGGGCAGTCTTGTGGGACTGAGCCCCTAGCCTGTGGGATCTGCCCTAACTCCGAGTTACTGTCAGAATTTAACTGAATTGACACAGTTGGTATCAGAGAATTGGTTGTTGGTGTAGAAAAAACTCCACACATTGGGCATCAGAGGTGGTGCTGGAAAAAAGACACCACAATACCCATTTCTCAGCACCTACAGATCATAAAAACCCAACTTCCATTTCTTCCACTGGTTGGATAGAAGTGGAGAGTGGTACTAGGGTTTTTTCCTATATTACTACATATAGGGTTGGTCCTATGAGGCTACAAGAATGCAATTTTCCCATCATTTTCTCCTTTTCTGGGGGATGGGGATAAGGAGGTCTTGGTCTGGCTTCTCTGGCTGCAGTACAGTGTCAGCCTGCCTCCCCCAGTGAACCAGGAACTCTCAGAGTTAAAATAGAGCAAGTGCTCAGTTTTAACAAGGAAGGTACCTGAGCTTATTTAGTGTGTTTAAGGTCTTGATGGGGTGTTTGTCCTGGTTACTGGTGGGTGTCACTCTGTAGTTGTGAGTATAAAGTACTCACAGAAGCCACTAGGCTCTGTGGGTGACAGTTCCATCGTCCCTTTTTTAGGCAGTCTGGGCACTGGGAAACATAGCTGGAGACAGCTCCGTCTGCCGAGATTACGTCTTGAACTGTTCCATCCTTAATCCTTTGCTAACGTGAGTAATTATTATCATCTGCACCTGGGATATCTTTCCGGCAGCCATGTGGCAGATCTTTGGGGAGCAGTTTACCTTAAGACGATGAGTGAATACAAAAATGATAAAAGTGCATTCTCATTGCCAGAGTAAAAGATAGTATCTTTTGAGAGTAAGAAGATTGTGTCACTGGTCTGTGTCTTGTGCTTCCTCACTTTGTAGCACTGTAGAATCTCATGTTGGTCATACCTGTCTCATTGTTGAGCCAGAGGAGAGAGGAAGGACTAGCCCATCTGGAAGAATCTCACCTTCTCTACGGAATGCATTGATTTGCTATGGGTTTATGCCCAGTACATTGGAGAGCTCTGTTGTAAGCCACAGATCTAAGACCCCTTGCAGAGTCATCTGGATGCTCCCATCCCTTCCTCTGTACCCTTATAATAGAGCTACATCTAAACCAAAACAGAGGAAGGAGGTTTTCTTGAGAGGCCACAATCTCATAGGCTACTATTATAACTCCTTCTTGGGCCTGTCACAGAAAATCATTCCACAGTGCATGGCCAAAGCCCTCACACTAAACCTTCAGCTTTTATTTCCAAAGACAACAATACTCTTGTTTAGAACTTGTGGCTGCAGTTAGGGGCACAGTATGTCCTATCTAAACGTTTAGCATGCTTACTCACAGTCCAGCCCTCTGTTTGTCCTTATTAGCTATGGTCTTAATAAGCCACAGCTGGTCCTAATCCTCTGTGAAGATGTAGGTCGGCCTCTGGGGCCAAACAGGCTCACTTAACTTAAATCTATGGGTAGGAAGAAACAGGCTTCTAGAGTCTTAGGGGTCTGATTGGACTTGCTCCTGGGGTTCGTAGGCAACAGCTCTATGAAAAGAGCATCATTGCTCAGGATCTGGCTTTGCTGTCCCCTTCAGGCTACTTACCAAGTCCACACGACTGACAATGACACGGAATGCAGTCTGGGCCCTGTCAAACCTGTGCCGAGGCAAGAACCCACCCCCAGAGTTTGCAAAGGTAAGAGAGCTTCTCTTTTTTTAAAAAAAAAAAAAAAAAAAAATATTTATAGAGTCTTATCCACTGCGCCACCAGGGAAGTCCCAAGAGAGCTTCTTGCCAATTCCTGAGTGAAAGCAGGTTCCTTCATATGGAGGAATTTTGATATGGGAGTTTTCAAGTCTTTGGGGAGCCCTCAGAGTCTCATCCTTGGGAAACTGAAAAAGGCAGTCGTCAGTGAAGTAGCTGATCTCATATGCCTGGATGGTAAAGTGAAAATGTGGGCCTGATGGCTTAATGTAGTGGAAATCTCCAGGTCTTAGACTTACTAAGTAGAGGAGGGCTCAGCGATGTTAGGGTTAGTGGTAGAGATGATGTAACCGTGTTCACCTGAGTCCCTCTCTCTCTGCTTCCAACAGGTCTCCCCCTGTTTGCCTGTGCTGTCTCGCCTACTCTTCAGCAGCGACTCAGACTTGCTGGCAGATGCTTGCTGGGCCCTTTCTTATCTGTCTGATGGCCCCAACGAGAAGATCCAGGCAGTCATAGACTCTGGAGTCTGCCGGAGATTGGTCGAGCTTCTAATGTGAGTGATCTCAGTTAGAAAGGGTACAGATTCCCTAAGCTTCTCCAACTCAGAACTGCAGTCAGCAGTCTGCTGCCCTATCCAAAGGTCTGGAGCCATGAGTGCTGCTGGCCTTGGTGGTCAGCCGAGTTGAATGCCATGTGCTGGCCCTCTACTGACCAGATCGCCCTCCTCTGTAGGCACAACGATAACAAAGTGGCTTCTCCTGCTCTGAGAGCTGTGGGTAACATCGTCACCGGGGATGACATCCAGACCCAGGTAAGGAGGAGGAGGACAGCTGTCTACGGACAAAATCCTTCCCCGCCACAGACTTTGGTCCTGGTAGGAGGCAACGTGATCTAGGAGAGAAAGCATAGGCTTGAGTGAAAAATTCAAGCTCTGCCACTTTCTATATTATTTGGGGGCAACTTGGTTGCCTTCACTTTTTTCTATAAATTGGAAGCAAGTCATCATCCATTGGGTGCTATTGAAGAAAAACTAAATGGAATAACCTGACTCACTACCTGGGACATTGTAAAGTAATTGTTAACAGATTTTGAGTTATGGTACCTTTGAAATACTAAAAGCTATGGAACCTCACCCCTGCTTCCTAGACCTTTAGAATCCCATGTCTCATGTTACTCTCCTGTTAGTAACACTTCCATTGAGAGCACAGTATTCAGTGTTTCTCTGTTCAAAGGCTAGAGATCTGAGTATTCTTTGCGTCTTAAGTAGTTTGCATAATTCTGTGGGATTCTTAACAAATTTCTTACAGGTGAGCAGTCTCACTCAAGCCCACACTCATTTTCTAGGTCATTCTTTTGTGTTTGTGTGTGCACCCATGTGCCTGTGTGTACAGATATTCATAACTTTTTCTGTTTCTACGATTTTTAAGTATAGTACACTGGCATTAAGTACATTCACATTGTTATTCAACCATCACCGCCATCCATCTGCACCACTTTTACATCATTCCAAACTGAAACTCTGTACGCTTTAAATGATAACTTCCCATTTCCCCCTCCCCTCATCCTTTGGTAACCACCATACTACTTTCTGTCCTTAGGAGTTTGACTACTCTAGGTACCTCATATAAGCCGAACCATATATATTTGTCCTTTTGTTTCAGCTAATTTACTTAGCATAATGTTTTCAAGGTTCATCCATATTTTAGCATGTCACACCTTCATTCCTTTCTGTGGCTGGATAATATTCCAAGTGTGCATATGCTACATTTGGTTTATTTACTCATCTGTTGGTAGACACTTGGGTTGCTTCCACCTTTTGGCTAGTATGAATAATGCTGCATTGAGTATTGGCATACAAGTATCTGTTTGAGTCCCTGCTTTCAGTTCTTCTGGGTATATATCCAGAGGTGGAATTATTGGATCATATGGTAATTTTATGTTTAAGATTTTGAGGAACCACCATACTGTTTTGCACACAAAACAGTGCAATGGCTGCACCATTTTACATTCCCACCAGCAGTGTACCGGGTTCTAATTTCTCCGCATCTTTACCAACACTTGCATTGCCTGGATTTTTTAAGGATAACTATTCTAATAAGCGTGAAGTTGTATCTCACTGAAGTTTTGATTTGCATTTCCCTAATGATTAGTGATGTTTGGCATCTTTTGGCATCTTTTCATGTGCCTATTGGCCACCTGCATTTAAAAAAATTTTTTTTGTATATTCTGGATATTAATCCTTATCAGATATATGATATGTATATACTTTCTCCCATTCTGTGATTTGTGTAATTCACTATGTTGATGGTGTCTTTTGGTACCCAAAAGTTTTAAATTTTGATTAAGTCCAGTTTATCTAATTTTTCTTTTGTTGCCTGTGCTTTTGGTGTTCTAGGTCATTCTTAATTGTTCAGCCCTCCCTTGCCTCCTCCACTTGCTGAGCAGCTCCAAGGAGTCAATCCGAAAGGAAGCTTGTTGGACCATTTCAAATATCACTGCTGGCAACAGGGCTCAGATACAGGTAGAACAAGCAGGAGGGAAGTTGTCAGGGGCAGCAGGTAGAAAGGCCTGGGGACATGAGACATTGTGGGATATTGCCCTCTAGAAGAAAAAATTTATTTCCCTTTTGAAATTGGGATCAATGGATGCTATCAGTCAAAGATTCTGTGTAACAGAAGCCAGTTTCCTCTGTAGCGTCTTACCTATGTGAAAAGAACTTTCAGGAAGGGGAAGATGTCTTAATCTTTTAGCTGGTTTGGGGTCTGGATTTGCTTATCCTTCTTGAAGTGACTTTCTTTCCTCCCCCACACCCCACCCTCCACCCCCCAATTCTTCTCAGGCTGTCATAGATGCAAATATCTTCCCTGTGTTGATTGAAATCCTTCAGAAAGCAGAGTTCCGTACAAGGAAAGAGGCAGCCTGGGCCATCACCAATGCCACATCAGGAGGAACCCCTGAACAAATCAGGTATCACAGTCCTTTCCCATTGTCTTGAGTGATATGTGTACTCTACCTCTTGGCTCACCGTTTACATGTGACCTCTAAACTGCCTTTTCTGGGATAGGTCTGCCCCTGTCCAGTAGGGTTTAACTGGTAAGCTGCTAGAGTGTAGCATGGGAATCTGAAGTAGATTCCTATAAACCATGTACCTCTTTTCCCTCCTGGAGAATGGAAACTTATGACACAGACATCTCTCTCCTCTGCCTCTTTCTACCCTCAAGAGAATTTAAATCTATGTAATTCTCAATTATCCATACAAATGAAAGAGAACCATGCTATGGCTCATTCAGAGCAGCTTCTTTGGGAAATCATTTTTGGCAGTGATACTTGGGAGAAGCAAATAGGAAAGCTATTTTGTGCGAGGATGCTCTTTGATTTTGGTTTCCATTATCAACTTGAGTAGGAGTGATGGGAATTGGAGAAGTGCCTTGCCTTCAGCTTGTAGCTTAGGAAGGGGAATATATTCAGTATAAATAAAACCTTAGGAGAAAAGGATAGCCACTGAGTGAAGCTTTTGAGGATACAGGGTTGTAAATGGCATTTTGGACAGGAAAAAGCATAAGTAAAGGTACAAAAATCAGAAACCTGGAGACCTTTACTGTTTGACTGGAATGTAATATTCTCGGAAGGGAATAATGAGAGGGGAAGCTAGAAAAGGTTAGGAACCAGATTGTATTGTTATGACTGTAGAGCTGGGACTACAGAAATTTTAGGCAGGGAAATGATGTGTTCAAAGTAGGTAATACTGCAGCAAGGAGACGTTAGAGACAAAGAGGAGGAATCCATGGCAGCCTTCTACATGGAAATGAACTAAACCAGTAGCATTGGGAGGGTGATGAGTTTGAGATAAAGGATGGGTGGTTATGAAAGCTCAGTCAGAGTGAATTGCTGAGAGCATCGATGTGTGTGAGGGAGACCCAGAGGCCCCATAGCACCTGCCTGGCACCTCCCTTGCCTTGTCTTAATTTAGAACTTACCTGGTCTCTGCCCCTCAGGTACCTGGTCTCCCTGGGCTGCATCAAACCCCTGTGCGACTTGCTGACTGTGATGGATTCAAAGATTGTGCAAGTCGCCCTCAATGGACTGGAGAACATCCTTCGGCTCGGAGAGCAAGAGGGCAAGCGCAGTGGCTCAGGGGTCAATCCCTACTGTGGCCTCATCGAGGAAGCCTATGGTAGGTGCCTTCTCCCCAACCTCACATCTGCCGTAAGTAGAGAGAAACTCTGAAATAGTATACATATGTGAGGGTGTGCGTTTTGAGGGGGTCATCATTGAATGCAAGGTTTTATCCGACCAGTTCCATTTCCTCTGAGGAGCAGTAGATGAGTTCTGTTTCTGATAGGCTCTACCTAGTAAGTAGGTTATGGTACAGATGCAAAAATAAAGCTCCAGAATTGATAGTAGAGTCAGGAGCTGGAAGGCATGTTTTCAGCTGAGTTTCTAGCAGCAAGTTCTTTTCTTTCTTTTGTTTTGTTTTTCCATTACAGTCTATTACAAGATATTAAATATAGTTCCCTGTGCCATACAGGAGGTCCTTGTTGTTTATCTGTTTTGTTAATAGTAGTTTGTATCTGCTAATGCTAAACTCCTAATTTATCCCTCCCCACCCTTTCGCCTTTGGTAACCATAAGTTTGTTTTCTATGTCTGTGAGTCTTTTTTTGTTTTGTAAATAAGTTCATTTGTATCATTTTTTAGATTCCACGTAAGTGATATCATATGATACTTGTCTTTTCTCTGTCTGACTTACTTCGCTTAGTTTGATAATGTCTAGATCCATCCATGTTGCTGCAAATGGCATTATTTTATTCTTAACTAAGGCTGAGTAATATTCCATTATATATATGCACCACATCTTTATCCATTCATCTGTTGATGGATACTCCAGTTGCTTCCATGTCTTGGCTATTGTAAATAGTGCTGCTATGAACACTGGGGTGTATGTATCTTTTTGAATTACAGTTTTCTCCAGATATATGCCCAGGAGTAGGATCGCTGGATCATATGGTAGCTCTATTTTTAGTTTTTTAAGAAACCTCCATAGTGGCTGCACCAGTTTACATTCCTACCAACAGTGTTGGAGGAGTCCCTTTTCTCCACACCCTCTCCAGCATTTATTATTTGTAGACTTTTTAATTTTTTTGGCTGCACAGCATGGCTTGCAGGATTTTAGTTCCCTGACCAGGGATCGAACCCAGGGCCCCGGTAGTGAGAACACTGAGTCCTAACCACTGGACTACCAGGGAATTCCCTTGTAGACTTTTTGATGATGGCCATTCTGACTGGTATACGGTGATACCTCATTGTAGTTTTGATTTGCATTTCTCTAATAATAGTGATGTTGAGCATCTTTTCACGTGCCTATTGGCCATCTGTATGTCTTCTTTATAGAAATGTCTATTTAGTTTTCTACCCTTTTTTTTAAGATTCTGTACACCTACAACACACATTTTTTAAAAAATATTTATTTATTATTATTTGTTTTTGGCTGCGCTGGGTCTTAGTTGCAGCATGTGGGATCTTTAGTTGCAGCATGCAGACTCTTACTTGTGGCATGCATGCAGGAACTAGTTCCCTGACCAGGGGTCAAAACCGGGCCCCCTGCATTGGGAGCACGGAGTCTTACCCACTGGACCACCAGAGAAGTCCCTTCTGCCCATTTTTTTATTGGGTTGTTCGTTTTTTTGTTATTGACCTATACAAGCTGTTTGTATATTTTGGAAATTAAGCCCTCATCGGTCGCATCGGTTGCAAATATTTTCTCCCATTTTGCAGGTTGTCTTTTTGTTTTGTTTATGGTTTCCTTAGCAAGGTCTGTTAGTGCTGGATTGACTCATCACTCATCTCCAAGAGATTCAGAACAGTAATGGTTTGCCCAGGTTAAAAGCAGAATCGGGACTAGACTCTCCGGTTTATAACTGACATTTTGGTCTTTTTCCTTTCGTGTTATGTCATTTTAGGTAAAGATCTCGGCTCTCCTCTTTCAGATCAAAGAGAGATCTGATCATATTACTTGTGTTTATAAATGCTAACATAACTCAGGGAAGGAAAAAAATAGATTGTTTTATGGACCCAGAGAAAAGCACTCAAAGTTTACTCTTCTCCTTCCTTTCTTCTTGCCACCATAGGCTTGGATAAAATTGAGTTTCTCCAGAGCCATGAGAACCAGGAGATCTACCAGAAGGCCTTTGACCTCATTGAGCACTACTTTGGCGTAGAAGATGATGATAGCAGCCTGGCTCCCCAAGTGGATGAAACGCAACAGCAGTTTATCTTCCAGCAGCCTGAGGCCCCCATGGAGGGCTTCCAGCTATAATGTCTGCCTCCGGGGAGGGGAGGGGATGGGAAGCACCACCAACCAGCGGAAAGGCAGCCCTCTGGTGGGCGGGAAACCAGCCCTCCCCACCATCAGCCACCACACACCTCTGCTGCCCTGGAAACTGTGCTCTTGACCTGCTCCGCCCCCTTCCCTGGAGGGAGCACCCTCTGGACAGACAGAACCATCTGAGGCTCACATTTGGGTTTTGTGACAAGAAGGGGACGTGTTGGGTTTTTCTTCCTTACACTAGATTTTGGCTGCACATATGTCTTTAACCCAGGAGCCCAGGGGTAGACAAAGGAGGACTGAGGTAATCAATTTTGCACCGTTTTTATTTTTATTTTTATTTTCTTTAGTGGTGACTTCCTTCCGTTTTATCTTCCTTCATCCTTCCCAGTCCTCTGCCCTGATCTCTGTAACTCTTATCTTGGGTACTTGAGCAGATGGAATATTCCACAGGTCGGGGGTGGGAGGGGAGGGGAGAAATCCAAAACAAAGTGTTCTTGCTTGGACAGAATATTAATCTTGTATGCTTGGATTGCGTTATTTAATTTTTTTTTCTTTTGCACATTTTTCTTGTATTACAATTGCTCTTTCCCAGAGCCATGCGTTCCTGGTTTTAGGAATCCCAGCTGCCAGCATTGTCTGGGACTAGAGGCTGAGGGGGAGGTCACCATGAGACAAAGTCCCCTCCCTCCCTTAACCCCTTGCCCAGACCTCTTTAGTTTGGGAGATCCCCTTCACTCTCCTGGGGCATGTACACCAGTGGGAGTGAGGGGAGAGGAACACAGGCCTTCAGACGGGGCTTCCCATGTGTCGCTACTGATCCCATGTTTCCTACCCACCTTCCAGTGGTGCGACCCAACTTCATTTGTTTACTTGAAAATTCCCCTCAGAGTTGAGATGAACCTCTGAGGTAGCTGTATTTTCTCCTAAGCATGTGACAGAGGGCTGTGGTCCTTCCTTTCTCCTGAGGAGAAAGTCCTTGCTCTGGTGACCCATAAATTGCAGAGGAGGTTGGAGTGAGAGTGTCATGTATTGGGATAGCCAGTGGATCCCTGCCTTTGGCCTTTCTTCTTCTTCCTCTTCCGTAGTTGGATCATGTATATTTTACTTCCAAAGGAGAGAATGTCAAAAAGTTCTGTATTTTTTTATATTCTATATATTACGTAGGTCAACCTTAATTGGTCTCAAGAGGAGGAACTGTCTCTGTAATTTCTGTAAGTGGGATACTGTGAGGAAGACCAAAAAGAGATGTGGAAGCTCTCTTGCTCAGGAAGCCTGACCTTGATCCTTCTCCTCTCTGCTTGGGTTCCGGGCCACCACCAGGGACCAACCCTTAGCTCTGGAACCTTTATATAGCAGAGCAGCTTGGTCTGATTGTCCTAGTACCTGAATGGAGGGAGCAAGGATGGCCCCAGGGCCCGGTGAAGTCTACCACTCTAGTCCTTACCACTGAGCAAGCATCCTGCTTACATCAGGAAACCCAGAAAGCAGTCTGCCTCCTCAGATTCAGTCTCAAACACCTTTGTCCACATAAGTTATCACAGATGGCTGCCGTGTCTCCTATCTGAGATATTTAGCAGCCTCAGGACTTTTTTTGAGAGTGATTGATGTCTTCCCTGATTGGGATCCTTGTACATGGTTTGGATTTTACCCTTCCTGTGACAAATATAATCCTAATGCCTTTTCTTTCCCCTTTGAGTAGAGCTACTGCAGTGCCTCAATGGCTTGCCTGTGTGCTTCAATGGACTACATGTGATAGTAAAGCCCAGGTGTTGGGGGTGGGGTGGAGGAAGTTGCTGGCTAAGTGTAGGCCAGTGGTGGAGCTGAAGGCACAATCTGCCCTGTCCCTGCTTCCCCACAGAGGTCGGGCAGAGGTGCCCTGCTCCAAACTGTATTTTCCCTTCCCCAGGAACAATGCCATTCTTGCTCCCATTGCTACACATCCCCCTCTGGCTCAGGTGAAATCCATGCCACTCTGCTTACAGATAAAACATTCAGTTGTTTTTGGCCACTGGTCTTGAATTTGCCCTCTCTTTCCAGTGTTGAGATCTAACTCCAGAGGCATTTTCTGAGAAAAGTGGTTGCGGCTGGTGGCTATCACTGAAAAGTGACACCAGTGCTGTACTGCCTAAGTGAGTCAGACGCTGCTCTGCAGGTTGGGCATGATAACTACCAACCCCACTCTCCCAGGTAGGCAAGGCGCAGGACCCTCTTCACTTGGCCTGCCGACTCCATTACAAAACCATTTTCCTACAGTTCAAAAGAAAGCCACCCCCCACCCCTTGTCCTTGTCCAAAGGGCAGAGCATTTTATTTTAGTAAGATCTACTTTGTACATCTCTAGCAATAATTAAGTCCCCTGACATTGGGACCAAATTCTTATCGTGAGACATACACATCCTGCCTTCCCCAGCTGTTCCTCCCAAATCTACTTTTGCTTCAGATCTGGGCCGTGCACCAAAGAGAAGACTGTTGATCATGGGTTACTACTCGAAGCCTGTTTTCTACAAGGACTCCAAAGGCTGAAGTCTCCCAGGGCACGAGGACAAATTTCTCTTCAGATAAACATGGCCTCTAGGAGCTTTCCTTTGTTAGTGTCTTCCTCAGACCGTGCTTTCCCACTGTATTCCTCTGATCCCCTTTTCAGTCAACAGGTGAAGTTCTTCCAGCCCACAGAGGCAGTAACATCATCTTTTGTGTCTCCTTCTCTCCTTTGGCCATCTGGGGAAGCAAAATATTTTTTAGCCCAGGCTTGACAGCCACTCTTCGTGGGCAGTCCCCATCTGGACTCCAGACCCTGGCCTAGGTGAAGTCAGAGCTTTCTGACAGATTTCTGAATGGATGTTTCAGGGATGGAGGGGCTCCCCCACCTGCTGTAGGGAGTAGCCTGAGAAGACTTGTGTTTGGAATCTTAATACTTTGGCACATAGCTATGTCCATTTTAAGATCTCTGGTGGGTTGGAGATACTTAGGTGTGGATTAAGGGGACAAGGAGCCTTTTTCTTAGCTCAAGTGTTCAAATACTGTTTTGAACAGTGCCAGCTATTCTTTATTGCCAGCCCTTCTGGGCGTCCCACCCCCATGTCATCTTCTCTAGTATTAACAGGCTCTCTGGTCTTAGAAGCCTGCCTTCAGTTCTGAGCTATCCCCGCTGACTGACCGGCCATGGTATTGGCTGCAACCTTCTGTTAGAACCACATAGGTTCCACCCTCACCTGGCCAGCCTAGTTACTTGAGGCAGTGGGTACAAAAGACCCTTCCAAGTAACAGGTGTTGATGACTTCAGCTTTCTGGGACCCTTTGTGTTCCTCCTTACCTAGAACCTTTAGATCTACTCCTGTTTTCTTTTCCCTGGAAGCCTCTTTCCAAGAGCCCTATTTAGAGCTGAACTGCACAGATTGTAGCTGCTACCACACTTAAGGAAGAGCGAAAGAAGGCTCTCAGGCACTGACCTTCATTTTCTCTTAAGCCAAACCAGTTTAATATGGAAACTCTAGCAGGATGAACTAGATTTCAATTTTCTCATGTCTGCCTGCCCTCCCCATACACTGTACAATTACCCGTTTCCAGCAAAATAGAAGGGAAGGACATGAACGCCTAGCAGTACTTACCTCCTCCTCCCACAGGCCCTTCTTTGAAGGCCTCAGCTCATTTGTTCAGGCCATGTCTCTTTTCCCCAAGACTCACTCAGCTTGGTATCCATCGTCTTGAATATTCCTCAGTAGATTCATCTTGTGGGCTTGGCTTCTGGATTCCCAATTGAAGGCAAGGAGCCAGATTCTCCAGGTCCTTGCAGGCACTACAGGGACCCATAGGGAGAAGAGGCTGGCTGGGGACCTCAGGATTGTGTGTGCCTGTCTGCCTCCCTGGCAGGCTGGGGAAGGGTGCAAGGCTCAGTGCACTGAACCATAGGAAAGCCTCACAACCAGTAGCAGCATCTTCCGAGTAGGACTATCCTAGAAATAAGTGCATTGTGAGACTGAGAAATTGCTCAGAATAGGTTTTTTCCATAGCCGTTTTAGGATTGCACATTTTAGACCAATCTTGTCCAGTGTTTTTTCTGTCTTAACTTTTGTATTTTTTTTGTTAAGCCAACAAGCTGAGAATTTGGCCCTGCGGGGATCCATGTGGTAGGCAATAGCTGCTCTTTGGCCAAGGCCTTCATAAAGGATTCAGTCATCCCATTGGCTGTTCCCTAGACCCACCCCCAGATGAAGACCATGGTAAGGGAAGAATTTTGAGGTCAGTACAAACCAAGTAAGTCTGTTAATTAAAGCTGTTTTCCTCTGAGAGGGCATCTTGCATCAGGCCTGGGCTACATGCAGAATCAAACCTGGCTGTGAATTAGAAGAGGCACCATTAAATTTGGGGCCCAGAACATCCCAGGAGAAAGGTTTGTGTAGTGTGTCATAAAGGTCATTTGGGCGAACCTCACTACTTCTGGGCCAGCCTGACTGCTGATGTCCACATTAGCACATTCCTGAACCCCTCCGCTAAACTCTAGCCCTGCTCCCCTATGTAGGTCAGATGTTCGGCCTCTGGGTTTGGGAAGAGAAAACTCTGCCATGGCGACAATCCTCAGGCCCTGGATTTGGGTATTGGCTCTTTTAGCCAGATTTGTGGGAACTGCTTTTGATTGAACCACTAAAGAAGCAAAGGGGGTATGAGGTCCCAGTTACCCAGGACAGACCAGATGTCCCTCAAAAACAGCTTGGGTTCCCAGCTATAGACCCTAGGAAGGTGAATCAAACCTTTTCCCTTACTAGTTTTTCTTTCCGAATTTATTTGCTTTTAAGAACTATAAACTCTGGCTATTGTTTTCCATGTTCTCAGGGCCCCTGGGTAGACAGACAAAGCTTGATGATTTCAGAGCAGATACAGGCCAAGAAACCATGGCATTGAGTGTGCTGAGTCCAGACAAATGATATTTATATACACATCCAAATTTGAAGAGAAAATGTATTTCTTTAGGTTTCAAACACTGTAATAGATATAAAGCAAAAATAAAAACCTGTTGCAAAGTTCTAAATCGTGTTCTTTGGAGTGATCCTAGACTGGATTTTTTGGAAGTCACTGAAGTGAGGGTGCTTAAACTTTTGACCTAACAGTGGAATTAAGAATTGTTACAGCCTGCTTCTGCTATAAAGAATTTTTGAAATCAGCTTTATTGAAATATAATTGACGTACAGTAAATGGCACATATTTAAAATGAATAGCTTGTTAAGTGTTGACATATTTGCATCCATGAAACCATTACCACAGTCAAGAGAGTGAACATGTCCATCACCTCTAGAAGTTTCCACATGCCCCTTGGGAATCCCTCCTTTCTGCCTAACCCCCAGCAACCACTGATGGAAGCTCTGGCTCTCACTGTGGTTTAATTTGCATTTTCTAGAGTTTCTGTAAGATTTTCACATTTCATCACCACTCCACAGCCCTTTGAGCCCAAAGTAGTTCACAAACTCCTCACTTTGGTTTAGATCAATTCCTAAAGCGGCGATTACAGACTAGCAGCCAAAAAGTTGATACAAGCCAAAAAGGAGGGTTTTGGTTGGCTGACAGAGTACGTTTTAAGTTTTAATTCGTTGCCAATATTAAAAGATGTTTCTATATTTTAAAAATATCTGGCACTCCTGGGCCTGAGTTTCTGCATGAAAACAATCTGCAAGAGCTCTATTACCCATCACCATCACCACCATTCCCAACCACCACTCCCAGAGGGCTCCCTTACTCTGGCAGGCGCTAATGTTGCCATTTTCTCTTACAGCAAAGAAGAAAGTAACTTTTAAACCCATGTTTCTATCAAATTTTCTTATTCCTTGCCTGTCTGTTCTTCTCATTACCCAGCTGGCCCCTGGAGACCACCATTGACCCTTCCTGGTGCACCACTCCACCTCTCACCCCATGTATACCTTGTCATATTATGTTCTTTATCTCTGCCTAGAACACCCTCTTCCTATGGAAATCCATGAAGGCCTGATTCATATGTTACCTCCTCAAGAGATTTCCCACATGCTTTTCTGGAAATAATGAGGGCCTTGGTTTTGAGAGACTTGAATTCCAACACTTTCTGAGCTTGAGTTCCACCTTTATACTGTTATACCAATATTGCCTCTCAGTGTTACCTGGCAGACACTGCCTAAGGGGTGGGAAAGAGCACTGCGCTGAAGTCTCTTCAACTAGGGGAAATATTTAACATCTTAAGAGCCCTAAAAAGATGCCCAATTTGCACAACAATTTAAAACATTCTCTGCCTTCTCAGCCCCCAGACTGTTGCTAGGCTTTAGGACTAGAGTATTTAGCCAACAGTTCTTGAACGTTCAGTGAGTTGTAAGTAAATAATTTCAACACCTCATCACTAATGCTGTAATAGAACTCTGTCTAGACCCAGGGAGCTAGGACAGACTGCAGAGTACTGAAAAGGTTCTGAAGTGAACTTTGAGCTCAGTGGGCCTCAAAAGATTTTGTTTCACCAAGAAGGGAATTTTGGAAGGTAGAAAAGCACCTGCAAAAACCTGGGAAATCCTGGAGATAGTAAAAGTAGAGATGTAACAAAAAAGGCAGAGGGATTGGGCAGGATTGGCTGGAAACAGAAGCCAAACAAACCATTTAGGCATTAAATTCCAGGCACATGGGTTGATGGGTTTTATCCCATTATCTATAGACAAACAGATAAAGAATTGTGATCTTACACTTGGAGAAAAGCTTGGCTTTTTTTCCCCTTTAGCCCCAGTGCAATTGGGACTTTGTAGAGGGTGGGCCAGTCAGAAAAGGCTCAGGAATCTGCTGAGGCCAAAGTCCCCCTTGCAGGGCCCCCTCAGCACCTTTCAGAGAGGGGCTCAAGCTGGTAATGAAGATGGAAAAATAAATTACTTTCCCAAGTTATTTTGATTCATCCTCAAGGAAAGCCTACGGTGGTGGTTGTTTCTTCTGAGTAAGAGACAGGGTAGTCCAGTAGTTAAGATGGATGCCAGACTTCCTAGCTTTGAATCTGCTCTAATTAGTCAATAGCGATGTGACCTTGGACAAGTTACCTAACCTTTGTCTTACAGTCCACAGCTGTAAATTGGCAATAACAAACAGTACAGTATTTACGAGGAACCGGGAAAGCTACTGTTCAAAAAACTATTAAAACCTTCTATTTGCATACGGAAATTGAAGCCCTGGGAGGGAAAAGAATACCGTCACATAGCAAATTAGTGCAGTTGGGACTGGAATACAGGCCTGATGCCCAGCCCAGTGTATTCTCTCCCTCGTCCTCAGGGTTCCTAGATAGTCGTAGATGTTCACAGCAGGAGGGAAGGGGTGGTGGAGGCGTGCCGGAAAAAGCAGCCAGGCGCAAGGCTCTGGGAGCTGAATCATAGCTCCTTCGAGACAGAAACGAGGCTGACGTGAGTATTTGTGCAGAATGACTGGCTCCTTTCGGACCTCCTGGGTCTGCGGCTCCGAGGACTAAAAACCCTATTGCATCTTGGGAGTTGGGGTCAGCCCCGGTGCATGGAGGGAAGCGTAGTCCTTTCCCTCCCCTCCCTTCCCAGCTCACCCGCCTCGGAGGCCGCCTTCACTTCATCTTTCCCAGCAAGCCTCGCGCGAGCGCCGGCTATTGATTGGCTGCGGCGCTAGCAGGAGGCTCTGCCGGCAGCAGTTACCCAGGGTTTCCGGTACGAGGGCAGAGCGGGCGAAGCCGTCAGGGCGTCGGCGGTGAGGTGCGTACAGCGTCGGCTAGGGGTACGAAGCGAGCCGAGGGTCTGTGGTCCCAGACGCTTCTGGCCGGTGCGAGGAATCGCGCGGATTCCGTGCTAGGGCTCGGGCCGGGGGGCAGGGCTGAGGCCTGTGCGCATGCGCGCGCCCGGCGCGCGCGGCTGGTGGGCGCGCGAGGCGTGGGTGGCTGGGCGCGGGTTTGGGGGGGGAGCGGCACGTGGGGCGTGGGGGGCGGGGAGGGACCGGGAATCCAGCGTCCCGCCACGTCAGTCCCGGGCCCTGAACCTATCCCGCGCGCGGCCTGTGGTGAGGGGGCCGTGTTGTGCCGGGAAGTGGCTTCGGGAAAAAGGAGGCCGCTCCTCCCTCGCTCCTGGGCACACCAGGCGCCGGTGACGGACCGGAAACTGGGAGAACCGCTGGCTCCCTCCAGGGAAGGCCTGCCGGTTTGTTTCAAGAAGCTTTGCGCGCCCGGTGTTGGGATTTCTGATCCAGGCTGCGAAGAATTTTAAAGTCTGGAAAATAGCAAGTGTGTTTGTTTCTATAGGATCTGCTCCTAACCTAACATTGCAAACCACAATGAAGAACCAAGACAAAAAGAATGGGGCTGCCAAGCAATCAAGCAACACTTCCAACCCAAAAAACACCCTGGGGCAACCGGAAGCTGGACCCGAGGGAGCCCAGGGGCGGCCCAGCCAGTCGGCTCCTGCGACAGAAGCTGAAGGTTCCACCATCCAGGCTCCAGGGAAGGCTGAGGGTGTGTGCCAGCTCTGCTTTTCCAGCGGGCAGGGGGAGGAGTTTGTGGTGCGCCGGTCCAGCTTCTGGAGTTAGAGGCCAAGGCCACTGTTTACCCAGAAAGGAGGAAGTGTAGAATAAGAGGAGGACAGCGCTGAGTCTGTGCAGTCCCCACTGGCTGCTGGGGAGTTGATAGAGGCTCCCACTCTAAGCACAGGGACAGACTCTCTTGAGAGAAGGCTCTGACAGGATCAAGTCAGGTTGGCAGTCAAATGAGACACCCAACCAGCAAATCCAGGTTGCAAACACGTCGTTCACCAGAGGGTAACTGCTGTTTATATTTGAGGCATTTCTGGGACTTTTTTTGCCCCACCAGAGAAGGAAGGATTTATTACTTGCAGCAAGTAAGGAGAACACTTGCTTTCCCAAAGCAGTGTCTCCTCTGGAACTTTTTTTTTTTTTTTTTGGTGGCGCCAGCAGCTTGCAGTATCCTAGTTCCCCAACCAGGAACTCATGCCTCCTGCAGTGGAAGCATGGAGTCCTAACCACTGGACCGCCAGGGAATTCCCTGAAACTTTTTTTTTTTTTTTGTGGTACGCGGACCTCTCACTGTTGTGGCCTCTCCCGTTGCGGAGCACAGTCTCTGAATGTAGAGTTCCTGCTACATGATGCCACCCCTGTGTGTTGGATGGTCTACTTACTTTATTTCTTTTATACTCACAACAAGCGTGGTTGGGCAGTAGTGAGAAATAGTTACATCGTTTTACAGGGAAATAAACTGAGCCTTAGAGAAGTTAGGCAACCCAAACCAATACGTTTGGGCCTGAAAACTCCCAACCAGTGGCATAACCATCTTATTTCTCTCTCTGCCCCCCATCCTCTCCTGCTGAAGGAGCACAAGCCAAAACTGCTCAGTCTGGGGCCCTCCAGGATGTCTCTGAGGAGCTGAGCCGCCAGCTGGAAGACATCCTCAGTACATACTGTGTTGACAACAGTCAGGGGGGCCCAGGCGAAGATGGGGCACAGGGTGAGCCTGCTGAACCCGAAGATGCAGAGAAGTCCAGGACCTATGCCTCGAGGAATGGGGAGCCCGAGCCAGAGACCCCAGTAGTCAATGGTGAGAAAGAGACTTCCAAGGGGGAGCCGGGCACAGACGAGAGCCGGGCAAGTGACGAGGTCGTAGACCGAGACCACCGAAGGCCACAGGAGAAGAAGAAAGCCAAGGGTCTGGGTGAGCGGAGGGCAGCTGCTTGTGAGGCTGGTGAGGGGAGGGAGTTTGGACCTGACATCCTGGGCTGGCCTGCTCTGCCAGGATTCAGAGGAAACCCTACTTCCAGAACTGTCAAACTATGTCGTTTAATCAAAGCCGGGACAGTGGTGCCATAGATGGAGGTGTACAGGTTGTTCACTGCACAAGGGCTTCTGGCCTTGGGAGCAAGCAGGAACCGAGATCCAACCTGCTCTCTTTGAGAGATGGAAAGCAGGAGTCCTGAGTCGGCAGTCCTGTGCCGACCAGCACCATTTCTAATTTGCTGTGTGACCTTGGGCAAGACGTTTCTCCTCTCTGGTCCTTAGTTTTCACTCCTCTGCACAGTAAGAGAATTGGACTAGACCAGGGTTGAAAATTCAAACAAACCAAGCTAGCCAGAGGGCCCCATGAGACCAAGAGAATGCCCCCTTTATCCAAAAGCTTGACTGCCACCTGGTCCCAGTGAGTTGACAGCATGTAAAACCTGTAGCTGGCTTTTTTTTTTTAAGCCAGAAATCTAGAGTTACTATGTGAAATCTCTAGATTTTAATAGTTGGCAACTAATGCGATAGGAGCCAAACAGAACCCATCTGTGGGTTGGATTTGTTTTGGCCTGTGTGCCCATGATTTGCATTCTCTGCATTGATCTCAGAGCCTCCCGGGGTTGACACTTCAGGAGCCTGGCACAGTGCTATGTACGGTGGCCCTCTCTGTGACTCAGGCACAGGCATGGGGGAGTCACTTGGGTGGGGATGGAGGGTTAGTGTGTGTCAGAGAATCAAAGGTGGTATTACACCCATGTCTTAGTCGTTACTCCCCCACCCCCCTACTTGTTGCCCTAATTTAAAGGGTTTTTTTTTTAGTTATTTTAATCTTAGGATCAAATATTGAAAGCTCTATTTATTAATTGGGGAGGATAGTCATTTTAAAGTGCACTCTTGTCTGCCTCTGTTGACTGGAGTGCAGTGTTCTTAAGGAGACCTCTTCCTTTTGCATCCTTCCTCTTTGAGAAGGGCCTTCCTTGCATTGAAACAGCACTGACTTCGCAGGTGGGACACCTTTCTTTCACCTGTAGGTAGAGTAGGCAGTTTTCTTTCTCCCATTCGTGGTGCTCACCACGGGGATTTGACAGAGACTCAGTCATTCATTTAATTAGTATTTATTGAGCATGTCCTCTGTGATGGGTGCTGGAGAATAGGGGAGGGCTACCTTAAGGCAGAAGAGTGGGCCCAGACCTGAAGGGGGGCCCCCAGAGAAGGGGGTACATGCCTTTGCTCCCTGTGCTTTGCAGGAAAGGAGATCACGTTACTGATGCAGACGTTGAACACGCTGAGTACCCCAGAGGAGAAGCTCGCGGCTCTGTGCAAGAAGTACGCTGAGCTGGTCAGTTCTCCCCATTCTCCTCGTACCCTCCCTGCCCTGGGAGGTCAGCACAGTTTCAATTACTCTGAGTCGCATTGTATTTCTCCTGTACAGTGCTGAATAGGCTCATGGGAGGGGACCTGAGCTGAGAGAGGACAGGGTCTGAGGAAGAGGTGAGGGTCTGTGAAGCCAGAAGGATTATCTGTCGATAATGAAAAGGCCACCTTGACTCTAGGAATCATGTTGAGGAGAGGAATGGTGAACCAGGGTCTGTTGCTGAGTGTAAGGAGGTGGGTAGTGGGTGGGCTCATCTGAGGGCATGGGTGTCCCATTGCTGAGTATAAGGAGGTGGGTAGCGGGTGGGCTCATCTGAGGGCATGGGTGTCCCATTGCTGAGTGTAAGGAGGTGGGTAGCAGGTGGGCTCATCTGAGGGCATGGGTGTCCCAAGAGTTGGGGGAATGTCATGGTCTGAGAGTCTTGCGAGCTTTGAATCTGCAGTCAAAGCTCAGAGAGAAACTGGCATCTGCTGGCTGTGCACCTCTGCTTGTCCTTAGCGTCCATTTCTGTATCCTTGAGCTGGGGCCCTTGGGGTTATTGGGGGCAGTGTGTGAAGCACCCTTATAGTGTCCGGCCTGAGCTGTGGTGGCTAGAGTCGGGTCAGCTCAGGAGACCCTGGGTCCCCACGGGGCTCTTACCTGCCGTCCCCATCCCCATTACCAGCTGGAGGAGCACCGGAACTCCCAGAAGCAGATGAAGCTCCTGCAGAAGAAGCAGAGCCAGCTGGTGCAGGAGAAGGACCACCTGCGTGGCGAGCACAGCAAGGCTGTCCTGGCCCGCAGCAAGCTCGAGAGCCTGTGCCGAGAGCTGCAGCGCCACAACCGTTCCCTCAAGGTGGGCCAGCCGCTTTCCCTGACCTCACTTGTCTTTGGTGGCTTTCCCCCTAAAAGCAGCACAGGCTTTCGGCATAGAAAGAGATTTCCCCAATGATGCCGTACTTTAGAGAGCTACTTGTAACCACTTGACATGCACTTGTATTAGATGAGATAAAGGCTAAGGTGTTGAAGGAACCTGGATGCAGGGCTTTAGGTTTCTCCATCCCATAGCAGTCCCAGGTGAGCAGCTGGAGGGTGGAGAGGGTCATCAGTCTGGAGTGCTGGGGCCTTTCTCTAACCTCTGCTTCTCCTAGGGTGGGGTCAGTCTGGTTAAGGTCTGGTCATTACTGTGATCTCCAGATAGCTTTTGTATATATATCCTTTATATTTCTTTAAAAATTTGCATCAGTAAATATATTTTGCAACTTGTTTTTCTCAATTGTATTTTATTTTTTAAAACATTACAAATTTAATATAAATGTGATGTAAAAGATACAAAGGTGACAAAAGTCTAACAAATCAAAGGTAATTGTTGCCCACCCTCCTTGACCCCGGTCCCGGTCCCAGCAGAAACTAATGGGAAGTAAACCTACTTATATGTAAGTCTAAGTGCAGCCTTCTGACTTTCCTGTCTACATATAAAAGCTTACGTAAAGTATTTTTAATGAAATTATTATACATGTATTGTTTCATAGCCTATTCCATTTTCTCACTTTACACAATGCCTTATCTTTCCCTATCAGTTTTATAAGCCTCTCTCATTCTTTTTAACAACATCATTGTATGGATATGCTGCATCTGATCAGTACCCTAGTTAATGTGTTTTGTGTCGTTTCCAGTTTTTCACTGTTACATGTATAGAGCTACAGCGAAAATTCTTGTTATATATATCCCTGGCTAATTACATGGAATTTATCCATAGGATAAATCTCAGAAGTGAAATGTCTGGGTCAAAGAATATGCAAATTTTAATAGATTTTGCCAGATCGCCTTCCCACCAACAGTGTCTGAGTGCCTAATTCTGCACAGCCCTGCCAACCCTGGGAATTACTGAATTTTAACTACTTGGTCAGGGGAGAGGGGGTGGGTCAGAGATAGAAGCATATTAAACTGGGACAAATAGGTCTTCCAAATCCTGTTCTGAGGCCTGGAAGAGTAGGCCTCAGGAAATCTAGATTTCTTTAGAAAGGCACTTACGTGTATGCCTGCATTTTTCTAGGGAGTCTCTGGCTCGATGTCACCCGATATACAGAGGGGTCCATTAGGAGCCCCCATTGCATGACCTCTTGGATCCTGGCTACTCCTCACTTGGAAAGCAGGGAGGGCTACTGGGAGAGTACATACCTGAACTGGTGGGGGAGCCCTGTGAGTCTGGCCAGGGGGCAGTGGATGATGGAGCTGGGGCTGACTTCTCTGCCCAGGAAGAAGGCGTGCAGCGGGCCCGGGAGGAGGAGGAGAAACGCAAGGAGGTGACCTCGCACTTCCAGGTGACACTGAATGACATCCAGCTGCAGATGGAACAGCACAATGAGCGCAATTCCAAGCTGCGCCAGGAGAACGTGGAGCTGGCTGAGAGGCTCAAGAAGCTGATTGAGCAGTACGAGCTACGGGAGGAGGTGAGGGGTCGCCAGGGCACTGTGGGTTCTGGGTGGATGCCGGTGCCAGGCAGCACTTTCTAGGCTTCGTCCCTTCCCCCATTCTCCCTCCTTTCCTCGGGAGGGGAGTGATGTTGTACATCCTCATGTAGATGAGGGCTGAGGTGTTGAGAAGAGACTCGCCTGTGGCCACACAATCGCGGGCCCACAGCACCTCGTCCTAAACGGTGGGGCCAGGTGTCTTGGAATTAGAACTGTCCACGTTTTAGACTAGAGTTATGTTCATGGACTGGGTATTACGTAGCACCCCCAGCAGGGCCTTGTGGCAGCACCCCCAAATCAGACACGTTAACGCTTATGCAATAAAACTTCTGAGTATTCTCGCCTAGGTTTATAATTAACCTTACAATGCTTATTAGCCTTACAAGTTTATCTGCTTGATTAGGGCAATTTCAGTTTTCAGAGTATTTTAGAATTTGAGGCGCTGGAACTGTGGTTCAGTGATCAACTCTAGGGGCTGTGTCCTCTGATTACTTGCTGCTCTGCTGCCCCTGCCACTTGAAAGGGCAGGATATCAGTCCCTTGGCTGGTGTTGGTTGCTGTCCCAGGCGCTCAGATCCCTCTCTTTGGGTCCCCACACGCCAGTCCCTTGGCGTTCTGGACTTCTCTTTCTTAAATGTTGTGAACAGGGAGATTGGCAGCTACCTTACAGGGCTGGACCAGGCCCCTTCCTAGACCGTGGGGTGTGGTGGTGGGTGGGGTGGGCAAGACCCTGCCCTCTTGGGCTCACAGCCCAGTGTAGTGATCACGTGTGCAGGGCCTGGAGGGGCCTTCCCTGACCCACCTCTTTTCCTGTGCTTCCTCCTCTGGGATGAAGGCTGGTTTGAGAGGAGTTGGTTTGGTTCTTGTCCCTCAGCGCTGAGAGACATGGAGGCTTCCTGAGCCACCAGAGTGAGGCACCTACTTCAAGCAGCTGAGGCCCCTCTTCCTCTTCCCTTTCCTTTCCCCCTGGTTCTCTCTGTGGGAGTGGAGGTGCACCCCGTCCCCAGTCAGATTCAGGCACTCCCATCCTGCCCCACAGGCCTCCCAACCGTAGGTCACAGGTGACTGAAATTCATCATGTCTCAAACTAGACATGTCTCAAAGCCACCTTCTCTTCCCCCATCCAAAAAATATATCCCATTCTCCACCTCCCTGTTTTCAGTTGCTTTGACCTTTGAAGTAGCACTCACGTTCATCACCTTCTCTCCGTCACTGTTTTCTCACCTGGTCCCAGTTCCCGGGGCTCCTCCAGCAGTCAGGACAGCCATTCCTTGGGATCCACACATCTGATCTTCACCTACAGATACAGCAGATCTCTGCCAACTGAGCTAAGCTGTTATGTTGGTAGAGAAGTCGTGTTTGCCCTTTCTTCTCATTTACAAGGGAGTTGGGCTCCAGAAGTAAGGGTTCTCAGTCCAATGGAGTATGTAATCTTTCTTAAGGCTAGAGATTGGAGTATATTTATTACTTGGCTTCCTGGGAGCTGATCTCATCCTTAAACCCCTGTGCTCACTCTAGAGTGACTCAGTGGGAAAGACACAAGGTAAGGTTGGGCAGTAGACCTTTCAGGGACTTGGGGCCCACATCCTATGGGACACGTGGGAGTCCAGCGTGTCAGACTGAGGTGGCAGGCTGGCAGTGCCCTGGTCTCTGCACATGGGGCATCCCTGCAGCCACTGGGCCTCCCTGAGAAAGGGAGCTCCTGACAGATGATCCCCTCTCATGATGCTTTCCTGCAGCACATTGACAAAGTCTTCAAACACAAGGACCTACAGCAGCAGCTGGTGGACGCCAAGCTCCAGCAGGCCCAGGAGATGCTGAAGGAGGCAGAGGAGAGGCACCAGCGGGAGAAGGATTTTGTGAGGCTCAGGCCCCGGGGTGGGGGTCTGGGAGGAGGCAGGTTGGGTTCTGGCTCAGCTTATAGTCAAGATTGTACGGGAGAGGTTGCTGTCTGGTCAGACCAGGGCACTGCTTCCTCAGACACAAGTCTGAGAGCAGGAAGCCTTGATGGGTTATGGTGCGTGTGGTGAAGAAAATCCAGACGTAGCCTCTGGGGGCTTCTGATGGGATCTGGGGTCCTGTCTCGGAAATAGCTCCTCAAAGAGGCTGTGGAGTCGCAGAGGATGTGCGAGCTGATGAAGCAGCAGGAGACCCACCTGAAACAGCAGGTGAGACTGTGTAGCCTCCCCCGTGCCTTCGTGGTCCCCACGCTGAGCCCCATCCTGTGGGGAGGGAAATGGAACCCTCATTCTAGGACCACCTTGACTCCTGTGTGACCTTCCTAAGACTTTGTTCTCCCCGGGCCCTCCCAGCACCTGTGTGGTGGTGACCAGGTGGCTAGGTGAGCTCGAAGTACTCGGTTCCTAGTCAGAATTGTTGTGCTGCTTTTGAGGAGGTGGGGACAGAATGGGTGATTTCAGTTACATTAGTTAGACTTCATTCTGGAAGAAAAGTTTGAAAACAAACATAAAAGAAAATACAAGTCACCCCCAAATCCTACTTTTTAGGCTTAACATTTTAGATCATATCCTTCCAAATATATGGTTTTTGTTTTAAAGAAAACTGGTATCTCAAGAGAGTTGTTGGGTCAGAGGGCCAAGGGTGAGTCTGAGTGTGTTGACCAGAAGTGCCCTCCAGAGAAACCCAGTCTTACTTGTGGGCTTCTTTCTCACCCAGCTTGCCCTATACACGGAGAAGTTTGAAGAGTTCCAGAACACTCTTTCCAAAAGCAGTGAGGTGTTCACCACGTTCAAACAGGAGATGGAAAAGGTAACAGTGGTCCAGACCGGGTGTGGCTGCAGGGGCATCAGCAGCTTCATTCAGAGTTGAACACTGGGCCTGCCTTCAGGAAGCCCCTCCCTGGAGTGCTTCACGGGGAGCTGTTTACAGTAATAGTGTGATTGAGACCATAAGTTGGGTCTGGGTGGGCTGTATTTAACTGGAGACACCCTGGGGTGGCACAGAGGGCACTGACTGCGCCCAGTAATACCTTGCCCCCTTGGGATCGTTCCCCACTTTGGAGACACAGATGCACAGACAGCCTGGACCCCTGACCATTTCCTTTTATGTGTCACATAACCCAGATGACTAAGAAGATCAAGAAGCTGGAAAAAGAAACCACCATGTACCGGTCCCGGTGGGAGAGCAGCAACAAGGCCTTGCTTGAGATGGCCGAGGAGGTGGGCTGAGTGTGACCTGCATCTGGGCTGGGAGTGTGCGGCTCTTGAGTACTGGGCCCTTTCCTGTACATTGTACCGAGAAGTGATGCAGCTGCCATGAGGTGGAGCTGGGATTCACATACATGTCCATCCAAGTCCAAAGGCACTGTCGGCTGTCTCCCCGAGGGAGGTGGTGAGCTTAGTGATAGGTCTGTAGGGGAAGCAAAGAGAGCAGATGGAAGAAAGGAGGAAAGGAGCAGAAAAAGCAAGGGGTGCCAGTGATGCGCATAGCTTGCATGCAGCTGAAGAACTGCCCAGATAATTTGATTTTGTGGCTTGAGATGTAGGAGGAGAAAATAACTAATTGACGGAGAGGCTGCTGTGTGCCAGACCCTGCTGAGTGTTTAGATGTGCCAGTTCATTGAGCTCTCTTGAGATCTGTGAGGGTGACATTAGTAGTCCAGTTTAACAGATAAGGCAGTAGGCTCGAAAGCCAAGTATTTTGCTAAGGCCATCTGGTGGATAAACAGAGGAATCCATTGTCTCCAAGCCATGCCCCTTCTCTACGCCACACTGCCCCCAACCGACAGCCAAGTCTCAGCATAAACCAGGGCTGTTTACTTGAAAGCGGCCAGCTTTTTTACTCTGATCGGTGCCCAGCGTTGTTAAACTGTGAATGTTTTCTACCAAGTGGCAGTGTTGGGTGGGGCGTTGATGACATGGAACTGAAGGCCCTGTGTCTCTCCCTAGAAAACACTCCGGGACAAAGAGCTGGAGGGCCTGCAGGTCAAAATACAGCGGCTGGAGAAGCTGTGTCGGGCACTGCAGTCAGAGCGCAATGACCTGAACAAGAGGGTGCAGGACCTAAGTGCTGGAGGCCAGGCTCCCCTCACTGACAGCGGCCCTGAGCGAAGGCCAGAGGCTGCCAATACCTCCAAGGAACAGGGTGGCGAGGGGCCCAGGGTCCAAGCACCTAGCTCCCCAAGGGTCACAGAAGCTCCTTGCTGCCCCGGAGCACCGAGCATGGAAGCATCAGGCCAAACTGGGCCCCAGGAACCCGCCTCCATCACTGCCTAGGGAGCTGGGAAGGGAGCGAGCAGCCCAGCCAGGCCTGGCCCATGTGAGGCTCCCGCCGCTGAGGCCCAGGGTGCTGTGACCTGGCTGCCATCTGACTCTTTGCAGTTTTGGATTTTGTGGGTCAGTTTTACGTACATATGGCATATGTGCAAGGCCTCATACATTTATATCTGTAAGTGTAAAACGGGCTTGCATCAGAGGTGGGGGAGTGTACAGATGAAGTCAGTGGCTCTTCTGTGAGCTGAAGAGTCTTAAAGCGGAGTTGTCGTCTGTGGCTGCCGTCACAGTAAGCTGGCAGGAGAAGTGATTTGAGCGTTTCCCTGCCCAATTTGAGGCTCAGCCCCTCCCTCCCTGCTACCTTCAGGGTTCATGACAGGTGACACACCCAGGCCATGACTGTGTTCTCCTGTTAGTGGGACTTGGGCAGCTCTGGCTCTCCTAGCTCTCCTGGAAGCTCCTTGCTTCTCTTAACCTGGAAAAGGGGTCGCCAGGCAGAGCATTGACAAGGCACTCAGAGCCAGTGATCAGACTGCTTCCCTACCTAGGACAAGGGACCTGGAGCATGTTCTGTGCGGGATGATGTGCTGGTAGGGAGCCCCTCAGCTTCCCCCGCGCTCCGGTAGTGCCAGGACCAGGCCAATGATGCTTCGCAGTAGCCTTATCATTCACAGGTGCCTCTGTAGCCTGCACAAATGATTGACAAGAGATCACCAAAAGGATTCTTTCTGAAGGTTTTTGGATTTTGTTCTGTTTGCTTTGGTTTTGTTTCGGTTTTGCACATGACAGTGTTTGCTTTGAGGATCTTCTGAGGAAGAAGGGGTGCTATTGGTGGTGGTGCCTGGGTTCCTGGCCTCCAGTGCCCTACCCCCTCACCACCCCACCTGGCACCTTTGCCATGTTGGTGCTCAGGATTCCTGCTTGATGAAGTCAGATTGTTTGTTTATAGTGAGAGAAAGGAAAGGGCTTCTGATGGCTTTGTCACAAGCTTACAATCCTGGGAGGCCACTGCTGGTGCCACCACCACTGTCTCCATGCAGCAGTTGCTGGGCCCCGGGTCCGACTGTCCCTTTGGCTTCATGAGTCTGTTTCTGCTTCCTGCACCCACACCACCAGTGTGCATTCTTTTGAGGTTTGCCATGATTTTGTTGCCCAAGTAGTAAGAGCTGTGATATGTCCCCCTTGACATCACATTTCTTCCTGTGTGGGAGCCCCCAGCTCTTATCTGACAGCTGATGGGTAAGAATGAGACTCAGCCACTGACTGAGCCCCAGCAGTCCACAGAACGGCTGCAGACAGTTGCGTCTGTTTTCCTCTCTACCCCCACTCCCACCCCTCATACATGCTACTCTATACTCTGAAAGTCCTGCTGGTGGCAAACTTGCCAGTGTATTAGTCAGTCTTTGTACAGAACAATGTTCTGGAACAGCAGAATGAGTCTTGGGTCAGGAAGCAGGGCTACGCTGCGTTTGGGGTCCTATAACCCCATCTCCAGCTGGGCCTCAGCTTCAGTATAGCTGAGGGAACCATAGACCAAGATGGATCGGAGAGTTGAGTTTTTGCTTCTTGCTGTATTTCCTTGAAGTTAATTCATTATCTTATAAGTCCCTTCATCTTCCACAAATAGCCCGCTCTTTTCAGCCCTTAACTTAAATTCCTCAGATAATTAGGTTCATGAAGAGTGCTAAGTACTCCTGAATTATGTTAGGACTTAGACCAGAGATGGCAAATGAATGGCACAGCATTTCTCCTCTTCCCCCCATGGTAGGTACCACTAATCTGCTTTGGAGTATTCCCTGCTAAATCCCTGGTATATCATTTCTCAAGATTCCCCCAGCAACCAGTATGAGTGTTGAGACCTATTTGCCATCCCTGGCTGAGATACTGCTCTGCTGAGGAATGTAAGAGCTGCCAACCCCATACGGGGTTTGCTGAGCTAAGGAAGTACAGAGAAGAGACAGAAGTTTCTGCCTGCCCCCTTCAAAACAAGCAGGAAGGCCTGCAGTGACCCACATGATTGCCTGCCCCACTTCAGCTACCTCTTAAAGCCCATAGTGTTGGTGGGGAGGGGACTGTTGGAGCCCAGTGTGGTGTGGGAAATTATAGCCCTCAGAAACCAAGTCTAGCTGCTGAGGATCTACAGTGAGCAAGGTGGCCCCAGCAGTGCAGGGTAGAACCTCTGCTCTCACCTCCAGCCACCTGTCTCTAGGCATCCAGGCTAGGCTATAATTGGGGACCCCATTCTTCTTCCTGTTCGTTGACCAAATCTTAACCGATCACTACAGCTGCTCTGCTTGCTCTGCTTCCCAAAGTCAGCCCAGGTTTCTGGGTGCTGCCCACACCGGCCAGGGTCCTGGGCCAGATGAAGAGGTGACCTATCCATGAGTGAAAACCAGTTCCTTCCTCCCTGGGGCAGGTCTCATGCCCATGACCTCAGTTTTAGGACCAAGAGCTGTGTTGGTTTCTTAGATTGCTAGCTTTTCCTCCAGGGGACCACAGCAGGTGAGGCTCTGCTGACAGTAATTTGTGCTCAGGGTCTTGTCCAGCTGAGAGCTTCATGTACACCAGATTCTGAGAGGTGTCAGCAGCACTTTTTAAAAATTTTGTTTTCCGTGAGGTTTTTGGACCATGGGCTGCGCTCAGGCACTTTCTATAAGAGAATGTTATGTCTATAAAAATGGTTATTTCCCCTCCTCCACCCCCACCCTGGTGGCCCTTCGGAGGGCTGACCAAAAGGCCAGTGGAGCTGCCCTGGTGTCTATGGGGGAGGGCCGAGGCCTGCTGAGCTGGTTCTCCAGCTGCTGCTCCAGCCCTCCCACCTTGCACAGCACAGAGGAGGTCATCCTAGGGACGTCCAGGCACCCGCCTGGGGGAAGGGTGCTGCCTTCTGTCCCTGTAACTGCTTCCCTTATGGCCCAACCTGGCTGTCCAGATTTGTTTGAAGCTGTGCTGACAGCTTTTTTTGTCTCTGTTTGGTATTCACAACAGCCAGGGACTTGATTTTGATGTATTTTAAAACCACATTAAATAAAGAGTCTGTTGCCTTAACTTTTTTCTCTCCTGACCTTCGTGGTCATTTGCTGCTTTTGGATCCATCCAGCCACACTGATGTGTCCACATCTGCTACGAAGTCTCTGGCTCTGCCTTCCAACAGTCACCGCAGGCTCAGGACACTAGCAAATACACTTCAGCTGCCTGAGTGGAGCCCTTGGCAAAGCTGGTGTGCTGCTCATCATATATATATGATTTTTCTCAATCAAAAGTTGTCCCTGTCAAAAAAAGAATTGTCCTTGTCCCCTGAGGGTTTATAGGCTAGTGACGGGGAAAGGTGGTTTTAGATACAGAAAGGTTGGTTGTGATATGGGAGCATGGGAGAGGTCCTGTTCCCTTCAGCAAGGGGATAGAATTGGATCCTGGAAGGGCCTTAGGACCCAAAGGGCAAGTGGAAGTTTGACATTTAGTGAGGAAGTGGTTGACAATGCAGGTGCACAGGAGGTTGGTGGGAGATGAGGCAGGGGCCAAATCACGAGCCTGTGTGCCAGGTTAAGGAATTCGTGCTAGATCCAGGAGACACGGGCAACCGCCTAAGTTGTTTAGATAGGAAATCGGTCGAGTCCGTGAGGAAGACAAAAAAGCAAGGAGACCAGAGAGTTGGGCATAGGCCAATGGGGGCCCAAATTAAGATGAGGGGACACTGTCATCACTGCCACTGGGAGCTGTCTGCCATGCATAGCATCCTTTTGGCACTGGCCCACCCAAGGGAATACACAGGAACCTCCAGGTTCCTTTGATTCCTTTCCTTGGCATTCCATGACAAGACCCAAACTGCACGTAGTCCTTAAGAATGGGCTGTTTCTAACTCCGTTCACCCACCCCAAGGCTAGGTGTAAAAGTTGAGACTCCTATAAGGGAGCCATCCTACTGGTGGCCTCACCCAGCACCCTGTTCTCTGCCCTCCCTGGGCTGATCTGGCTCAAAGGATTATATATGAATGCCCCCCAAATGGCAGAGGCAAGCTGCCTTTCCCTCCAGGCCTCCACAGGCAGGTATTTCCACGCTGGCTGTGACAACCCCCACAAAACCTCTGCCCCTTCAGGCCAGGATCCTAATGGGTTGATATGTTTCTGTGCTGGCCACATGGGTTGGTTCCAGTTAAATATCTTTTGGAGGGGGTCCAGGGAGACTGCCACAATTCTTGGAGCTCCAGATTAAAGCAGCTCTGAGAATAACTTCACCCTAGAGGTGCTCCTGGACTCTGCCACTTTCCTGGAGGAGCCTTTGTGCCACTCTCTAGCAGCCCTGGTAGGGGAGGAGAGGGACTTCCAGCTGTCCCCTCTGCCTACCTACGCAGACCCCTCCCTCAGACCCCTGGTTGTGGAAGTCCCAAAGTAATGTCTCCCCTTCTGGAGCAGTCTAGGTGTTGGAAGCATCTGGGAAGGAGCCCTGTTCAGGTGCCTTTGGAAAGAGTGCCCAGCCCTCTGGACCTCGGGGAGGCCCGGCCCCAGGGAGGCTCTGCTCCTGCCCAGTGGGAGGGGAAGGTAGGTAGGGTCACTGTGCGCTGGCCCCGGGGCAGTTATCTGAGACTACAGGGCAGCCTCCTGTTGCATCAGATGCTTCTCTGGGGACCTGAGCTGGGTGCTTCTGCCAGGTCTTTTGTTAGCTGCCTCATTGGTCTGGCCTCCTGGGGCGGCACCAGCAGTGCTGGGTCAGCCTCCCATCAGGCACGTAAGTTTCCCCCCTGGGGGCTGGTGTCAAGTGCTGGGTAATCACACTGGTTTTGCTCTAACCTGATGCTCCCCACAGGTGGCCTGTAGGCCTGGGTGTGGGGAGAGGGTCGGCTTGGTCTTGTCATTTCATGAGTGACTGAATACAGCCCTCACCACCTACCAGCCAAGAGTGTCTGGGTGCTGTGGGGGAATGGTGTTACCTCAGAAGACTACTGTTGGGACTTCCATGGTGGTTCCCCGGCTCCCAGCGTGGGGGGCCCGGGTTTGATCTGTAATCAGGGAACTAGATCCCCCGTGACACAACTAGAGTTCGCATACCGCAACTGAAAATCCCGCATGTCGCAATGAAGACTGGGTGCAGCCAAATAAATAAATATATTTTTTAAAAAAGACTATTGTTGACTTTCAGTAAAATGACTACCTTCCTTCAGGGTTATGAGGATTAAATGTACGTAAAATGCTTAATAGGGGACCGGGACTCACTTGAAAGATGGTTGTCTTCTGCAGTTTCTTCCTGCTGCTGCTGCTTCTTGTGCTTCTTACGTGCCATATATATGTATGCATTCATTCTCTACCCCCCACCTCCTCCTCCCCTCCATTTCTGACAAAGCTGCCACCGTTTGGTAAGGGACTGTAACTTCTCTCCAAAACTGATAGGAAAGTGAAAGGGTTTTTTTTTTAGATTGCCATCACACAACCAATGTCATCACCTTAGCTCAGCTGGGGAGGTAAAGTCGAGTGAAAGGGACAGCTTAATAAATGTGGGGATGTTCCTCCCATCTTACTCCATCCCACTCTAAAAAAGGTCACTTTCTCTTTAAATGCAAATTACCTCTTGCGAGCTCAGCTTCCACCCTTTCCGTTCCCGAGTTGGAGAGTGCTGCGGAGGGCGGAGGGAACCCCCACGGAAGCATCACTCCAGACCCAAACCTCCAGGTCAGTTACCCACTTCGGGAGTGGGTGCAGAGGCTCAATGACGCGGGTCTGATGCTCCATTTCGGATCCTGGCTCCCGAGATGAGCGATCCATTTGGCACACGGCTTTGGAGATTGTGGGAAATAGATCCCAGGTCGCCCCCAGCCATTCCTGGGGAGCCGAGGCTCCCGCTGCAGTTTTTCTATCGAGTCCTTAATTGAACCAAGCTGCTGCTGGGCCAGGCATTTGACGCGCTTCTGTCTCCCCTCCACCACCGCTGTCCCACACCCGTGCCAGCCAGCCTCGTACCATTTAAATGCTTATGCCCCCAGCGCCACCGCCATCCCAGAGTGCGGAGTCGGGCTTGGTGGTGGAAACTGGGAGTAAGCAGCTTGAGGAAACCCCGTAAAGGGCCTTCAGACCTCCATCGGGGCGGGGGGGGCCTCCGCGGACCTGGGGCTGAAGGGGCGGGGCCGGGCGGGAGATCCAGCGGTGCCAGCCTCGGGCGCAGCCTTTGTTGGAAGCCCAGGCTGCCTGCTACGTGCCCGACCGCGCGGCCCTCTCTGGCTGCAGCTGAAGCCAAGCGGGGACTTCCTGACTGGGGAGGGTGAAGCGGCTGGAAGTCTGTCCCAGGGAACTTCTGGGAGTCTCCTGGTGTTTGCCATTGGGGGTGGGGTGGAAGAGGAGGGATGCCAGTGCGGGGAAACCACACTGAGCCCTGCCAGCGTGCCACGGCTTCTGCCATTGCTGCCCATCCTCAGGGGGTTACTGCCTGACACCGGGGTGTTCCCAGGTGATCCCATCCACACCTCTGTCACCTTCCATGCTGAGGTTTGTCAGCGTCTGTCCAGGCAGTTGATAAATAGAACGGAGCCGAGTTAAGACACTCCTAATCCTCAGCCGGGCTCCTGCCAGCTCACATCCACCCTGTCTCCCCCTACATTTCCTCTGCCAGTTCCGCCCCCTCAGCTACAGGGACAGGAAACCCCAGGAGCAGCAGCAGCAGGAAAATAGTGTCTGGTCCAGCCCTTTGAGGCAGGGCCTAGGTTTTCAGGCTAAAACTGGAAGGCAAGAAGGACCTGGGGTGGGCCACAGAACTTCCTTCAAATTCACATCTGTGACCCCAGCAGTAGGTTCTGGCACCTGGCCTTGCCCATACTGGGCAGCTGAGGGGAGAGTTAGGAAGGTCTGGGGGCCATCCTTTGCAGCTCTCAGGGATTGCTAGGTGGAGGGATGGCTTTGCCCCTCACTATCTCAGTGGGACTGCCTCCCTCCCAGGGCCTGAGGCCTAGCCAGCGTCCAATGGAGGACAAGAAGAAGAAAAGGAGTCCCAAGCCCTGCCTGACCCAGCCAGCCCAGCCCCCAGGCACACTACGCAGGGTCCCAGTGCCCACCAGCCACAGCGGCTCCTTGGCCCTGGGACTCCCTCATCTGCCATCCCCCAAGCAGCGGGCCAAGTTCAAGAGGTGGGTACAGAAGGGAAGAGGGCAAGGAGGGAGGGACCCTAACTCTGGGCTGAGCCCTGTGGGCAGGAAGGTAAAGGGGGCCTTAGCCTACCGTTACTAAGCAGTAATCCATGGCTTCCCTGGGGCTCCTCCCACCCCCCACCGGCCCCTGAGAACTCAGACCCAGTTCCTACTCTCAGGTGTGTTGGGAAAAGGCCAGGTGGGTCACCGGGATCACACAGTGTGATGCACCTCAGCGCAGGGAATGAGCAAACTTCCAGGAAGTGAGTCAGAGAAGGCTGTTGGGCACACTGGAGAGGGAGAATGTGCTAAGCTGAGGGGCTTGCCTGGCAGAAGTATGGTAGGAAAATATTGCCTGGAAGGTTCCAGGAACCACAGGTGATTTGGTGGTCCTGGATTGTCATGGGGTAGGAAATGGTGAGGGGATACTCGGGTGAACAATTTGAATTCTCCGCTTAATTGTTTTAATGATTGAAAATTTGCCTCCTACCCTATAGTGTCTGTGTTTGTTTCCACTACCCATGCGTTCTTTCTCTGATTACTGTGTTTCCCTGTGCCTTTGGCACCACCTGCCTGAGAGGCATGTTGGGAGATGGCCAAGTCGGGGTAGCTGAAGCTCAGGGCTGGGGCAGGGATAGTAGGAGACGCAACTGGAGGGCAGTGGGGCCAAGCTGGAAAGATCATTCAGTGTTATCCCGAGGGCAATGGAAAATTCAAAGAAAAGGTTTTTACAAACAAGAGGGGCAGAAAGATATTTTTGGAAGAGGTAAGATGGCTTTCATGGTAATAAGGGAGTAACTGTCCCCAAGTTCACTGAGGACCGGTGAGGACAAGTGATTCACCCAGGGTCACAGGAAGAATGAGTGAGGTGCTCAGACTGGAACCCAGGAGCCCCATTCCAGGCATGGTTCTGGATGTATCACTGGCAGAAAAAGACTTCTTTTGACCTCTCACCCTCACCCTTCTTCACCCACTCCCTTCCCTTTACCCATCCCGGTGCCCAGAACAGGGCGAAACATCCATTTACGTTGGTGGGTGGATAGAAGGGTGAATTAGTGCATAGACAGATGGCACAGAAGACCTGGGGTTACCTGGCTGCCACTCACCCTGTGACCATGGCCATGCCCACCCACCCAGGGTCAGCAAGGAGAAATGCCGCCCAGTGCTGGCAGGAGGTGGGGGTGGCTCTGCAGGCACCCCCCTGCAGCACTCGTTCCTGACCGAGGTGACCGACGTCTATGAGATGGAAGGTGGGCTGCTGAACCTGCTCAATGATTTCCACTCAGGCCGGCTGCAGGCCTTCGGTGAGTCCTGGGGGCGGGGCTTAGAGGGCATGTAGGTGGGGCTGGAGGGCTGGGTCTCTGGGGCGTGGCTGGGACTTGCTCCCAGAGCTGACAGGTGTTGTCCAGGGAAGGAATGCTCCTTTGAGCAGTTGGAACACGTGCGGGAGATGCAGGAGAAGCTGGCCCGGCTGCACTTCAGCCTGGACGTGTGTGGAGAGGAGGAGGAGGAGGAGGAGGAGGAGGACGGGGTCACTGAGGGGCTACCTGAGGAGCAGAAGAAGACGATGGCTGACCGCAACCTGGACCAGCTGCTTAGCAATGTGGGTCAGGGCTGGGTGCTTCAGTTCCTGGGGGCACCAGAGGGTGTGTGGAGGGGTACATGCTTCTAAGACCATTCCTGGCCCCTGGGTGAAAAGCTGGGGGTGCATGGAGCCCAAAGCTCTGGGCCTCTCAACCCCCCACCAGAAGATGAACCCCAGAGCATCTGGAGTTTGACCAGGTGCCCCTCCTTACAAAAACTTCCCTTTCTCTCTCTGTTGACAGCTGGAAGATCTTAGTAATTCTATGTATCCTTTCAAGGGGACTTGACAGTGTGTAAGTGTGTGCACGCCTCCCAGAGATAAAATCAGCTTCGGCCTCCCCACCACCCTGCAGGAATCTTTACAGATAACCAACATCCTCACCCCTTTCAGTCCTACAGAATTAGCCACAAATTCCCCCTACCCAGGTAGGGGGTGCAGAAAGAATTCCCCAAATATTAGGAGAAAGAAAGGTGGTTGCAGGGAATATGTTTTACTTGCTTATCAAAATCTTTGCAAGGGGCTTCCCTGGTGGCGCAGTGGTTGAGAGTCCGCCTGCCGATGCAGGGTACACGGGTTCGTGCCCTGGTCCGGGAAGATCAAAAAAAAAAAAAAAAAAAAAAAAAAAAAATCTTAGCAAATACTTTAGCCGACACCAATCCATGGCAAAGCTTGTCTGATGTCTTCCTATTCTTTCAGCACTGAACAATTAATTTTACTGACTTAAATTATCTCCGCATCTAGTTCTATCAGAAGTAGTGCGGGTGCACGCTCCTGCATGATCTAAAGCAAAAGCGAAGGGGGTAAGGCACCTAGCAAGAAGGACAGGTGAGGACTGCAGCCCCAGACCACGGAGCACTCCAGAGTCCCTGGCCCCCGCCCCTTTGCGCAGTCGGGGAAACTGAGCCTGTACAGGTTGGGAAAATAGGGCTGCAAGGACCCGGGTCCAGAGCATCACAGTCCTTGACCGGCACAGACAGAAGCTGCACCTGGCTGAGAACGCCGAGCCTGAGGAGCCGTCAGCTGTGTAGGTGTCGAACCCAGGCTCAGACCGCCCCTTCTCATTCCCTTCAAACTGTGACTTTTTACGGACTCGATTGGGTGTTCCGCGGCCCCCCCAGGTGCTATGCGGGAGGGGGGCATTGGATGGAATTAAACCATAAAGAAAGAAAGCGGCTCTGTGTCCTCCCTCCCCTCCTCGCGCCTTTACTCGGCAGGGGCGCCCGGGCCCCAGCTCTCGCGGGAACGCCCCTTTGCAACAAACTTCTGGTTTGGGAGGTCCCGGTCGCGGGGCTGGACTCCCCTGTGCTGCTCTGGGAGTGGGAGTTGGGGACAGGTGCCAGTTGGCGCCCAGCCCCGGGCAGGAGCCGAAAGGTTGCCATGGAGACGGCGGGGCGGGGCCTGAGCAGGCCAGCGCGGCGCAGACTGGTGACGCACTGCGCAGGCGCCGGGCGGGTCAGTTAGCGCCCGGATGGAGCGGGAACGGTTGGATCAGAAAGTGACAGCGCTGCAGGTGCGGGGCGGGCTGGGGTGTGCATGATTCCTCCCCACCACGGGATCTCGGACTGGGACCTTTGGACAAGATGAGGCTGTCACGTCTAGTAACCTGCCCGCGTGCCCACCTCTGAACCTACCGACCCAGCCCCACCGGCCTGAAGAATGCGGGGACCCCACGGACCCTCACGCGCCCCCCACTCCCACTACACACTCCTACGGGATCAGGGAAATTAAGGGAAGGGCCTTTAATCGACGAGGTGGATCCAGCCCAGTACGTTCCCTCGAACCCCCAGAGCGCCAACACACAGCGTCACCTGTCCTCTCCCGGGGGCCGGGTCCTCTCTTGCAGACCTCTCCAGGAGAATCCCCCAAGATGCCCCCATGTTGCAGTGGTAAGGGTTTTCTTTCGCCTCGTTCTCCACACCAGGCCTGCGTCCGGGGCTTCTTGGTCCGACGCCAGTTCCAGAGTCTTCGAGCTGAATATGAGGCTATTGTACGAGAGATCGAGGGTGATCTGGGCACGCTTCAGTGGACTGAGGGCTGGATTCCCAGGCCCCGATTTCTCCCAAAGGTACTACACACCCTAGAGGTAGAAGAGAGGGGGAAGAGGGACCTGGGCAGGGGATTCCACCCTTCATGCTGACAAGCTATTCTCATTGGAAAAGGCAGCAGACTGAACCTCCTCACACCCCAGTCCTTAATCCTCATTAACTTGTATGCTATATCATGGCACCCAGACACTTGGAGGGTTTAGCCTTGGGGCTCTCATACCTTTCTGATTTCTCAGAAGGCAAAATCCCATCAGACCTGGAAAGCTGGAGAGAGGGTACCAAATCCAGAGCAGGAACTATGGAGCTGCTTCCCATGTAAAGAGCCTGAGAAAGAGGCCATCTGGGAGGAGATGATACTGAAGAAGTCAGGAGAGAGCTCAGCAAACTCAGGCAGTCTTCCCTGCAGAGATGATAGCCCATGGCTTCAGGATGAGCAGAGCAGGAGGACCAGGAAACCGAGCCAAGAGGAGACCAGAGACATGTCAAAGATGGAGAACCCAGGTACCTCTCTGCCTAGATCAGGGCAAGCCTCTGACCCTCTCTGGGCATCAGCTTTCCCATCTGAAAAGTGAAAGGCTTGGGCTAGATAAGCTACATCCCTTTCCTTCTTCCCTCTGCTTGGTTGGGGGCAACTCATGGGTGGGCAGGGGGAGGGTGCCAGGGTCTAATGCTAGGCCAGTGCCCACTGTCTGCCCCCTCAAGGCTTTCTCCCTTCATTCTTCTCTCCTTCACAGAAGCTGCAGGTCCAGGACTGCCCCACAGCCAGACTGAGCTCCAGGAGCTCCAGTACCACCGCAGCCACTTGGCTATGGAGCTGCTGTGGCTGCAACAGGCCATCAATAGCCGTAAGGAGGTAGGCACTAATTTGGAGCCCTCTCTGCACATTTAGGGCCAAGGGTGGGGCTTAGGGAAAAGCCTCCTGCCATGCCCAAGCAGGCCTGCCTGGTACAGTGTTCTCTTCTCCAACAGTACCTAATTCTTAAACAAACACTGAGATCCCCAGAGGCGAACCAGGCCAGAGATGAGCCCAGCTTGTGCGCAGACCATGGGGGACAGGGCTGTGAGAAAGCTGGGTCACGACCAGGCCCACCACTGGAAGACCAGTCCTACAGAACTACTAGAGAGCCAGACCACATGGATGACTCCTGCTGGAGACTCAAATCACAACCCCATAAAACCCCAGAAATACTGGCCACTACAGACAAAACCACTGCTGGGGCTAAGTACAGGGACCTATGCTACAGACAGACAGGACCACAGCTGCCCACACCATGGGATAATCAGGCCATAGGGAAAAGGCTCACCAAAGAGCCAGAGTGTGGAGAACAGACCTTTGGAGGGACCTGCCTGCAGCTGACAAAACTTCTAGAGGACGAGACCCACAAAGGCCTCAAATCTAGGGGCTACTGTTCTGGAAAGGCCAGGACACAGCTGCCCGCACTCTGTGAGGACCCAGACATTGAAGACAACTCTCCCAGAGGGCCAGGCCAAAAAGAGCATGATTGCCAAAGAGCTGGGCCACGAGAGTTGGGCCTCTCAGAGGACCATGTCATCTGTGATGGGACTTTGGCAGAGCATGGTGGCCTGGATCTCTGGAAGGCTAAACCACCTCAAGGGCCAGACTCCCAGTGATAAAAGCTCCACAGATAGAACCTCCAATGAATCTAGCCATGAAGGATGGAAAAACCAGAGGACTGTACCATGGAGATCAAGGCCACCTGAGAAACTGTCTTCCACAGGGTCAGACCACACAGGAGAGGATCACTGGAGGGGACGACTGTGGAAAACAGGACCACCAGGCTAGACCCTGGGGAACCAGGGAAGACCAGGTTCCAGAGGGGGATTCTATGAAAGGGCAATGAGGGAGACAAGACCTCATTGTAGCTCCCTGGTACCAGCTCTACCTCCTGCCCCTGCCCGTAGGTACTGGTGGCTAATGAGGCCAAGAGAAGTTGGAGCACAGAGCTGGCATCAGTAGAGGTAGGAGGATACTTCCATCCTCTGCCTGTGGCTCAACCCGAATTTTGGGATAGGGAGCCACCTGGGGTGAGTAAAGTTGGGGGGCTGATGGAGAATAAAGGTGTTCCTTAGATTCTGAGCCTGGTTGTATTTATCTTCTGCCTCTGGTCAGGACAGACTCTGGGCCCTCCTGTTCACTTCCTGCTGACATGGGGCATCTTCCCCAGAGCTGGCTGGGAGCCACAGCCCAGGAGCAGACTAGCCGTCCTTGGGGAACAGCCCCCAAAGCTGATCTTCCTTTAAGCTCAGCCCTTGGGCTGCAGAGTGGCAGGGAGGCTGAGAATCCCTCGCTCCACCCAGTACTGGAACATCTGTGTTTCAGTGTGATCTCTGCCACTGCCTCTCTCACTGAGCCCCAGGCTCTTTCTTCATATATAGCGATCAGACCCGCCGTACTCTTGCGAGGCCCCACCAAGAGCAGATTGGATGAGACCTTGAATGCAGACAGATGCTCCTATGGAGGCCCTCCCTGCCTTTCTGGGTGAGAGGGCAGGACTCCACCTCTGATTGGCACTGCTCCCAGCCCTGCCTTAGTTGCCTGGCAACAGCTCTGCGTCTCTAGCTGGGGACACGCTATGGCAGGTGGCAGTCCAGCAGCCAAGAGGGTAGTGGTGTACCGGAATGGGGACCCCTTCTCCCCAGGCCACCAGCTGGTGGTGACTCAACACTGCTTCCCCACCCTGGAGACCTTCCTCTGTGATGTGACATCGGCTGTGCAGGCCCCACTGGCCGTGCATGCTCTCTACACGCCTTGTCATGGCCACTCTGTCACCGACCTGGCAGACCTGCAGAACGAAGGACAGTATGTGGCTGCTGGCTTTGAACGATTCCGCAAGCTCCCGTGAGTGGGCTAGAGCTGGTCAAAGAGCCCGGGGAGAGGTAATAGCGATAGCAACAGCATGTGTTCAGTACTTCCTGTGTATCTCACGGAATACAGCAATCCTCTGAAGGGGGTGGTCTTATCCCCATTCTTTGGAAGGGGAAATCAAGATAGATAGTGAAATAACCTACCTAAGAGTACATAAATAACACGTGGAGCCACAGTTCAAGTCAAAGTCTTACACTGATGTTCATGCCCATCCAGCCAGGACCAACCAGTGGGAAGAACATTCTGCTGGTTGAGCCCCTTTTTCCAAAGGCTGTTCCTGATTGGGTCCTTACCACCACCATGACCATCACCACCACCACTAAGTACTCTAAATCCATCCATCACTTCCTCCCTGCTGTGTTTAGGCATCCCGTGCTCTCCATTAGGCTGGGATTATCCTTTACAGGGTGGGGCTATGCTTTTCAAGATGGGAGAATAAATAATTTGAGTGTCTGAGCTTCCAGCTCAGATCTGGCTTCCAGGTCCTCCTCTGCTCTCAGCTGAGGTTGCTGAGTTAAGGAGCCAGGAGTTGGGAGCCAGACAGGGCTCTGTCACTTCCATGTTGCTTAGGTGAGTCACTTAACTTGCCCTCGGTCTCATACAAAATGAGATGAAACCGCACACCTCACGAATGAGAAAATTTCTGAGATACAGGAGGATCTCGACCTTTCATCTTGTGGTTTGGGTCTGAGACCCCAGACTGGATGTCCAGCCTGATGCATAACCTAAGGCAGGTTCAGGTGTCAGCATCTGTTTCCAGACCGAGATGACTGAGACTATTCCAGTGGGAAGGAAGACTTGGTGAACTGGGCCCCAGCCCCTGACTCTGGCAGCTGCCGGGCTGTTGAGGACCCAGGCTCCCCAAGGTGACCAGTGACCTATCTGTCCTTTCAGCTCTTTACACCCTAGAGGGGAGGATCCAGGTGGGAAGAGCAGCAGACTACCAGTAAGTCCTGCGGCCGACCAGCCCCCAGCCCTCTGTTCTCCCATCCCCCTGGGGGCTGCCCCCACTTTGGTCTGGGAAGTCAGGAGCCCTGGAGCTCTGGAGCCTTCTCGGGTGCAGGATTTCAAGACACTGTTCCTTGTGCTGTTCCCAAACTTTTACTTTACTTTAGCTCCAGGCTATGGTCCTCAGAGGAAAGAGGAAGCCATAAAACAGACGGATGGGAGGGGGTTAAGAATGTGACCTAGGGGAGGTAGAAGTACCCTTCGGTGAAAGGCGTGACCAGTCCCATCCCTCCTTGCCCCCTCTTCTGCCCCAGTCTGGTTTCTTTCCCTCACCCTACCCACCTTGGACTGACCTATCCCTGACAAAAGGCCTCAACTCGCTCCTGATCTGGGGGCCTGACGGGTTTCAGGGCCCTCCTGTGATTCAGCAGCCATGTGATGGGGCCCTTGGACAGCGGCTACCTGCAGGTTCCCCCTGCTGTATCCAGTGAGTGCTCGTGTTGGGGAACAGGGGCAGAGATTTTTGCTTCAGGGAGACCAAGGGAAAGTGGGTGGATTTGTTCCAGGAGCCCCTGGCGACTGGGATATAAAAAGTCCAACATGCTTAATGGGTGAAAAACAATGCACTGGTTCTTGGACCATCTTCTGGCCGCTGTGCCATCCTTCTTCCTCTCACACGTAGGTAGTTCTGGGGACCCTTCCCCTTACCAGGCTGCTCTTTGTCCCAGTGTGTTCAGGAATGGGGACCTGTTAAGCCCCCCATTTAGCCTGAAGCTGTCCCAGGCTGCCAGCACGGACTGGGAAGCAGTGTTGAAACTCCTGCCTGAGAAGGTGAAATTACAGAACGGGGCTGTGCGCAAGTGAGTTTGGGGACTGTGGAGACCTGACTGTCCCCAAAGGGAGGCTCCCTACTGCTTTTCGCTGCCCTTGAGGATGAAAAGGCAAAAGGAAAGCATGTTTCCCCAAATGGGACTTCTTTCTGTGCCTCAGGGAGAGGCCCCTCCAGCCCAGCCCTCGGAGCCAGGGCAGAGCCTGGGTGACTGGCCCTGGTGCCCAGAGGGCCAGCAGCCAAAGGGCACCTTGAAATAGCTGTACCCTCCCCCTTGTAGTCTGCTGCATATGAAGACACATCTTGTTCACCGGCCCTTGTGTACTCACCTCTCTCTCCCAGACTCTGCACCCTGGATGGGCTCCCACTGTCAGCAAGGGAGGCTCTGGTGAGTGGCCATTACTAGGTGGCTGTCGGAGAGGATGGTTCAAGGCCCTCCCCTATCTGGTGCCTCGTCCCTCACTGCCCAGGGGCTGCTGGTATGTATGTGTGAGGTGGAAGGGTAGCAGGTTAGAGCAGAGGAAGCCACCCTGACTCCATGTCCTGCTCTGCCTCCTACAAGCCTTCTCTTTTTTCACTGCAGGCAACCCCCAGACCCAAAGTCCAGGCTCCACAGCAGGGGGTAGGTGAGGCAGGGGCTCATAGGGGGTGGGAAGGAAAAGGAGTGACTAGCCGAGTCCTCTCCCAGCTCAGCCTCTGACCTTATCTCACTGCATCCTCTCAATAATCTTGTGAAACAGAGATTATTATTCCCATTTTCCAGAGGAGAAGCTGAAGGTCAGAGGAGTGAAGTGCTTCGTTCAGGTTAACACAGTTATTGCCAGGGGCCAGACCAGAAACTGGTCCGAAGCCAGCTTATCTGGGCTCTGTGAAGACCTTCAGGACTCTGAGTCGCTGGACCTAATGCCAGGTTGGATGCTTGGAGACGGAATCAGCATATCTGGCACAACAGGGTCCAAAGATGATTATCAACTCCCCATCTTATCCCAAGCCTGAGCCCTCCCAAGAGATGAGCCAGTGAGCATCGGGTGGGGGGTAGGGGGATGCGGCCTGGTTTCACTGGGCATCTAGAATACCAGGCACCATCTGCCGTGTCCCTGGATAAGGCAGCCTGATGGAAGAGGGAGCAGGGAGGGAGGATGCAGGCTGTGAAGATGGATGGCATCTCCTCTTCCAAGCTCCCACCAGGAGCATTCAAACCTGGACTGAGAGTGGAGAAGGTAAGGCCAGCCTGCACCCACGGCTCAAGCCCAGTGTTCCCTCCGCAGGCCGATGGCCACAAGGCACAGGCAACCCAGTCCTCTCCAAAGGAAGCCAGGCAAATTGAGCCATCTGCTTTTTATGCCAGCCCCCAGCAAGCTTTTCAGCATGCTCTCTACTCTCTTGAGGGGACCCAAGAATCCAAGGCCTTCTCTGCCAGCCTCTAACAGTGACATAGGATTGTCCCTGCTATGCTGAGGGAGTTCCATGGGGGCAGAATGCCCAGGTTCAGAGCTGGTCCGGACTTCAGGACGACTGTCTCCTACTCCCCCGTGTGCACAGCCAGTCCCTTGCCTCTTCACAGGGACCTGGTTTATGAAAAGAAGCACATGGAAACTCAAAGCCATGACATTTCAGGGGTGGGATTTGGAAGGGGTGGGGGTGCGGCCAAAGGCCTGCCTCTGAGCTAACCTGCCATCCTCTGAGGTCCTGGGTGAGGGGGAGGGGAGGGGAGGGGAGGGGGCTGGTAGAGAGGGTCAAGGGAAAGAATGTGAGGGCTCCTCAGCCTAGGCATCGGCCTGTAACTTCCCACATCAGGAGTCAAGGGAGTGTATGGGGCTCCCCATGCAAGGACGGAGACAGCAGGGGCCCAGGGAGTAGCACATGATGAAGCCACCTGGACAGAGGCACCCCTGGATCAGGTGGGCTGGGGCCGGGGCCGGAAGCCGTATGTTGGGACAGGAGTTCTGAGCTGGAAACAGGCAGCTCTAGGTCCTGGAAACGATTCTTCTCCCTTGTGATTGTGAGCAAATCTCCTAACCTCTCAGAGCCCGAGTTCCTACCTTGTTGAATGAGAGGGCAGATGCTAATTTCTGGTCTCTTCCTTTCTTGGGGTGGGCAAACCCCAGGCTGAGGACTGGAGGCTGGATGTGGGGTGCTAATGGCTCCGTTCTGTGTGGCCTTCTGCCTCCTCCAGAGGGCAGCACAGGTAGTGGAAGAGGCCCTGCTCCTGGAAAGCTGGCCAGAGCTGGGGCAGCTCTCTCGGCCTTGGCCCCTGCTCTGCCATCTTGAGAGCCAGCAGCTGCAGCCAGGAACTGGGGACCGCCACTCTGCGGCCACCATTTATCCTCAGCCTCCAGCGGCCGGTTCTCGAGGAGCCAGGGCCTCCCCTGGGCTCACAGGGTGCGCTGCAGCCCCTCAGTCCCTCTTCTGCCCCTAAACCCACAGCCCAGCCTCCTTTCCGCTCCGAGCAGAGCAGCCCAGCCACAGAGGCCATTTCCTTATGAGGTTCTCTGGCCAGAGAGATGAGTAGCCAACGGAGCTTCAGGGAAAGAACACAAACTGGGGAGCGGGTCGTCCCAATAAAAGAATACTTACCAACCTCCATCTGTCTGCTACACATTTATTACAGACTTCCGCTCACCTGGCATTGCTCCATACGTTGGGGTCTGGCAGTACGGGGGCCCATAGATGTCGATCTGTTTGAGAGGGGCCGGCACCCACCTCACAGGAGGGACAGGCAAGGCTAACAGCGAACTCCTCTCCCCAACGTCTGCTGTTCTTATGCACCTTCCCCTCAGTTCCCTCCTCAGCCAGCCAAGGCTGAGCCCTGGAGCCCTCCTGTTTGCATTTCTGGCTCAAAGACTGTAGCTGGCTCTCTTCTTGCGGCTGGAGTTCTGGGGTCCACCAACCAGCTGCTGGGATAGTCTGGGTCAGGCACGGGAACAGTGGCAGGCCTGGGGCCTGGGGCCTGACATGACAGCAGGAAGTGTGCTGCTGGGACAGAAAGGTCGCTGAGGGTGAGGGTGCGTGTGAAGTCTCTTGTGCTAAATCCGAGCAGCAGGTGAACAGCACGTGGAAGTTACAAAACCCTTTCACTTTTGTTCTCTTGTTATGATCCATGAGGTAGCTATTATCCCAAGAGATGAGGAAGCTGAGGCTGGGGAGTGGAGGGGGGTGGGAGGGCTAAGTCCACATGCTCACTGCCTCTACCTCGTGGCCCAGGGGCGTCCTGGAGACAGCAGAGCCGGAGGGTGGCCTTGGTCCACTCAAGGCGTAGATGGTTGCCCCTGGGTCTTGGTCACTGAGCTTGTGATGCAGAGTGTAATTCCTGCCACGGTGAGCACCATGCCTGCGAATGCTCCTGGGATGATGGGCAGAAATTGAGAGGCTCTGAGACCAGCCATGTCAGTAGGAGCTGGTGCTGGGCTGAGGGAAGGGCTCAGACAGGGTCTGTCCCCAGACTACCCAGGGGAAGGAAACTCTGATGGCCACAAGGAAGCAGTGGAGCTGCAGAAGAAAGGGGCAGGATCGGGGAAGCTCCTCTCCTCACCGAGCCAAGGGAGATGGCTCTGGAAAAAACTAACCCAGGGGTGTCAAAGCCCAAGTAGTGGCTCCCCAAACTTGCAGTGACCAGACTTACGTTTTCCACCAATATCTTCTCCAAGGACCTTCCCAACAATCAGTGTAAAGATGATGGCCAGAGAGTTACTGATGGGCACAGCTAGGGTCAGATCTGAGTGATCAGAATGAAAAGAATCTCTGAGATGCAAAAAAAAAAAAAAGTCTTTCTAGGCACAAAACACTTTCATTACATCATCAAGACAGTCTTTTAAAAAGGGTATCTCATGACCCCATTTTCCAGATGAAGTCACAGCAAAGCTCAGGATTCCAACTCAGGTCTCCTGACTCTAAATTCAGTGCTCCCTCAGGATCCCAGCATGAAGACCTGAACTATAAGGTCTGGGACCACCTTGGTTTGCTGGTAAGGATGAGATCTTTGCACTCAAAGAGAACTTCTGAGATCTCAAGGACATCTGGACAGACAAGTACCCAAAACCCATAGGATGCAGTAGCTATTAACACCAAACACATTTATCAAGTATACATTACGTGCCGGGTGCTTTGTGCATACATCTCATTAATCTTCACAAAAACAGGAAGAGCATTAGCATCATCCGCATAGACAAAAGAATCAGAGGCTCAAAGACATCACATAAATTGAGGCAAATTGAGGATTTAAACCAAGGTCTGCCTGACTCCAAAGCCTGTGCCCTTATTGAATCTATTTAGATGGATAAGGACAAACCAAAACTGCAGGTGAAGCACATTTTGTTTCTGTTTCAGCTCAGACTTGGGCCTTAGGGAATTACAGAAGAGAAAAAATGTCAGCGGTAGGAAGCCAGGTACAGGACAGGTCCCACAAGGCTGGGCCTTAAGTAGAGGTCACCACAGTCCAGGGTCTGTTCCTTAGTTTTGAAGCCCCGAGGGACTGACTTGCAAGAAACAAACTTCAAGAAGACTAATGGAGTTAAGAACACTGTTAACTTAAAATTTATGACACTTAAATTTTGTACACCTATAGCTTTTTTTTTTTTTTTTTTTTTTTTACACCTATAGCTTTTTAAGAAGATAGATTTTACGTTAAGAGTTCTTACATACAAAAAAACAAAACAAAAAACGAAATCAGAAGCTGAGTTACTAGTTTACAAGACTCATAACTGCCAGGCAGACTGTGCATGTTGGCTTCTCAGCACACTCTTTCCCAGCCCTCCCGGGCCTCACCGGCTTCAGGTAGCGGAGGAGAGAACCGTGCAGCTCCTCAGCCCCTGCAAGGCCCCACCGAGGCTGGCATTAGCCATCCAAGAAACTGACACAACAGCTACCTACTCAGAGCTCCTTCCTTAAGCTTTCACACTTTACATCGAGTGCAGTGGCTGCTAAAGTCTGGTTTGCAACAGTAGATTGGGGAGGGAAGCAGCATGGTACAAGGGAAGAGCAAGGGCACTGGAGTGAGGCTGACCCAGGTTTCCCTATGTCACCTTGGTTAGGTCATTCAAACACTCTGAGCCTGTGCCCTACATGAACAACAGTGATAGCAGGATAACAACGTCACCTTACAACAGGGTTGTGAGATGAAATATGATAACGTGTGTATATCCTTGGCTGAAAGTATCCTTAATAAACAGAGACCACTGTTCTGATTATTAGAATGGGTGGGCGTTAAAGGATACAGAGTAGGTGGTGAGATAATAGGATCCTAAAATTCCAATTTGCTCAAAACTTGGTAAATGGCTAACTGCAGTCAGCTGACCAGAGGGCTCAGCATTCTGGGCAGCAGGGAGTGCCAGAGGCTTTCAAACTTTCCTTTAAATGAAGTCTTATGAGAAGCCCAAAATATAAGACAGATGAAAGCGGAGTGACTCTAGTTGAAGCTGATGTGGCAGGTCTGGAGGTCGGCCTATCCGCTCACCCTCCTATGGCCTCTGAGGGGTTTCCCAGGGCTACCTGGGACCCAAACTTCTGTCAAGTCTCTGGGGGGCCTAGGTGAGACTCCAGGAGAGGTGAAATTCTCATAGCAAAGTTCAAGAGCATAAACTTTAGTAATATGTGGCTTCAAGTCCTTCTGCACGGACATGCAGTGGGACTTAAGGAGAGATGCAGTAAGTTGCCCAAAGTTCTGTAACTTCATCTCCTAGGTGGAGACAATCATGCCTACTTCATAGGGTTGAGATGAGAATTTTTTTAAATGTGAAAACTAGAACAGTATCTGACGCAGTAGAGGGCAGTCAACAACAGTGGGGGAAAGGCAATTTATGTTTATTGAGCTCCTGGTACAGTGCGCACCAGGAATTCTGCCAAACGCTTTTCATACACTGAATTTAACGCTCTCAGTGTTATGAAGCCAGTTGTAAAATATCAAGGTTCAAATAAGGGACTTGCTCAAGGTTAGGCAGGTAGCAAGCAGTGGAAGCAAGAGTGTCAAAGCCAGCTCTTGGCACAGCAAAATGAACCTTCTTTCTTCCTCTGCCACTGCATGAGACTGCCAGGCTTCAAACCAACTCTCGTGCCTGGCAGCATACTCATAACCAGCCCACTGTGCCCTACTGCCCAGAGAAGAGGGCGCAACTCGGAAACCAGGGACAGGGGGCTCTCCCTCACTCATGGCAACAAGGTGTTTTAGACACCCTCCCCACAGTGACTCTCCGGGTGGCCTCCACCTCTAAGCATAGTAGTTCTAACCCAGAGACCTACCTGTTTTTGCCAAGGTGAGGTAGTAGAGAAGGGAGCCACACTGGTTGAGGGAAAAGGGCAGCAGGTACTGGAAACAGAGGAAAACTGCAGTCAGTGTGATTGCTTAACTGAGCAGTGCTGCCTTCTTTGAGCTTTGAGATATGCTTTTCCTCGGAGGGAGGGGTAGCTATAAGGGCCTAGGGCCTAAGCCCTCTGAAAAGAACCCTTCCAGGGCAGAGGGAACGTCACTGAGTGAATTCCATGCCTTTGCCCTGAATGCCCTCCCCCTCAGCCCTGCTGGTTCCTATCCTCCCCATTCTGCAAGTCCCTGAATGCCAGTGTTACTCTCTCCAAGAAGCCCTCCCCTGGTCCCCTAGCTCCAGCCTCCCTCCTGTGAACTCACGCAGCACTTATCTGTACCTCTCTCAAAGCCCTTAGCCCTAAGAGACGGTTGTGTCTATGTCTTGTCTTTCCCACTAGCCTAGACTGGCAGCGTTGGGCTCAGAGGTAGTTCTCCATATCCTGCCTCCCCAGGGCCAATTTGAGCCCTAAGCCCTCCCTCCGGAAAGGTCTGCTGGAGGGATCACCATAATAAAATATTAATAATAGCAGCTCAAAACATCATAGATTTGGGCCCTAATTATGTACTAGGCCCAATGCTAAGTGCTTTATGTGCCTCACCTCACTTAATACTCACAACTGCCCCATGAGATGGTTACATTATTCCCTCATCTTACAGATGAGGAAACTGAGGCTCAAGGCAGACAAGGAATTAATCCAAGAGCTTCTAGCGAGTAAGTGGTGGAATGCAGATTCTGACCCTGACCTGTTTGACTCCAGAGACCAAATTCTTAGCGGCTACGCCCGAGAAAGGGGTCATTCACCGACGCACCTCAGTATTCAAGAGGGTCTTCGTCTCCTGCAGCAACTGCCGGGCCCAGGTCCGCTCATGAACCTGCTGCAGGTGCGAGGAGGCCCGCTTCAGCAGCGGCTGTGTGCCACCCCACAGAGCGGCCACCAGCACCAGAGCCAGCACCTGCCCTGGATGGAGATGCGAGTGACACTCCCTCCCCCGCCGCGCCGCCCCACGGCACGGCCCCAGCCCTCCTCCGGCCTCCCATCCCCAGCCCGCCGCCCCTACAGCCCTTCTTTGCTCTCCAACGCCCCGGGTGTGATTGGCGGGTAGGACAGACCCCGGGAGGCCGGGGAGGTGGATCCAGGAGCCCAGGTTCGGGGTTGCAGCAGTGGTCGGGGTTAGGTGATGGAGGTGGAGTAGGAATGAATTCCGGGTGGGAGTCTGGAAGCCTGGGGAGGGGCGGGGCCCGCCTACCCAGGGTCGCCGCCATGGCAACGCCGCTCCTCTCCACTTCCGGGAACGAAGGGGCGGAGACCCGTAATCCGGAAGTGGTGCCAAAGCCTCTTCCGGTTCTGCTCGCGTTGCGTTTTTCCTCGCGTCACCGCCGGCATGGTGGGTTCCCCTGAGTTAGAGTTGTTGCCCTGGGGGTCCGGGCCGGGGCCGATTCTGGGCGCTGACACTCCCGTCCTGTCCCCACAGAAGCCGATCCTGCTGCAGGGCCATGAGCGGTCCATTACGCAGATTAAGTACAACCGCGAGGGAGACCTCCTCTTCACGGTGGCCAAGGACCCGGTGAGCGTCGGCCGGAGGGCGAGCCGACGGGACAGTGCGGAGGGGGCCCGGGAGGGGGCGAGTTCATTCTGCCGGGGCGAAGGGTGGATAGGCCAGTTTTGCCGTGAGAGAGAACCCAAAGAGCGCCCCATTCTGAGAAGTAGGGAGAGACCATCCCGGGATTAGGAGGGCGAGAACATTAAACCTGGAGAGGTGGGAAAGGACTCAGTTGTTGGTAGAAGGAAGGACTAGCCGGGGAGAAGAAAAGCAAGGGACCTTGTGGAAGGGGAAGGGGGACGAGGGTCAGCTTGCTCAGGGAGCGGAGAGGAGACCATTCTGGGGAAGAACAAAACTGTTCTACAAGGATAGGGGAACAGACCACCTGAAGGAAGGGAAAGTTGATCCTTGGGTGGCGAGGGACACAGAGGCCTTAATGAAGATGTCCCTGGTATCATTTCAGTCAGCCCTTTCCTGCCGCTCACTGACTGCAGACAGCCCCTCACAGTACTGTCTTTTGAGGCACCTCCATATGGAGGAAGTTAACTCGAGTGCCTGAAAGTGAGGGCTCTGAAACCAAACAGACCTGATTTGAATCCTGAGTGCTGCGTTCACTAGCAGTGTGACTTTGAGCATGTCGTTTAATCTTTATAAACTTAAAAGTGTCCCTTCTTACAAAATATGGGTAGTAATAGTGCTTCTTTCTGGGGTTGTCTTTAAGATTAATGAGATTATTCAAGTAAGGAGCTTAGTGTGTGTGAGTGCCTAATTAATGTTAGTCACTTATATTTTAAATTCCTTAGACAGTATTTTATTGGAGCTACCCTTTGAAGAAGGCATTACTGTCCTGACCATTTTACAGATGGGAAAACTGAAGTTCAGAGGGGAGAAGCACTTAATTTTGAGATAATACAGTGAGATAGTAGCAGAGCAGGGATGGGAACCCAGGCTTCCCTACTACCAACTGCTCCCATTTGGACAGAACACCAAAGCTAATGTTTTGCTAGGCTCGCACCTGACTTGACCTTTTATTTTTCTGAGGGTTTAGGGGTCTGGGAAAGGGCCGGTATAGTGGCAAATGGAGACTTTTTGCAAGCCTCCTGACTCCCTTGCTGCTTACCTGTGGGAAGGAGGAGAATCCAGGAGTTGGTCTTTTTACCAGCAACCTGCTGTTTCCCAAGAGATGAGCAGGAGAGGGCAGAATCTGGCCTAGGTAGAGGCTGCTGGGGGCTCCTGGGGCAAAATAGGAGGCCGTTGCTCTGCCTGAGATGCCTATCACCCTGTCATATTGTCATTGACACCTCCAGATTGTCAATGTATGGTACTCTGTGAACGGTGAGAGGCTGGGCACCTATATGGGCCATACCGGAGCTGTGTGGTGTGTGGACGCTGACTGTATCCTTGTCTTTGCTGAGTCTGTGCTCCCAGGGTCTGCCAGCAATGGAGAGGCTGCTGACTTGGAGTTGGGAGTTTGGGTTGCTCTTGTGGGTCTAGAGAATGATGCTGCCTGCCTCCTTGGTCTGTTCATTGGTTGGGGGAGCATTTAGGACAAGTTCCAGTTCTGGATGAGGAGGTTAGGATGAGAGAAGCAGGAAGGTTCTCTGGTGCTGAACAGGGAGGTGATTCAGTTGGCCTTCCAGGAGGACAAGGGCTCAGGTGAACTCTGTCATGCTTCTTAACACCCTCTTCAGGGGACACCAAGCATGTCCTCACCGGCTCAGCTGACAACAGCTGTCGTCTCTGGGACTGTGAAACAGGTAAGCCTGAATCCTTCACTTTTACAGCAAACAGTGAGGACCTACAGATTCTGGGTAAATAGAGATAAATCCAGAGATGGTTCTTAGTCTAGGGAAAAAGAGACAGACAAGAAAATAAAGAAGACAGAGGAGAAAAGAGGCATACGGTGAGACATAAGCCATGTTAGAGGAAGCAAAGAGCACTGTGGAAGGCTGGAGGTGGGCAACTGAATGCCTGGAATGGGGGTGGGAACAGCCTGGGAAGGTTTCCCAAAGTAAATGTCATATGAGCTGGGGCTTGAAGGATGAGAAAGAGGTCATCGCTCTGGAACATGCAGGAATGAAAGCAGGGCAAGTATCATATCCAAGCCATCTGATCTGGCGGGAGTTCCTGCTTCTTGGGGGATGAAATAGACAGCAGTGGGGAAGCTGAGGCAGGCAAGGGCCAGAACAGGCCTTGAATGCAAACTCGGGAGCGTGGCTTTGTTCTGTAGGATTTGGCATGCCGTGGAGGTCCCTGAGCAGGGAAGAGCGTGTTTAGCAAGCCCAGATAGCAGTGGGGAGCATTGGAGGAACAGACAGAAGACAGGGGAGCCTATTAAGCTGCTCCATTTAGTAAATGTTTACTGGTAATCCAGATCTCCCAGGTCTTTGCTGGGCACTGGGGACACACAGAGAAATTAGAGCAGGACTTTGCAGTGGAAGAGTGCATTCTGAGGCAGAGACAGATAGAATGCAGTCCACTGTGAGTGCCACAGTGGCAGGTGTCTGAGGAGGGACTGTGGGGAGAAGTTAAAAGACTTGAGCCAAAGCACAGCAGTGATGGAAGAAGTGGGGGAGGGCACTAGAGTCAGTAGTGCAGGAGAAACAGTGCAACGTGACGATAGGCAAGTGTATTTTTTTGTTTTGCTTTTAAAAAATATTTATTTGGTTGCACCAGCTCCTTAGTTGCAGGACGTGGGCTCCTTAGTTGTGGCATACGAACTCTTAGTTGCAGCATGCATGTGGGATCTAGTTCCCTGACCAGGGATAGAACCCCGGCTCCCTGCATTGGGAGTGCGGAGTCTTATCCACTGTGCCACGAGGGAAATCCCAATAGGCAAGTGTAGAGAGAGTCCTCCCTGCAGTGGGCAAGGGCTAGCCCACACTCTGCCTATCTCCAGGGAAGCAGCTGGCCCTACTCAAGACCAATTCAGCAGTCCGGACCTGTGGCTTTGACTTCGGGGGCAACATCATCATGTTCTCCACGGACAAGCAGATGGGCTACCAGTGCTTCGTGAGCTTCTTCGACCTGCGGGATCCGAGCCAGATTGGTGAGCCGGTGCTGGGGCTCAGGACTAGAGTTGAGGTGAAGGGCTCGACTCCAGAGCCCAGGGCCTGACATCTGCTGCCCCACACAGACAACAACGAGCCCTACATGAAGATCCCGTGCAACGACTCCAAGATCACCAGTGCTGTTTGGGGACCTCTTGGCGAGTGCATCATTGCAGGCCATGAGGGCGGAGAGCTCAACCAGTATAGCGCCAAGGTAAGGGGGTGGGTGAGGCCTAAGCCCATCAGAATGATTCTCTATGAGAGGCAGGATAAGCCCAGTGGTTAAGAGGGCTGGATTCACATACAGATTTCACCCCTTTCTCATTATGTGATCTTGGGCGTATTACATAACTTCATGGAGCCTATTATCTGTAAGGTGTTTCAAGGATCAGATGACATCAGGTGTTTGAAAAACTTGTCATAGAATACTCAGGATATGTTACTAATGATCACAGTTAAGCATTCTTCTGCCACTACTGAGTGCCAGGCCCCATCCTAGCCTCTGAGGACAAAGAAGTGAATCAGACATGGGCCCTGCCCCGGGGGAGACAGACTGGCAAACAGCTAGCACGTGGGTCAGATTGTGAGTTTTGCCACCACAGAGGTCTCAGCCAAGTACAGAAAGTGCCCTCTGTCACAGAGGAGGTGGCATGTACATTAATCTGTGAAGAATAAATGGAGCTTCAAGCCGGAAGAGAGGAACCAGGACTAGATAGTTTGTGGGTCAGGAGACAAAGGAGTTGTAATTTTCCCTTAGGCAGGAGGTAATCTTCAAATGGTTATGGATGATCAGGTTTTCTCTTTAGAAAGCTCGCAGGCTAGTTTGGAGAATGGACATAAACTAGGCAGTAGTCATGGGGATGTGGACTACCTGACAGTCAGGAGACGTTCAGAGGTGACTGATGAGATGGACCCACAAGAGCAAAGGGTAAAGTCCAGGCTGTCTCGAATTTCAGATGTGGGTGCCTGGGTTTCTGAAGAATACTGGACTATAATACCATAAAGGTTAGTCAGTCACTCAACAAGCACTGACTGTGGTCCACTAAAGTACCAGGCCTACCTGCAGGAAGGGAATGGGAACCAAGGGCAAAGACATAAATAATGCTTGATGATAGCAAACAGTGAGCTGATCTGTGCCCCCAGGTAGGCCTGACTGCAAAGCTGGTACTTGTTCCCTGAAATGTAAGAGCCAGATACGTCCCTACCATCTGTCCAAATTAATGGAGGAGACAGAAATACACTCTTCCCTCAGAATAGGTGAAAGTAACTCAGGAAAGGAAATGACAGTTTTCTGAGGGTCTCTGTTTGAGGCCTAATGCTTGAGGCCTTTTAATCATCCAACAAATGTTTACAGAGCACAGGCCAGGTGCCTGTCATTCACTGGACCTCCAGGGAATTACCCCTGGGGGCTTTTTTTTTTTTTTTAAATTATTTATTTATTTATTTTTGGCTGCATCGGGTCTTCGTTGCTGTGCATGGGCTTTCTCTACCTGTGGTGAGTGGGGGCTACTCTTCGTTGTGGTGCGCGGGCTTCTCATTGCGGTGGCTCCTCTTTGTTGTGGAGCACGGGCTGTAGGCGCTTGGGCTTCATTAGTTGTGGCACGTGGGCTCATTAGTTGTGGCTCGCAGGCTCTAGGGCACAGGCTCGGTAGTTGTGGCGCACAAGCTTGGTTGCTCCAAGGCATGTGGGATCTTCCTGGACTAGGGCTCGAACCGTGTCCCCTGCATTGGCCGGCAGTTTCTTAACCACTGGGCCACCAGGGAAGTCCGCCCTCAGGGCTTTTAATAATCTTGTTTTCTAGATAGAGAAATTGAGGCACAGAGAAGTTTTGTTTGTTTGTTTTTGGCCACGCTGCTTGGCTTGCAGGATCTTAGTTCCCTGCCCAGGGATTGAACCCGGGCCCTTGGCAGTGAAAGCGCAGAATCCAAGTACTTTTAAGGGCAGACTCTAAAACTCTGTACTACATAGTCTAGCAGGTTCTTTTAGTGGGAAGGGAAATCAGGAGATGAGACGGCCTTTTGAAAAGACCTAAGAAAAGGATGGACGAGCAGTGGTCCTTGTGAACTGTGACCAAGACCCTACGAGGGAAGGAGATGCGAGTGGATTCTGCCTCTGACTGGCTTTAGGATCTCCAGTCACATCACCTCTCTGAAGCTTAGTTTATTCCTTTTAAAATTTCTGTTAAAATACGTACGTCATAGGATCGTTGTGAGGACTAAAGGAAATAGGTGTCGCTAAGTGCTTAGCACAATGCTTGGCAAATAGTAGCCATTCAATAAATATTTGTTGGAAGGATTAAACGGAAACTTCTCTACTGTTACATGATGATTAATTAATAGGTCTGTAGATTTGTCACCATAAGTGTGTGTTTTCCTAGGTAAACTAGCAGTGTTTACAAAACCTGCACACTTGGGCCAGGTTGGGCTTGGGAGTGGGAGTAAATGTTGATTCAGGGGACACTGAGGCAGCCCCAGCCCAGACCCCTTCCCTTCATGGAACAAGAAACAGTCCAGAACCCTGGCTGAGCAGTGGGGTAGTGAGGATCAGGTTGGTCAGAGCCTCACTCTTCTTTCTTTTGCAGTCTGGGGAGGTATTGGTGACTATTAAGGAGCACTCCCGGCAGATCAATGACATCCAGTTATCCAGGGACATGACCATGTTTGTCACTGCATCCAAGGACAACACAGCCAAGGTGAGCCTGGGCAAGGGGTCTGGTGGGGCTGATCCCACCCTCCAGCCTGGCTCTCGACTTCCCCCCAAGAAAGCTCCTTTTACAGATTTCTCCCCTGCCTTCTCTAGCTCTTTGACTCCACAACCCTTGAACACCAGAAGACTTTCCGGACAGAACGTCCCGTCAACTCAGCTGCCCTCTCTCCCAACTATGACCATGTAAGGGACCCCACCAGAGCTTCTTGCTAAAGCCTCAGAATGTTTCCAGGATCTAGTTTGTCTAGCAATTAAGAAAAGATCTCTGGGGGAAAATGGTGTCAGGCAGAGAGGAGATTCTCAGAGCAGCAACAAGGCTGAATGATTGGGAAGCCCCAGGGGACAGGGTAGGAGGTGGCTGAAGGATGTTTGTTCCTTACCCTTAATATATTCCTAATCTGATGTGGGAGATAATTAAAGGCTTATGGGGTGGGGGGAAAAAACAGAAAATGGATTTGCCTGCCCTTTGGGCCTGTCTAGAGTTTCTTCTTCCCTTCAGGTGGTGCTGGGCGGTGGTCAGGAAGCAATGGATGTAACCACCACTTCCACCAGGATTGGCAAGTTCGAGGCCAGGTAAAGGGGGAAGGAGCTCTTCCAAACTGAAACTTCATGAAATGTCTTTCATGATGGACACAAACCATAAAACTAAAGAGACTGCCCTTAATTCATTGGCTGCTAGGAAGTGCAGCCAGATTTGTGGCCCTCCTGTGACAAGTGTATAATACAGCAGTTAAGAGCATGAACTCTTGGGCTCGCTCTGAAGCTCTACACATCACTGTAGTTCTCTGTGCCCAATTACCCTTGACTGTATAATGAAGACAATGATAATATACTTACCTCATAAAACTGTGCAGATTAAATAAATGACTTGGGCTTCCCTGGTGGCGTGGTTGAGAGTCCGCCTGCTGATGCAGGGGACACGGGTTCGTGCCCCGGTGCGGGAAGATTCTACATGCCGCGCGGAGCGCTGCTGAGACTGTGCCTCCGGAGCCTGTGCTCCGCGGCGGGAGAGGCCACGACAGTGAGAGGCCCGCGTACTGCAAAAAAAAATAATAATAAAATAAAATAAATGACTTAATAGTTGTTAAGCTCTTAGAGCACTGCCCAGCACATAGTAAGGAAGACATTTGGGTCCAATCTTCCCCCAACTTTGTCTTGTTCTGTTCACATTCATTTCCCCTTTTCCCAGTTTCCCCACTTTACAGTTTGTGTTTGGGGAGTGGTACCTCTTGACATGTTTTGGAAGGAGATGGAAAATGAATGAACTGTCACTTCCCACCCCGCTCTCTCCTCCAGGTTCTTCCACTTGGCCTTTGAAGAAGAGTTTGGAAGAATCAAGGGTCACTTTGGACCTATCAACAGTGTTGCCTTCCATCCTGATGGCAAGAGGTAGGGCCCAGTGAAGGGAGCTGAGCTCAGCCCTGGTCTGCCTGCCTCTGCCCCTTTCCCATGCCCTGCCCGCTAGGCCTGCCTCCCCCAGGGCAGGCCTCTGACCGGGCCCTGCCTGTCTCTTTCCAGCTACAGCAGTGGCGGAGAAGATGGTTATGTCCGCATCCACTACTTCGACCCACAGTACTTTGAATTTGAGTTTGAGGCTTAAGAAGCCGGATCTCTGGGAATTCCCTGGCTATCCAGTGATTAGGACTCCGAGCTTCCACTGCACACACACACCACAGCACACCACACACACACACACACACACACACACACACACGCCGGATCTCCACTGCACACACACCACAGCACACCACACACACACGCCGGATCTCCATATGGGCCAGGTTCACAGAAGGCTTTGGACTCTGAGAAATAAATTAGTTTGGAAATAAATGGTTTCTGGTCAGAAATTTCATCAGTTTCAACACTTTCCCTTCTCAGTGATGCCCCAGCAAGCTCATACCAATCATGGATACCTTTATTATTTGGACCTTCTCCCTACACTTTGGACACTTCAAATCTGGAACTTCAGTATTATGGGCTAGGCTGGGTTGCAGGCACCGTCATTCAAGGTCCAAAGGTGCTGAGGGGCCTGGAGAAGTTTCAGGAACATCTCAACCACCATCCAAGGACCAGTACTTAGGGTTGGGGCTCAGAGGCTGAATCTGTTGGCTGAGAGCCTTCTGTCTTCTGATCTGTTGCTATTTGCCACACCTTCTCCCATGCTACCTCTGAAGGCTCAGGTGGATGGGTCCAGCACAGAAACAGGCCTGAGGAAGAGGAGGAGGACAGGTAAGGAAGCTGAGCAGAGGGGAGAACTCCCCCAGGGAGGAGGAGGGAGAGGGGGTCACCTTGCCACAGTCGCAGGCTCTGGGGCTCCACAGAGGGCCAGATGGCCAAGGGATTGGGGACGTAGAGTGGGTTCCGGAGTTTTCGTTGCTCTTTTGGCTGATTGAGCCCAGACCACAAGGAGTGTGTTCGAGTTCTCACTTCACACAGGCATCTGGAGGGAGTGAGAGAGTGAGCTTCCAGACTCAGCTCTGCCCTCTGGGACTCCAGGTGAGGGCACTGGTTAGTAGGGTGACAGCTCCCCCAGGGCAGTGATACCCTCTCCCACAGATGACAGTAGCCAGTCAGATCCTGAACTGGGCACTACAATAAAGCAGGAATAAGACAAAGTCCTAGTTCTTAAGGAGTTCTGCTTAGCTTTGCTTTGAAAGGATCAGGGAAGGCTAATTAAGAGTGCGCCATTTGAGCTGGGTCTATCAGCAACAGTTCACCAGGTGTGCAAAAACATGGAAATACTTAGGGGGAACTGCAGGAGCAAAAGCAAGAAAGTGGGAAAGGGCCCAAGGTGAATATTGATAGGTCTAGACTGATGAGTTAAAAAAAAAAGGATGAAAGTGGAGATAATAAGAGCAGTGAGGAAGCTGTTCCAGTGGTCCACTTGGAAAGGAAAGTCTGGATTAGGGTAGTAGGAGGGGCCTTGGACAGGAAAGGACTAAGCTAAGAAATTCTTAGTAGAGGGACTTCCCTGGTGGCGCAATGGTTAGGACTCCGTGCTCTCAATGCAAGGGGCCCAGGTTCGATCCCTGGTCAGGGAACTAGATCCCACATACATGCCACAACTAAGGAGCCGGCGAGCCGCAACTAAGACCTGGTGCAACCAAATATTAAAAAAAATAAATTCTTAGAAGAAAAGGTAAATGTGAAGGATGGGGGAGAGGGAGGTAAAAATGTTTCTAACCTGGATGATAAGCAGTTAGTAAAGACAACATGGTGGAGAGGAGGCCACTGGGCAACAAAAGGTAACTAAATATGAGCAGTGAACCCTCCCTCCCATCATCTCAGTCTGATGAGAGAAAGATGGCTAATGGGAGCTCATTGGCTGCATATGCAACAAGCCAACCAAATAATAAAAATGACTACCACTCGTGTGCCCACTGTGTGCCAGGCACTGTGCTAAGCACTTTCCACACTTTAACTCAGCCAGTCCTCACACATGCCCCCACCCCACCTCTAGGCTATTGTGACTATTATGATTCTTTGCTTGCTACTGATGAAACAGATTCAGGGTTGCTTTTGATCACCCAGCAGGTGAGCGGTGAAGCCAGAATTTGAGCCCAAACAATTTGACTCAGCATTCAACCTCTACTCTATTGCTTCACTAGAATCAACCCTGCAAAGTGGTAGAGAGCCCCAGAAATGACTTTGGCAGCAACTTTCCCCTTCAGTCTTTGTTTTTAAGCTAGGAGTGCACTTGTTCTTGGCTATGGACAGAGTGGGGGGTAGGTCTGAAGGATTGGCCATGGACCCATTTATTTCGGGCTTTGCAGAAGTTAGGGGTAAGTGTGAGCTCTGGAGGTAGGAGAGGAGAGGATGCTCCGAGTTTTTCTAAGAGAGAAACTCGTTTGAAAGGGAAAGATGTCTTTTTTTTTTTTGGCTGCACCTTGCAGCTTGCGGGATCTTAGTTCCCCAACCAGGGATCGAACCGGGCCCCAGCAGTGAAAGCACCAAGTCCTAACCACGGTCCCCCAGCAAATTCCTGAAGATGTCTTCTAAGAAAGTAGGCTGCCAATGCAGCAGGTACCCACCCCTGTCCTGTGCCTGCCCTCTGACCCACCTTGACACTCCCTTAGCTCAACTCCTTTTCACTGTTGCAGAGGAAGGTGCCGAAAGGGGAGGCATAGGAGTGATCAAACAGCGCCAACAGTATCCCCTCCCCAAACTCCAGCGACAGCGGGAACTGGCGGCCCAGCTGCCACACGCAGTCCAGGAAGAGGAGAAAGATGGGTGCCTCGTGCTTGGGGCGGGTGTGGGAGAAGGCCGAATGAGCACAGCGCAGCTGGAAGCGGTGGCCGGCCTAGGGAGGGGGCAGAGCGATGGGCACAAGGAAGTACAGATTCTGGATGGAGGGTTAGGGCTGGGCTGGGCAGCCACTTACCTGGATCCACTCTCGCTCTATCAGTTCCTGGAATCCAGCCATGGTTCGGCTCAAGGGGTCTAGGATGAGTTGGGCCAGTGAAGTCACTAGCAGGGTGCTGTCCGTGCCTTCGGCCCCATGCACCAGGATGCAGGCCCCTTCCCTGTGGGCCCAGGGCTTATCAACAGTGGCCTGTCCTTCCCTGCTTGGGGTAGCCAGGCCAGGAATAGAAAGGACCCATTTGAAACCTGTATTTGCTTACTGAGATGTGGTTTTGTGCCCAGACATTGAGAGCCCTGCCCACCCTGCCCTCTTCTCTTTCTTGTAGGGCGGGGTGGGGGGCGGGGCTTACCACTCCATGCCCTGGGCTGCTAGGCAGGCTGTGCTTAGTGCCTCCTTCACATGTGACAGCCAGCGGCAGCCATCTAGTCGACTAAGCCAGCGGTCCATGCTCTGCTCCGGGTCCCCACAGGCTTCCATCAGGCGCACGAAGCTCTCCTGTAGGGGCTACCCCCTGCACAAGTGGGAGTCTGGTCATCCCTTCTCCAGCCCAAGCTCTGGTGAGCATAGCCTAGGAACAAATGCTCCAGACCAGTGAGGGAGACATAGAGCCCTCAGAGGAGCCCCTCTGACAAGAGGGACACAGGGCCCCTTGGAGAGCCCACCTAATCTGATGGAAATGTTTCCCCAAACTTGAGGAGACCCAAGACCCTTTGGGGAGACCTAGTCTGTTGGGGAAGCATAGCAATGCCTGGGGAGGGGTCACATAGCCCCTGGAGAAACAGAATGCCCTGGGAAACCCCAATTTGATGAAGGTGTCACAGTACCCTAGTCTGATGGGAGCAACACAGTACCCCCTGGGGAGAACCAGTCTAACAAGAGAAACACGATACTCCTGAGATTCTGGTATCTGCTCCTACTTCCCAGGACCTGTTATGCTCTAGATCACCAGTAACCTCCTGCCAGAAAGTCTAATTGAGACTGTTTCAGGCTTGTTTAAAAGCCTTCAGTGGCTCCCCACTGCCTTTAGGATAAGCTCTGAGCTCATAATCATGGCATTCAAGACCTTTGCTCTGGCCCATCACCCCTTTAGCCTCTCTACCTCCATCTCTCCCTGCCTCCACCTCACACTCCTCACTCCCACCTCACCGAAGTGCTTGCAGTTCCAAAACAGAACAAATGACTAGGCTCGCTGCTCCTGCACACCTGCAGTGCCTTCACCTGTTCTCAGGGAAGCTTTCTTAGGATGACCTATTCTAACAGAGGGGCGCCTCTTCTGTGCTGCTACTTATCACACTGAATTCTAATTGCCCATTTACTGCTGATCTTCCAACCATGTCTGGGCTGGCCACCATCTCAGCCTCTGTGCTGGGTCAATGTTGGCCGAATCAATGAATAAACAGAGTTTTATATTCTGGATAGGGGAGCAGTCCAATCTCAAAGCACAAAAGTCCCTCAGGACCTTCTCTTGGTTCTACCAGCACCTGGAGACAGAGGGAGCAGATAACAACTGTGCGGGTACAGCCCTCAAGGGCAGGGCTGAGACCAGTGCAGTGTGTGTGTGTGTGTGTGTGTATGGTGAGGTTGTTCCTGGAAGAGAAATTTCAGTTCAATGTAAAGAAGTGCTTTTTCTACCCAGGCAGAGTTGGGGTGCCTAGAGAGGAATGAGCTCTGTCAGTGGGGACATGCCCACCTGGCAGGATGGCTACCAGGAAAGACCTAACAGTCCTGGAAGTTCCTACAAGACAGCCCTCCCCCTGCCCCCATCCATGAAGAGTCCTGCACGAAAGAACCTAGGAGAGGATGGGAAGGCCCCTTACCTCTCCAGGGGCCGGTGCAGCAGTTTCCAGCCCGGGTAGGCGGCCTTGGCCTCGGTGCCGCCGCCAGTCATGAGGGCCTGTTTGGCGGCCTGGGCCGAGCGCGTGTCCACGATGAAGCCCCGGGCCCCCGGGCGAGCCTCCGCCAGCACAGCTCGCAGCAGCTCCTCGTCCTCAGCGCAACGCCGCTTCTGGGGCCCGGTCAGGGGCTGGCTGGAACGTAGGAGCACCTGCGGACGGGGACTCAGCTCGGAAACTGTACCCACCAGGCCCCGGTTCAGGGACTTCGCTCAGGGGATCCCTAGGCCGGGTTTACACACTGGAGCGGGTCTAGAGCTGTATGGGGCGTGGGGTGGGGGGGTAGCCCAGGAGCCCTGGGAGCGTCGGACCGGGTCTGAGTGGGTTGTGGCCAGAGGGGGAAGGAACCCGCTGGGTAGAACGTGGGCGGGTCATGGGTTGACAAAAGAGGGACAAGGCTTCAGTGGGCCCAGACCAGCCGGAGGTGGGGCCAGAGATTGGCGAGACTCGGAAACCAGGGAGAGGGGCGGGGTCAGAATCAATTAAGGCAGGGTTGAGCTGAGTGGGCGGGGCCAGAATAGGGCTGGAGCCCGGGCCGAAGCCGGGCAACCAACAGGTCGGCCAGTGTAGAGAAGAGCCAAGAGGGACGCAGAGGGTCCTAGCGGCGGGCTCTGGGGAGGGGTGGGGCTCACGGTTCCGCTGGGAGCGTGGTAGTAGCTGAACACAGGGAAGCAGCCTCCCTGGCGGAAGCGGGCGCTGCGCGCCAGAGCATCGTCGTCCACGGCGCGAGGCACGATTACCGCGCGGGGGTAACTGGGGCACAAGCTGAAGTCCTCGTTCGTCTCGCTCAGCCGCCACGCTCTGGTCTGCGGCACAGGGAGGGGCGAAGACCAGGTCTAGGGCACACAGTGAGTGCCCTGTCCCCGCGCCCCTTCCAGACCCGGCTCTCCCACATCCCCAGGCCCCCACGACTGCGCAGACCTCGCGAGCTATTCGCTTGTAGTAGCGTTCGGGTGGGTGGAAGTGCCAGGCTTCGCCCAATCTCAAGCCCTTGGGACGGTAGAAGAACGGAAAGGAGGTGATGACCGATTCCAGGGAGGACAGCGCCTGGGGAACGAAGGCAAGGGATCTGGGAAAGGTCGGAATCCAGCCCTCCGCTCCGCAGCTCCCGCCTCTCCACGCACTCCAGAACACCCTGCATCCGCGATAACACTGGATGCTGAGTCCCCTTGTTACGGGATAGGGTAGCTTAAGTGCCCCTGGTGCAACCCTGGCGTACCTCAATGGAGCGGGCGATGTCCAGCGTTGCTTCCACGCCCTCTATGTCCAGCTGCAGCACTCGCAGGTCCTTACAGCGCAGCGTGATGGTGCCGGCGTCACCCGCGAACCTGGGAATGGATAAAACTTAGGCTTAATGTCCCCTGACCTCTACCAGAGGGGAGGAGAAAGGAGTTTCTTAGGATTGTACGTTATGCAGGGGGGGCACCAGCTCCAACTGCGCTTGCCCTTCCCCCTCTCCCTGCGGAGCCATGCGTTCCCAGACTACGGGGATGTCCCCGCCACGTCTCACCGCTTCTCGATGGAGTCGACACTACGCAACAGCAGCAGCCACAGGTCTGGAGTCGCCTGGGGTCCTGGCGACAGCAGCAGGTGGTGGCCGGTGACGCAAAGCGTGCCGCGCAGCGGGGGCATCTCCGGGCCCCGCAGGAGCTCGGCTTGGGCCTGGCCCGTACGGATCAGCTCCGAGAACTCCATTCCTCCAGCGGTGGGCCTGGGACCCGGCAGAAGGACAGACTCTAGGAGCGTCAGGCGGGGAGAGCGCGGGCTCCGAAACGGACAGGAACTGGCTGGGCAGCTGGCGACGCCGGCAGGACAGCTGTTAGTTAAGGAGGCTCCTTGGAGAAAGGAATCGCACAGTTTCACAGGAATTTCCCCCTCCTATTTCCAGCACTTCTTAGTGAAGACCCCGGGGTTAGAACCTGTTAAGGAAACCTCAATTTCACCATCTGTGAAATGGGGAGAATATTCTTGTTTAAGCCCTTTACCTCCTGCCTGGGCCGCAGGAGGCACTCACATTTTTGGTTTTTTTAACTGTGGGGTGCTGGCACTCTCACCGATTAAAAAAAAATAAAGAAAAATACCGTCTCTTCTCCTGTACCCTGGTGGAAGGGGTGGAAAGGGTGGGTGTGAAACTGGGGACTGTCTGCATCCTCCCCTACATCGGAGGCTGGGTGGGGGAAATCCCTTGGTCCACCTTAAATGCAAGCAGCTGTGTAGCAGGCACCCCTCCCCCACCACACCTGGAAGTCCCTGCCTGAGGGCACCCTCTATGGGGGCCACTTCTGGTATAGTTCTGCCCTGAGGAGCTCCATCCCTCATCACTCCATCCTTTGCCCAAACATGAATTGCCTGTACACTGAGCTGGGCCCTACACTGGGTGTTGGGACCCAAGAATGGCTGAGGAAAGTTCTGTTCACAGGGTTTTCAGTCTGGCAAGAGACACACTTACGCTGGTAAATTACTAGAGTTTAAGTCTATTTGCTGGAGGACCCATCCATCCAAGTACTCTTTTATTTCTTAAACACTGATGACTATACTGTGTTAAGTGCTGATTACTAAGAAAAATAAGATGTATTCCCGCCTTTAAAGAGCCTTCTGGTCTACTAGGTTCCAGGCTTCTGTGTGTGTGCAAAAGCCTTCCATCAAATAATGGAATCATAGGTGCCCCCCCATAATATAACATAAAGTTGGAACTGCTCTATGAAAGGAACCAGACATAAAAGAGTATAAATTATAATATTCCAGTCCAGCAGCATCAGCTGGGATGGAAATCCGTTAGAAATGCAAATTATTGGGCCCTACCCCAAACATACTGAATCTGAAGCTTTGGGAATGGGGCAATCTATTTTAACAAGTTTCCCAGATGATTCTGATCCATGCTAAAGATTGAAAACCGGGACTTCCCTGGTGGAGCAGTGGTTAAGAATCCGCCAGACAACACAGGGGACACGGGTTCGAGCCCTGGTCCGGGAAGATCCCACATGCCGTGGAGCAACTAAGCCCATGCACCACAACTACTGAGCCTGCGCTCTAGGGCCCTCAAGCCACACCTACTGAGCCCATGTGCCACAACTACTGAAGCCCATGCACCTAGAGCCCATGCTCTGCAACAGAGAAGCCACCGCAATGGGAAGCCTGCGCACCGCAATGAAGAGTAGCCCTGGCTCACCGCACTAGAGAAAGCCCACGTGCAGCAACAAAGACCCAATGCAGCCAAAAATAAATTAAAAAAAAAAAAAAAAAGATTGAGAACGACTAGAAAGTATACAAAAAGGCAAAACTAATCTATGCTGTCAAATTAGGGTAGTATTACTGAAACCAAGTCCCCCTAAAACCAAGATTCCTTACTGAGTTTATGATTAATCTCTCTATCCAAAACTTTACTCTCTTTTATGTTCCCTCTGACTTCAATCCTGTGCTAAATGAACACTAATCAACCAGAGTCAGGGACTTCCCTGGTGGTCCAGTGGTTAAGCCTCTGTGCTCCCAGGCTTCCCTGGTGGCGCAGTGGTTAAGAATCTGCCTGCCAATTCAGGGGACACAGGTTCGAGCCCTGGTCTGGGAAGATCCCACATGCTGCAGAGCAACTAAGCCTGTGCGCCACAACTGCTGAGCCTGCGCTCTAGAGCCCGCGTGCCACAACTACTGAAGCCCGCGTGCCTAGTGCCCGTGCTCCGCAACAAAGAGAAGTCACTGCAATGAGAAGCCTGCACACCGCAACAACTAGAGAAATCCCGTGCGCGCAGCAATGAAGACCCAACACAGCCAAAAATAAACTAAATAGAATAATAAAAAAAAGACTCCACACTTCCACTGTAGGAAGCATGGGTTCCATCACTGGTAGGGAACTAAAATCCCACGTGCCTTGTGGCATGGCCAAAAAAACAAAAACAAACACAGAGTCAGAAGTCTAAAATTGCTGCTGTCAATAACATCATTAGTGTACTGAAACTGCTATTCTAGATATCATCATTAACATACAAATTCAAGTTGTTTCTCTAAGACAAGATGAGGTAACAGCTCATCCGCCCCTAGCTGTGGACCACCTGGCCAGATAATCATAAACCAGAGACATTCTGACTCCTGAAACAACGATTAAGAAATGTCACAGGGGCTTCCCTGGTGGCGCAGTGGTTGAGAGTCCACCTGCCGATGCAGGGGACATGGGTTCGCGCCCCGGTCCAGGAGGATCCCACATGCCGCGGAGCGGCTGGGCCCATGAGCCATGGCTGCTGGGCCTGCGTGGCCGGAGCCTGTGCTCTGCAACGGGAGAGGCCACAACAGTGAGAGGCCCGTGTACTGCAAAAAAAAAGAAAAAAGAAAAAAAAGAAATGTCACAGAAACGTCACAAGATGATGGCTAAGCTCAGCCTCTTTGTTCTTCCCCTGGTTTTTTTTTTGTTATTTTGGGGGTTTTTTTGGTCACACCACGCGGCATGCAGAACTTCCCCCACCAGGGACTGAACCTGTGCCTGCTGCCGTGGAAGCGTGGAGTCTTAACCACTGGACCACCAGGGAAGTCCGGTTCTTCCTCTTTTTTATTTTTTTACTTTATTTTTTATTTATTAAAAAATTGTTTTTCTTCCCCTTTTTTAAAAAAAACCCAACATTCAAAGACCAAGTTGGAGTGGAGCTGAGGCTTGGCTTTTATTCCCCTGCTTGGCTCCCTGCAATAAACCCTTACTTTGCTGCAAACACCCTGTCAGAGCTTGGCTTTTTGCGCTGCAGGCACATGAGCGAGCCCTATGCTTGGTTACATTACCCTTAGGAGAGTTGTGATAGGCCAGGAGCACAAAAGAGGCTTCCTGGATGATAGTAATACTCCTTTGCTTGATCTAGGTACCACTTACATAAGTGTGTTCAGTTTGGGAGAATTCAGCAAGCCATGTATTTATGACATGTAAATTTTTCTGTGTGTGTTATATTTCAATACAAAGTTTTAAAAAGGGAACCGTTCTGGTTGAAGCCCTGGGAGGGGCAGGGAGAGGAAGGTCTAGGAGCCCATCCACAGCTGTGCCCTTACCCTGCACACAGTCCTTGAGGGATTTCCAAGGGAACCAAAAGTTCCTTAGAATATAGCTTGAAATCATTGATCTGTCCCAACAGAGAGTCAGTGACTTGTCCAAGGTCCCACAGATCTAGCACCAGAACCCAGTTCTCCTGACTCCTGAGCCAGGGATCTGGACCCTATTCCTTTGCTGAAGGGCCAGTGTCATAAGTGAGGACAGGGGGCAGCTTGTCAGCCTCCTATCCCCTCCCCAATCCCTTAACTTGGGTCTCGGGAAGAGGGCCAAGACTCTGGTGTAGATGATGCTTTTCTTATCCTGGAGCAACTTCCTTTCTGGGAACTGGGTGTCTCCTTCTGGGCAAAGACAATAAATTTTATCCAAGGGGTCAGAGGAGCAGGGCTTCTCCTGCCCCCGCCCGGACAGGCATCACGTGGCTCCCGGGTTAGCAGTGTAGGAAAATCCCAGCCCTTGCACACTCAGCCTCCCACACCCATCTACCTACCCACCCCGACACACTCAAGCCTCCCTGACCCACCTTGAACATTCACCAGCGCACACTCCCTGCACATTTCTTTCACCCTCAGCTTCTGCCATCTCTTCCTGGGTAATATTGCCAGCCTTTCCTTAATCCCAGAGCTGCAGACTTGCCCTGTCCCTCATCCCCAACCATGTCCATGGAGCCACTGAAATTCCAGGCAGTGGGTGAAGAAGATGAGGAGGATGAAGAAGAAGAGAGCCTGGACTCTGTAAAGGCGCTGACGGCCAAGCTGCAGCTGCAGACACGGCGGCCCTCATATCTGGAGTGGACGGCCCAGGTCCAGAGCCAGGCCTGGCGCAGGGCCCAAGCCAGACCCGAGCCCGGGGGACCTGGGACCATTTGCGGCTTCGACTCAATGGACTCTGCCCTTGAGTGGCTCCGACAGGAGCTGGTGAGTCTGGTGGGGAGGGCAGCCTTGCAGAGGGCCTTGAGGGCAGTCCTTAGGGCACAAGACACTGGGTATGGGGAGGGGATGAGAATGACCCTGCCTCTAGCAAATGCCCACTCTTGTGGCTTTGTCCCAGGGCTGAGGAGCCAGGCATGGACTTGTCCAGTGTTTTATTCAGGGAGCCTTGCTGAAGAAGGAGTCCATCCAATCTACTGACCTTGTGGTCCTGTGGCTCAGGGGACAGAGTCTGCCCTTGTGGGGCAACCAGTTATAGCTGGGGAAGGCATGGCCTCCCATACTCTGGGAATTGCTATACCCCAAAGATACAAAGGAGGTACTGACCACGCTGTACAAGAGGCCAGTGTTGAATAGGTGGTTCAATCCAATATGTGCAAATATAAAAATGTCCAGCCTCCAAATTGGAGATTCCATTTAGTTGATTTAGGATTGGGCCCCAGGTACGTGTATTTGTTTATCTTGGTTTTAGAGCAAGATCTATGAGATCGATGGATAGAGCTGGGGTGTGAGGGTGTGGGGAGGACATAGCCAGTGCAGAGACCCAGGGTGTTGACCAGGAGGGGAAAATGGGAGGTTCAGCAGGCTCACGCCCCCTCTCGGCCGCAGCGGGAGATGCAGGCACAGGATCGGCAGCTGGCAGGGCAGCTGCTTCGGCTGCGGGCCCAGCTGCACCGGCTGAAGGTGGACCAAGTCTGTCACCTGCACCAAGAGCTTCTGAACGAGGCCGAGATGGAGCTGGAGCTGGAGCCGGGAGCCGGCCTGGCCCTGGCCCCGCCACTGCGGCACCTGGGCCTCACGCGCATGAACATCAGCGCCCGGCGCTTCACCCTCTGCTGAGGGGCACCCGCGTGCCTGCCTCGCCACCCGCTACCCATTCCCCAGCCCACCTGGGAAGAAGGAAAGGAGGGGTGCCCCAGAGGAGCCAGCACCTGGAAACCGGTTGGGGGAGAGTCCGGGAGATGCTCAGAGCTCTGGGAGCTTAAAGCCCCTGCATCCTGTTGCCCCTGCTGCCCCAGATAGGGGAGGGGGGACGGTGTGGAGGAAGGGGAGGAGTTCACAGACTCCCAGGCTTCTCAATAAACCTCTGCTTCCCATCAAGGTCTCTGCAGTCATTTATTCAGGCCCAAGGTGGCTGTATGTCACTTGTTGCTGGGACCAGGGCTTCTACTGCCGGAGAGAAGGCTGACCTTGGGGGTGGAGATGGACAGATGGATCCCCATCTTCCCCACAGCTCCACTTCTGTTGCTCTATCTTATCAAGATCAGAACTGGAAAAGAACTTAAAATTCTAAATCACCCCCATGGAAGGTGACTTAGGTCAATGGGCAGCTGAAGAACGCAGGATCTGGTAGACCTGGGTTCAGTGGCAGCTCCACCGCTGATTTCTATTGATATGAGACTCTGAGGAGGTCCCTTAACCCCTGCATCTGTTTCTTTGTCTTTAAAATGGAAATGCTAATTCTCACTCCACAAGTAGTTGAATACATCTGAAGTGAGATAATGCCCTGTAAGCCCTCAATAAATGTGCATTATTATGTATTATTACCAGCCCCAGTGGTGTTCTTGCTGTTGCTCTGAGGCCCAGAGACGGACTGTGAAGTGCTCAGGTTCACAGCAAGGGGAGCTGGGGCCCGCAGCTGGGACTCTGGGCCCTGTGTCATTCGGTAGGTTTTTGGTTTTTTGTTTTTTTGTATTTCTCGGCTTTTGTTTCTGTGTTACCCTCTTTGTCTGACTTTCCAGCTCAGGCTTCCTCTTCCCCCCACCCATTTCCTGTCTCCCCCTTCCCTCTGCAGCTGAGGTGCACACAGCCTCGCAAACCCCAACAATGCTCTGTGGGCTCCCCTCCCCCAGCCCGCTCCCCCAGGGCAGGCTTAGGCGGTGGCAACATATTTATGCTTTCCGCCGGGTGGGATCAAGGCCCAGCTCTTGGGCCTGAGAGGGGCCACCTAGAGTTCCTCATAATGCTGGTGACCTGGCCCTCAGCCTCTGACGGGTGTCACCCTCAGCCTGGCCCCTGAAGAAAGGGAGATTGTTGACCTGTTTGCTGCTGTGACAAGGTCCCCGCCTCCTGCCTATAACAGAAGGCGCGGCCAGTCTGCTGCCTGCACCTGGGTGCCTGGGCAGGAGTGTCTGTTCTGTCTCCCACCTGTTGCAGGAGGTGGTGTCAGGCCCTGTGCCTCTGACAGGAGCTGTGGTCTCGCCTCTACCTGGTTAGAAGGGTTGCCCTACTCTCCAACTATAATTAGGGGGGGTTGTCCTGCCCTCTGCCCACGACAGAGGCTGTTTCTCTGCCCCCTTTAAAGACAAGAGGTTGTTCTGCCCGCTTTCTTAAACAGCCTGTTGTCCAGTGTTCTGTCCGTAAGAGGGGTGTTAGCCTACCCTCTGCATATAATAAACTATTGTCCTGTGCCCTGAGATGGCATGGCTGTGTCTAGCAGCTGTGTGAGCCTGGTATCTATCTGACTGGAACACGGGTGTCTGCTCTCCAGTGATGTTACAGGGATGCTGTCCTCTCCTCTGACTCTGAAGTGATGTTAATTTTGCCCTCCGACTGTAATGAAAGGGTCACCCAGCTCTCAGACTGTGACAGCAGTGCTACTTGCCCTTCACTGCAAGCTGAGTGGGTGTCTGTTTGCCTCCCGCTCAGTGGGGTTTCAAGGCTGCCCTTGAATCTCTTGTCCAGGTGCACCCTGGGAGGGCGGGGGGAAGTTCTATCAAATATCCTCCCTCACCTCCAAGTGCCACCCTCAGGGTGAGTAGGGCCTGGACTGGAGACGTATAGGACCCCTGAGGGCTGAGAGGCGGGGGGCTATGGCAGCAGGAAGCTTGGGGTGCTGGAGGCCTGTGGTTGGGCTGCTGGGGCCCTCAGGAGGTGGCAGGAAGTCAGGGTGGGACGTGGGCGCGGGGAGACACGCAGTGGCTACGACGGAGAGGGGAGCCGAAGCTGTGTCTGGGCAGCCAGGCTAGGCCAGGAAGACCATGTGAATGGGGCCAGAGGGCTCCTGGGCTGGGCAGGTAAGGAGTACTGGGAACAGGGGTCTAGGGGCTGCGGTGGGGACCTGATAGCAGAGGGCTGCAGCTGGACCTGGGGCCAGGCTCCCCAGGTATGCAGCAGCCCTTCAGGCTGGGGGACAGAAAAACCTGGCTGGAGGTCAGGTGGAAGACAGGCAGAACAGCCGGATGACCTCTTTCCTGCGTAGCTGTTACCTCCTGCCTCTGTCACACTGCCGGCCATCAGGCCCCACCTCACTGGGAGCATTTTCCTTGGGGATATGGCACATGGACCGTCAGGTACTACAAAGGCCTTCAGAAATCCCTAAATCCAGTCCCTCATCCCATGATGGATGAGCCCTCCTGAGGCCCAGACTGGGGCAAAGCACTCCCTCCCTGCAGTCTGTCAGCAAGGCAGAGGCAGGGAGGGTGATGGCCCTGAGAGAGGGTGATATGGCCTAGGGTGTGACACACACCCCCTATGGAGCAAGGTGATGGGCAGGCTTGAGTCAGGGGTCCCAAGAATACTTCCGGTTGCTGGGGCTGACCCCAATGACAAGACTGTCCTGAGAGAGAGAGAGAGGAGTCACCCAGAGCATCCAGATGGACACGTGAGAAATGATTTTAGCCTCAGTGACCAACAGTTTTTGAGAGAAGGAGGAGTCTTCCTTTGGGAACGGATGGGCATGAGAAGGGATATTTATCATCTGGCATGGGGCCTCCCGGGTGGAAGTACCTGACCGGACTCTGGGAAGTTGGGGGGTGAGAGAATGATGGGAGACGGGAAGAGGAAGGGCTATTTTTATCCCGGACAGGGGTGCAGTTGGCCCCGGGCAAGGACCACGTGGACTTCCATCTGGAAAGTTGCCATTGTGTCCGCAGGAAGTCCTCCCCTCTTCCCTTTGCTCCCTCCCGCTCTAGCCCCCCTCCCACTGCTGCTGTCTGTGTAGGGCCAGTGGGTCCTGCTGATTCCTGCTTCAAACCCCAGGAAGGTGGTGGCAGCCCAGGGAAGCAGAGTCAGCTCCCTGCCCACCCCCTCACTTTCTACCTCTCAGCCTGCTGTTTATGGGGCAAATCCCCACCTGAGCCACACTTTGCAGGTTTCCCCTGCCTCCCTCTCCGCCTTTGGAGTTTTTCTTGAAACACAGTTTCCACCGAGTCAGCATGTCCCAGCCTTTCTTTTGTCCCCAGCTCCAAGGCCTGCAGCCTCTTGTGGGGCCTGAAAAACATGCTGGGTCTCCCTACCCTCATCCAGACTCTGGACCAGCATAAACCATCCCCTCTCCCACCCAGCCTGTGCTGATAGATGACTCAGGGTCCCTCACCCTCGGGGCTCAGGGACAGAGATTCTTCTCTAAGGGAAAAAAGGCCAAGTGATGGAGCAAGAGAATAGGTGGAGGGTTCAGAGGACGGGAGAAGGCTTCCCTTAGGTGATCCGGGAGGCTTCCTGGAAGAGTCAAGGCAGTTCTGAGAAGGATAAAGGCCCATTCTGCAGAGTACCTAGGACATGAAGCCAAGGTCACTGTCCCTGGGTTGTTTCTTGGGTCCCAGGAGGGCAGAGGCCTCAGGGCAAGACCAAACACAAGAGAGCCAGCGGGTTTGGTGTAGCGTGAGGGACATGCATTTCAGAGCCAGGTGGACCCAGGCACAGTTCCAGTTCTGCCATTTCCTTGAACAAATGGCTTCATTTCTCCGAACTCCAGTTTACTTATTGGTAAAGAGGCAATAATAAATCCCTCCTTACAGAGTGCCTGTGGGGAATCAAAGAGAAAATAATGGCTGTGATGTGCCCTGGGTGGTTCCTGGCATGCAGTAGGTGCTTAACAGAGGTTAGGCACCCCCTTCTCCTGCAAATTGTGCGCCAAAGGGTGGGGGGGATGTCTGCACCAGAATTACTCCTACTCAGCACCTTGGGCAGGCCAGTGAGCCACCCATTCCCTCACACTTGTGGTGTGGCTTTGCAAACGAGCTTGTTTCCTGTGTGTACTAGTGGGTGTGAGAACTCTAGACTGGGCCACAGGGTCTGTTTTAGAGGAGGGTCCCACACACAACTTCACACAGACACACACATGAACCCTCCCTCCCTAGCCAAAACACCATTCGTATCATCATTGGAAAATGTATGTGTGCACGTGTGTTCAGAGGCAGAGGCAGGGACCGCAGATCCATCATACACTGGGTCTTACAAATCCATCCACACACCCACAAGCTGATGGCTTGAAGGCCAAGCTCAACCTAGTGAAAGCGATGCTGAGGGGAGCTGAGTATGTGGGTGGGATGGGGGCAGGTGGGACAAAGATACCATCCAGGTGTTGGTTTGAAAGCACCTGGAGCTGCATTTCCAATGCTTGTTCTAAAGAACGCTAGTCCCATGAGGCACCTGGGAAGAAAACGGTCTGGGGCCAAATGGACATGGTCTAAGCTACAAAATGTCCCGCATTAACTTCACCATCAGCATTAGCTTGTTGAAGCTCTGAAAGTCTCCCCAGAGAAGGTGGCTCTTTGATTTTGTCTAACCCAGTGTTTTTCAGACTTCTGTGGTCGCAGAACCTTTTTTCCTGTATCCCCTATTCCATGCCTACACCTCTTGAGACAAGGAGAAGAGTGGAAGGGCAAGTGTACAGTTGATTCTCCTCAAATGCTTGTGTCTCTTAGCAGAGTTTTTGTGTTCGTGGGGGCTTTGTTGTTTTTTGTTTTTCAACTACAAAATTAGCACATGGCAGTTTTTAAAAATTTAAACAGTACAGAGACATACAAAGACATATAAGAAATACAGCTCCCTCCAATCTCACTCCTGGGCTATGCTCATTGTGGGCAATTTGGTGCACGTCCTTCCAGATTTTCCTATGTGTGGCCGCTGGAAAGCATACTGGTTAAGAGCCTAATCTCTGGAGGCAGGTAGACCGAGGTTCAGCTCGCCTCTCTACCACTTATTTGTTTGTTATGATGCCTCAGACAAATACCTTTACCCCACTTGGGCCTCAATTTTTGCATCTGTAAAATGGGGGTAATAATAGCACTTACTTCATAGGATTATTATGAGAATTACATGAAGTCATGCAAATGAAGGCTTAGCACAGAGCCTGGCTTAAAAGAATCCCCTATACTCCATATTTAAATGCAAACAGACTTAAACTCTACATCCTGTTCTGTAACTTGCTTGCCGTATTGTACCTGGGATGTCTTTCCATGTCAACACATGGAGATCTACCTCATCTTTTCAGCGGTTTTAGCTAAATGTCGTTAACTTGGTTAATGGGTAATGGTGGTAATTTTGAGATGCTACTTCCTGGCAAATACTGCTGTTTTGTGTTGTCAGTTTGTCAGGGTCACAGACGTTACCGATCAGTGAGCTGAAGACAGGCCTTACTGCCTCCTGTGAAAATGGAGTGACCCGCCAGAGGGGCACCCACCTCTAACACAGCAGGCAGGGCCAAGTGGATGGGAGCCTCTCTGACTGCTCACCTCTGTGTCCCCAGCTCTAGATCAGAGCCTGGCACATAAGACATACCCATTAAATTTTTGTCGATAGGCTGGCCAAGTAGGAAGAAAATTATGTCTCCTCTAACTTACCAACAGAGGCCTAAGTCCAGAGTTCTGTCTCACAGTGTGGCATTTCCCCAGATATGGCCTGTGCATCACTGATGCAGGTGAGTGATTTTAGGGGGGTAAGGAATGAATATTTACAAATGTGAATTTAGGTATTAAAGTATGTGTTTATTTTAATATATACAGATTTCTATTTATGGCTGGTGATACTGGTTTTCCATTGTTTTTTTTTTTTAATTGAAGTATAGTTGATTTACAATGTTGTGTTCTGGTTTTCCATTTATGGTAGTGAAGTTTCCATTTGAGGTAAATATATTAAAGGTGAAAAAGTGGCTCGTGGAAGTGCCAAAAATCAGAAAGGAAAATGAATGTATTTAAGGCTGGGGTAATGAAATACCCACGCAGACCTCAAATAACTATTTTCATTTACTTAGTCCTTACTATGTACCAAGCACCATGTTAAGTACTTTATTATATGAGATCATCTACATATCACATATTACGTTCACAACGGCCCTAGACGCAGGTTCCTTTTTTATTCCCATTTTGAAGATAAAGGAACTGAGGGAGGTTCAGAGGGGTGTAGTAACCTGCCCGAAGGCCCTCTGTCAGTGAGTGACTGGGAGGCCTTGGGAATGAACTTGGTTCACTATGATATGGATATGATGAGCTGAGCCTCCCTGACCTGCAGAATTCCAGAAACTTTAATAAAGTGGTGTGGATCGCCAAACTGTAAGTAAGGCTTCATCCTGATAAAACCCCCATGATGCAAAATACAGACAAAGGTACATGAGGAAGGGGGCTCAATAAAAGAAATTACTAGGTACATATAAGTTACTAGTTGGAGGGTCTCTATCAAAAATACCAGCTTTAGAATAATTGCTCTATAGCCCTTGTTTATGGCAATAACTAACCAGCAGAATCAGTTCTATGTTTAAACCACTCCCAGTTTATGAGAATAAATCCATCTTGTTTGCGTAAGAGAAGGCTTATCTTTTTGTTCTCTTTTTTGTGAACTCTGTGAATTCACAGAGTTTATTCCAAAGTAGTATTGTATCAAAGAGGAACACACAAAAAAGGAGGGAATTCAGGAGACATCCTTGTTTTACCCACTAGAAATTATTTACCATGGCTGTCAACCCTGATTCTCGAGTACCATGGTGAGGGTTCTGCGCAGGTATCCACAGCTAAGGCTATTCATTGAACATATGCAACTTTGCCAATAACCAAATCTTGGCCAAAGAAAAAGGGCAAGAAAATGTTTTAAATTATTCCTGACAGATTTTGCCACAGGGTGGCCCAGAATGCAACAGTGGTCTGCAGTTGAAGAGCCTGCCTGCCCTTGACATAAAGCGTTAGCGCAAGAAACCCAGGCAAGAAGCTGGCACACATTTTGGACAGAATGTTCAATAAATGAATCGGTTTACGGTTTAGGGGAGGAAAAGTGTTAACATTTTTTTTTAAGGGGACAAAACACATTCTAGGCCCAGCCAGGCGAGACAATGTCTATGGAGTTGATAAAAGTGAACAAGTTGGCAAGAATCAGAGCTCATTGTGATATGATTCCTAAACAACCCTGGGATCAGAAACTCTAGTCCAGGAGCTTCACGCAGCCTGGGATTTTTGATCAATTCTATACAGAGTAAGAAGGGCCACTCTGTGTGTTGGGCTCTGTGCAAAGAGACAAGAGGGATGGTACCTGAAATCTAGCCCTCACTCCACTCTCCAAGTTTGAAACCCCAGGGAGGGGTGGCCCTTTATAACTGGCACAAGGTGCTCTGTGAACCATGGACAGATCTTGAGTTTGACCGAGAACATTTCAGACGCTAGTCAGATGAGGTCTAGAGTCTACAAAATTCCTCCTATTGACCTTGAATTCCTGAGTTGGGAGAAGAGAATGTCCTGTTTCATTCACCACAGAATCTGCCTTTGTTACTGGTTCTGAGGGTCCTGGGGATTCTCTGGATTTGTTTCCTTTTTCTTTCTTCCTTCCTTCCTTCCCTCCCACATTTCTTTCTTTCTTTCTTTCTCTTTCTTTCTTTCTTTCTTCCTTCCTTCCTTCCTTCCTTCCTTCCCTCCCACCTTTCTTTCTTTCTTTCCTTCTTTCTTCCTTCCTTCCTTCCTTCCCTCCCACCTTTCTTTCTTTCTTTCCTTCTTTCTTTCTTTCCTTCTTTCCTTCCTTCTTTCTTTCTTTCTTTCTTCCTTCCTTCCTTCCTTCCCTCCCACCTTTCTTTCCTTCTTTCCTTCCTTCCTTCTTTCTTTCTTTCTTTCTTTCCTTCTTTCTTTCTTTCCTTCTTTCTTTCCTTCTTTCTTTCTTTCCTTCTTTCTTTCTTTCTTTCTTTCTCTCTCTCTTTCTTTCTTCCTTCCTTTCTTCCTTCCTTCCTTTCTTTCTATGAGAAATTTATATTAAGCTTTAATTTTTAAAAATTTATTTATTTTCTTTATCTTTTTGGCTGCATTGGGTCTTAGTTGCAGCATGTGGGATCTTCTGTTGCGGCGCGCGGGCTTCTCCAGTTGTGGTGTGTGAGCTTCTCTCTAGTTGTGGTGTGCGGGTTTTCTCTCTCCAGTTATGGCACGGAGGCTCCAGGGCGCATGGGCTCTGTAGTTTGCAGCATGCGGGCTCTCTAGTTGAGGTGCACGAACATAGTAGTTGTGCCCACAGGCTTAGTTGCCCTGCGGAACGTGGGATCTTAGTTCCCAGACCAGGGATCCAACCCGCATCCCCTGCATTGGAAGGCGGATTCTTTACCACTGGACCACTAGGGAAGCCCATAAGCTTTAATTTTGATTTTCTTTTTGCCGACCTCATTTATTAACCTGGTTGAATCAGACTAGGATGGGACCCACATTTTGTACAAATAAATACATGCATATATGACCTCACAATTACATAGGGACACCCACACACTATACATGCCCCCATTTTGTTGCACATCCATCTGCACACAGGGGCTCCTACATACCCACGGGTATGTACATAAGCATGATGCTCAATGCTTCACATGCCTCATTGTGTGCTGACTTGTATTCACCAGGCCGGTAAATGTACACTCAGAAACATGCATTCCCAACAGAGGGAGAACTGCCTTAGAGAAAAAGGCCTTTGTTAACAGCACAGTGATCACATCTTGATGGAGAGTGGACCCCACTCTCTCAGACCTCCCTCCCTGCTCCATTGTCTGCATGACCTCTCAGGATTCCCTGCCCCCTTTAGTCTCCAGGGAGGGAAGAATAGAGCAGAGTACCTTGAAAAAGGAGGTGGGGCCTGATTGGAGTCCCGCCTCTGCCAAGAGCCCTCTCGTGCTATTGGGAAAGCCACTTACCTTCTCTGATCCGCCACCTTCTCCATCTTTAAAATGAGATGGTGACTTACATGAGTGCTTCTCAGCTCTTCCCTGCAAGGACTCCTTTGCCCTTCCCCTGTTGTACTTTTCCCTTCTTCCCCCATGGATCTCATGATTTTGAGGGTTTTGCTGACTGAATGACCTCATTTAGGTACTAATTTTCTTGTTTTCTAGTTCAAATTTTCATCAGAGACTTAAGTATGCATTGAAGAAACGATAATGCAATTTGTCATACTGAGAAACAAATCATAGTACCATTTCCCTTCAGATTTTTGAAATATTGAAATAACCTTCAACATTATCCTCGGGCTTCATAGGAGCATGTAGCTCCCAGTGGCTGAGAGCCACTCACCAAAATAACCTCTGGCATTGCCAGATCTTGGGGTCTTCTGATTGCTGCCAGGCCCTATACTCCAAAACTCACGCTTTTGTATACGGCAGGGCCTGTTACCTGCAGCTGGAGGGCTCCAGGTGCACTAAATAAGCCACAGAGGAAACACGGGGGGTCAGATACCCAGCAGAGTTACTGAGTACCTTTTGGCTTAATTTAACACAGCTTAACTTTTTCTCGCTCCTGGCCCCAGTCCTTTTATTTATTTATTTATTTATTTATTTAATTGACGTAGAGTTGATTTACAATATTTTGTTAGCTTCAGGTGTATAGCAAAGTGACTCAGTTATGCATATATACATTTTTTTTCTGATTCTTTTCCATTATAGGTTATTATAAGATACTGAACATAGTTCCCTGTGCTATACAGTAAATCCTTGTTTCTGTGCTATACAGTAAATCCTTATTGTTTATCTATTTTATATATAGTGGTGTGTATCTGTTAATCCCATACTCTTAATTTATGCCCCACCCCCTTCCCCTTGGGTAGCCATAAGTTTGTTTCCTATGTCTGTGAGTCTGTTTCTGTTTTGTAAGTAAGTTCATCTGTATTATTTTTTAGATTCCACATATAAGTGATATCATACAATATTTGTCCTTCTGTGTCTGGCTTACTTCACTCAGTATGATAATCTTAGGTCCATCCATGTTGCTGCAAATGGCAATATTTCATTCTTTTATATCTGGCCCCAGTCCTTTATGGCAGGCTGAGATTTATCCAGGGTATAGGTCCTGCCTGCATGCTCTTCTGGATGCTGGCCCAAGGCCTTGTGGCTCCTTTTCCCTCCCCACGTGACCCCAGCCTGAACAGGTACAGTTTCCATTCTTACGAGCTTCAGCCTTCAGAAGGTTCCTTCTGCTCCGTCTACCAGCCTCCCCTCACTGCTGCACCCCAGTTCATCCCATTTTCTCAACCCCAAACTTTTCTCATCTTTCTCTTACCCTTTTTCAAAGCCTCTGAGAATGTCAAGCCTGGAAGGGACCTTACTGATCTAAGTTGACACCTCATCTGATGTTGGTGTTCTCTGTGTAATATAACCAACCTGTGGTTTTCCAAGGCCTATTTGAATATCACAATGGGTTGCTCAGGACCTTACTAGACAGCTCGGCTCATCTTAGGCTGGTTCCAGGTTGTTATCAGTACTTTTCTGGAGGCTTTTGCTGCTGATCAGTTCTTAGCCATAATAAAATTAGCAATCAAAAAAATTAAAAAGCCATTTGCAGCCACAGAGCCGAGCAAGATTTCTCAAATGTCTCCCCAGGACTCCTAAAGTAGCGGGAGGAGTATATGCGTGTACATCTTTCCTTGAAAGTCTCTTGATTTGGCTTAAAATTCCATGTACATTTTGTATTTTCCTCTATTTGTAATAGATCTATGTCTGTTTAACTACGTGAACAAGGTTTAACTATGTGTTTGACACTCATGCTTTGGGAGGTACGCACCTGTGACTTCCGGTACCCATGAAAGGTTATAAGTATCTCAGTTTAAAAAACATAAGCTTATCAACTATACTCCAATATAAAATAAAAATTAAATTAAAAAAAAAAGTAGGGCTTCCCTGGTGGCGCAGTGGTTG
>NW_020175402.1:9277117-9312104 GCF_003031525.2 Neophocaena asiaeorientalis asiaeorientalis
AAAAAAAAAAAAGAAACATGAGCTTAAAGCCAAGAGGATTATTTACCAGTCCCATTCTCCCACCCTCCAAGGCAGGGGTTGGTAGGGCAGAATGTGCACTGGTATAAGTCTTTCTCAGCTCTAAATCAGGCCAAAATTCATCTAAGCTTATGCGAAAGGGATGACAACCCCCAGTTGACAGAAAAGGCAACGTGAGGCTGGGGAAGAATGATTTCAGCAAAGAGACACAGTAAGTTATCAGAACCAGAATTTGAACATAACTCCGGCACCTATCCTTGAATCTTTTTTTTCTTTCTTTAATTAAGATATAATTAACATAGGTCCTTAAGTCTTTTTTTTTTTAATTAATTAATTTATTTTTGGCTGCGTTGGGTCCTCGTTGCTGCGCGCGGGCTTTCTTCAGTTTTGGCGAGCAGGGGCTACTCTTCGTTGTGGTGCGCGGGCTTCTCATGGCGGTGGCTTCTCTTGTTGCAGAGCACGGGCTCTAGGCACGCGGGCTTCAGTAGTTGTGGCTCACGGGCTCTAAAGCACAGGCTCAGTAGTTGTGGCACACGGGGCTTAGTTGCTCCACGGCATGTGGGATCTTCACGGAAAAAAGTTTCCACTGCTAAAGCAGGGTTCAAACTCTTGTCCCCTGCATTGGCAGGTGGATTCTTAACCACTGAGCAACCAGGGAAGCCCCAGATCTTAAGTCTTGCTAACCAAAAAACCACCACTGGTCCCCATTTCTACTTGGTCCCAGCATGTATTAGCAACTCTAGCTTTATTCTGCCCCAAACAATTGTGTGAGTTTAAGCAGGCCTTTCTGGTCCTCTGTTTGCTCATCTAAAATCAGAGGTTAGACCTGGTGGTTTCTAAGACCTCTGTAGATGGGAGAATCTGTGCATCAACCCTCCACATACCAGTCAACATTTATTAACAAGAATAGTTCCGGGTGCTGGGACATTCAGGCAAATAAAATACAGCTTCTGCTCTTGATGAATCCCCCATCTCATCAAGGGGGTAGGAGAGGCAGGGGGACTGACACATAAATTAGCGTAATCATGGCACTCAGTGCCTAAGTTGATGATTGTGGTCTAAGTGGAATGCTGTAGGAGCAAAGAGCTTTGGGCATTGGGAAGGCTTCACAGAGAAGGTGATATCTGAGTTGAGGCTTGAAGGTTGAGTTAGAGTTCAACAGATGGGCAAAAGCATTCCAAGGCAGGTGAACCACATAAACAAAGGCACGTTGTAAGAAAAGAGCGAGAACTTTTTGGGAAGACTAGCTCAGAGCACAGGCTGTGTGAGTGTGTGTGTGTGTGTGTGTGTGTGTGTGTGTGTGTGTGTGTGTCTAGCAGAATAGACTGAGGAGGTGGACTTGATTCCGATAGTAAAGGTTCTTGAATGCACAGTAAATTCAATTAAACTTTACCTGAGCAGTCCTGAGGAGCAGCCCTAGGGGAGGAGGTGCTGCAGGGATTCCCAGGAGCTTCAGAGTGAGGTCCCGCCGCATTCTGCTTCAGGCAGAACAGCTCCACTTTTACCTGCTTGAGCTATGAGGTTCGGCTTGATTTCATCTGACAAAAAGTTTCCATTGCTAAAGCAAGCAAACGAGTAAAAGGTATGGCCAAGAGGGCCGCTGGAGTGTTTTCTGCTGGGGAGAAGCAGAAAGAAGCCTCTGAAGGAGACTTCGTGTGTGGGGGCGTTTGGGGGAGCAGAAGCCTGATGGCTGACATTCGGGAGAAAGGGTCTCATATTCAGCTTCCTCGTCTGGAAAGGGGAATTGTAATTAGGAGGCGGGGCGCACACACCCCTCTGGTAGGGGAGGATCAAAACTTAGGTCTTCCCTAGGGCTTGGGGAAGTGTATGTGATCTCTAGTAGGTAGTCCCCCAACTTGGGGGATGGGCAGAGAGAGCGGGAGTGGGGAGAGGCAGGAAGTGGGCAACTAGACTAACAAAGGTGCCTGTGGCGGTTTGCCCAGCCCAGGTGGGAGGGTGGGGCCTAGGCCTCAGAAGGAGGGCATGTGTGACTTTACTGGGAGCTAGGACCCCATTTCAGCTTTTCTGTGGCTTATGAATGGGGGCTCTGGGGCTGCCAATCTCGGGTCCTTCTGGAAGTTCCCAGGGCTAGGCCTTAGCATGTCTGATGTTGCAGGGGTAGATCTTGGGGGAGCCCTTTCAGCCCCCTCTCCATTCCCCCAGGGACCATGGGCTGTAGCTGCAGCTCAAACCCTGAAGATGACTGGATGGAAAACATCGATGTGTGTGAGAACTGCCATTACCCCATAGTTCCACTGGAGGGCAAGGCCATGGTAAGAGGCAAGACAGCGGGCTTGGTGTGGGAGTCGGGTGGGTGTACGACCCGGAGAAGAGAAACGGACCACCACTATAGATCCTTGAGATAACAGCGAGCCCTCTCCCCTGCAGCAGAAAGGAAAAGAACCCCGGAGAATGAAAGGGGTTCTCATAAGGTCACACAGCAAGTGGTTGGCAAATTCAGTGATAAGACCCAGCCAAGCTGAAGTGAAGGAGAGCAGGGCAGTGGGGAGGCAAGCCAGGGTCTGACCCAGCCCCCAGCTTTCTGACTCCACTTATACCCCACCCCACAGCTGTCCACCTGGAATGGCTCTGAAGTGCGGGATCCACTGGTCACCTACGAGGGCTCCAACCCCCCAGCTTCTCCACTGCAAGGTGACTTCAACCAGCAGGGCCTGGAAGAGAAGTCCTGTGGATCCTTGGCTGTCAGCCTCCATCTCCTCACCTACTCACCACCTGTCCTTCCTCCTTCCCCCTCAGTGTTGTCAGCTACCATGTAACTCCTGAAGTCGCTCTCCCAGCCTATTCCAGACAGGTTCTCCCTGACTCCCCCTGTCTTTACAGACAACCTGGTTATCGCCCTGCACAGCTATGAGCCTTCTCACGATGGAGATCTGGGCTTCGAGAAGGGTGAACAGCTACGTATCCTGGAGCAGTGAGTGTCCCCTTCACCCCATCCATCCTTGCCCTGCGGTAGAGTGTGAGGGAGTGGGGATCTCCGGTACTGCAGCCCCCCTGCGGTCCCTGATCTGGCTTGCAGTGGGTGCCCTTAAGACAAAATGGGAGGCTTCGGAGTGTTGAGCTGAAGGGTGGGGTGGCATGGCCTAACTGGGGGCTCCGAGGGGGGGTTCCAGCCAAGTCCAAGGCTGAGCAGAGCGTGCTAACCGCCGCTGTCGCGCAGGAACGGCGAGTGGTGGAAGGCGCAGTCCGTGACCACGGGCCAGGAAGGTTACATCCCCTTCAACTTTGTGGCCAGAGCGAACAGCCTGGAGCCCGAACCGTGAGTGGGGACTCATCGTGCGGGATGGCTGGGCGTAGATCCAGGGACCTCGGAGCAAAGGAGAGATGCTAGGGGTGGTGTGAATGCTGGAGGGTGATGGAGGAAGAACGGACCAACAGACGAAAGAAGCCCTCGCTTCTGCCTTGCTCAGCTGGTTCTTCAAGACCCTGACCCGCAAGGACGCGGAGAGGCAGCTCCTGGCGCCCGGGAACACGCACGGCTCCTTCCTGATCCTAGAGAGACAGCGAGCAGAGGTCCTGGCGCGAGGAGCCCGCGGGGTTGGTGTGGGATGGGTGTGTGTGTGTGTGTTTGTGGCGCGTCGGCGGAGGTGCGATTCGCTGGAGGCCACCGCCCCCCTCTTTTGCGCTCCTTCACCCTTTCTTTTTTTCAGGATCATTTTCACTGTCCGTCCGGGACTTCGACCAGACCCAGGGAGAAGTGGTGAAACATTACAAGATCCGTAACCTGGACAAAGGCGGCTTCTACATCTCCCCCCGCATCACTTTTCCTGGCTTGCATGAGCTGGTCCGCCATTACATGAGTGAGCACGGCAGGGTTAGGGTTAGCACCTGTGCCCTGTCAGCCTGCCTCCCCCAGTGCCTCTCGGGGTACCCTCCATCCATCTCTCAGTATGCTCCTTCATTCCCCCCGCGGTGGGTGAGGTGCGGTACCTTGGAGCCCCAGGGATCAGGTGACAGCTCCACACATCTCCCCTGCCAGTCCATTTCCCCAGGTGGGGACTGGGTGGGCCCCAACCCCCAGTCCCGCCTTATTCACAGCCTTACCCTCCTCCCTTGTCCTCACAGATTCTTCGGACGGGCTGTGCACGAGGTTGAGCCGCCCCTGCCAGACCCAGAAGCCCCAGAAGCCCTGGTGGGAGGATGAGTGGGAGGTTCCCAGGGAGACGCTGAAGCTGGTGGAGCGGCTGGGGGCTGGCCAGTTCGGAGAGGTGTGGATGGGTAAGTGAGGCCCTCCAGGACTGCGGGGAGGGGAGGCATCTAAGGTCGTGAGAGTCCCACGACAGTGCCCTGTTTCGGGGCAGCTGCCTGGCTCTGGGGGCATGGGCTCCGAGTGATTCCCCCAACCCCTCCCTGCCCCAGGGTACTACAACGGGCACACGAAGGTGGCAGTGAAGAGCCTGAAGCAGGGCAGCATGTCTCCCGATGCCTTCCTGGCCGAGGCCAACCTCATGAAGCAGCTGCAACACCAGCGGCTGGTCCGGCTCTACGCGGTGGTCACCCAGGAGCCCATCTACATCATCACGGAATACATGGAGAATGGTGAGCGCCGCCTCCGTGCGCGGCCGCTGGGGGGCACTGCCGTCTCCTCTGCCCCTGCTGGAGGGCGGAGGAGATAGGCCTGGCTCAGCGCTGAGGTTTTTTAGAGGAATTTTCCTGAGCCCCCAAAGACTCACTTCCAGGAGCGACTATAGGGCGTGTGGAGAAGAGGGTGTGTTGTTCGAGCCCCGTCTGGGAGCCCAGCTTGAGGTGGCAGGCTCTGGAAGAGCATTCACCCCCACCCCCCACCCCCCTTCTTCTCTGACCTGCAGTCAGTCCTGTTTGCCTTCTTCAAACCCCACCTTGATCTAAGGATGCTTGATCTCAGGAGATGAGTAGGTCCCTAGCCCCATCTCTCTCCCTTCTGCCCCTGAGCCTTGGGAGTGCTCCAAAGCCCTCTTTTTCAGTTCTGGGTGAGCCCCTCCCCCTCCCTCAGTCCACTGTCGGACAGATTGAGAGCTCCAGGAAGGTAAATAGGAATTTCTAGGCCCAGCTTTGGGCCAAGTCCCTGTGCCACCTCTGATGCTCAGTCCCTCCAAGAATAACAGCAGAAATCTAAACAGGCTTATCCAGAAATAAGAGTAGTCATTAAGGGCTCTAGAGTCTGACTGCCTGGGTTAGAATCCTGGCTTCAGGACTGTGTGGCCTTGGGCTTGGTCACTTCACTTCCCTCTGCCATGGTTTCCTCATCTGTAAAATGGTGATAATAATGCAATAGCAACTTTCTTACAGGGCCTTTTTTTTTAAAATTTATTTTTGGCTGTGTTGGGTCGTTGTTGCTGCTCGCAGGCTTTCGCTAGTTGAGGCGAGCGGGGGCTACTCTTCATTGTGGCGCATGGGCTTCTCATTGCAGTGGCTTCTCTTGTGGCGGAGCATGGGCTCTAGGCGCGCGGGCTTCAGTAGCTGTGGCACACGGGCTTAGTTGCTTCGCGGCATGTGGGATCTTCCCAGACCAGGGCTCGAATCCGTGTCCCCTGCATTGGCAGGCGGATTCTTAACCACAGGGAAGTCCCCTTATAGGGTTTTTGTGAGGATGAAAGTTAATGCATATAGAGCAGTTAAAACAGGGCCTACCATATAGTAACAGCTTAGTAAGTTTGTTGTTATCTGGCTCTGATTCTTTGGGAGTATAAGATCTGTCCCTCTTTCAGGAAGGGAAAAAAGCTGTTAATTGGCTAATGGATTCTGGAAATGGCAAATAGCGGACCACCTTCAATTGGTAGTTGCTTGGAGTTCTGTGTTGAGAAGGATTGTGAGGTTCATTGGAAGTGAGTACCGGGAATGATTAGCAAGATCTGCCATGGATACAATGAAGGAATGGCAGTTTATGTCCACATATTTGCTGCCTCTGGGTGAGGTCTTTGCCTTCAGTGACTAATTCAGCACTCATAGTGGAGACACTCAAGTTGTTGTCATCTTCACATAGGGTTTTAGTCTCTTGAGAAGGACCAGCGGTCACTAGCTCTGTTCCAGCCACTCCCATCCCTGGTCTTCTCCGAGTTACCCTCTGCTACCCTCTGAGGTCTCTCAGTCCTCCAGGATACCTCTTTCCAGATTCCATTTACTACATTCAGCATACATCTATTGCTGCTTACTGTGGGCTGGGAACATTGATTGATTGCTGCTATGAGTTACGCACACTAGGAAAACCAGAGTTTGTGCCATAGGAAAGTTCCAGTATACCATGGAGAAGGAAGATGATCATGTAATTTATTATACTTGGTAGATCTAGAGAGGCTTTCTAGAGGAATAGTCTAGCTGGGCCATGAACAAAAAGAATTTTTAGCATGAGACATGGGACAAAGAGACTTTGGGGTGAGAACCCAGGGGTCTATGTGGAAAATCTCACAATTGTCTAGGGTGGGTGGAGTAAAAGAGGCAGGAGTGGAAGGAAGAGAAGAAACTACAGATGTGGACCATGCAGGGCTTTGGATGACTCGCTGAAGAGTTTGGGCTCCACCCCATTGGTGACAAGAAGCTTGCAGACCCCTCCAAGTAGCCCCCTAGTCCCCGGGAAAAGGGCATCACTCATCCCGGGCATCCTCACTCTGAACACACACTCCTCCTTTTTCAGCTTTTACTCTTCCTTTCCACACATCAGACACTGCTTCTAGACTCCCAGTTAGGGGAGAAGGGTCTGAGGGCTTTCCCCTGGGGCAACTTGGGTCAGCAACTCTTGCTTCTGCCCACAGGGAGCCTGGTGGATTTTCTCAAGACCTCCACAGGCATCAAGCTGACCATCAACAAACTCTTGGACATGGCAGCCCAAGTAAGGAGACTGGGGAGGGGATGGGCATGGGCACAGGGCAGTGGGATAAGGATGTCGGGTCCAGGGCTGCTGACCTGTACCTGGCCTGCAGATTGCAGAGGGCATGGCATTCATTGAAGAGCGGAATTATATCCACCGTGACTTGAGGGCCGCCAACATCCTGGTGTCTGATACCCTGAGCTGCAAGATCGCAGACTTTGGCCTAGCACGCCTCATTGAGGACAATGAGTACACAGCCAGGGAGGGTAGGTACGGGACATGAGGGAAGTCTGCGGCCTGCAGGGGCTGGCCAAGCAGACCCAGGTGACCGCACTTCCTCCCTCCAGGGGCCAAGTTTCCCATTAAGTGGACAGCACCAGAAGCCATTAACTATGGGACATTCACCATCAAGTCAGACGTGTGGTCTTTCGGGATCCTGCTGACGGAGATTGTCACTCATGGCCGCATCCCTTACCCAGGTCAGGGTCAAGGGCAGGAGCTGAAAGGGTGATGGGGAAGGGCAGCAAATTCATGTCTTTCCACTTACTTCTTCCCAGGCTAAGAATCTGAAACTCTCTAGCTGCTTCTCCTCCATCATCTCAGGGGTAGCACTCCTACATCCCCGATTAGGTGCACATCTCCCAGGCCTGGCTTCCATCTCTGTCTCTGGATGTCTCTTCCCTCAACAATCCCAGCTCTTTTCTTTAGTTCTAACACTGGCAGCCTAATATGTAGAAGAGGATCTGGCCTGCGAGGTAAGAGGCCTGCTTCTTATTACCAGGTCTGCCACTGATGCTTTCTGTTTGGCTTTGATCAGATCATTCCTTTTTTCTCCAGTTGTAAAACGTGAGGTTAGAACAGTACCTGACCCATACGAAGCACTCAGGAGTGTTAGGTTTTATTATTAATCACTATGGGCAAGTGACTTGGGCAGGTGACTTTACCTCTCTGAGCCTCAGTTTCATGATATGAGAAACAAGATTATTTGTGAAAGAGCTTGACTCATAGTAGGTGTTCACTAAACACTGACTTCCCGTCCCTCTGAAGCCTTCCATGTAGAGTGAGAGAGACGTGTAAACAGCTAATTCCCACCCTCTCCCATTCCTCCTTCTATCTCCTGGACAGTCCTTTACCCCTGAATTCAGCCAAGACAGGAATGAAATTTTTTTTGGAAGGAACTTGCTAGGAAACTCTGGGGAAAGGAAATAGGATACAAAGGCAGGGTAAGGAGGTCATGGAGCACAGTGGCCAGACTTGCAGAAGCTTCCTACATCCCCATCAGTGTGCACGGTACTTTGCTCCTGGGAAGGTAAAGACACCTTAGAATCAGGTTAGGGTATGCAGGCCTTCCCTGCCCTGGACTTGCCCCATCACAGAGTCCAGTGGCAGCGCCGGGGCTAGAAACACACTCGTTGTCCTGCCAAGAGTTCACAGTGCTCCCTTAGAGAATTTTTCTATTAGAAGAATAAAGGCAGTGAAAGCATGATGATAAATGGCAACTGACACATGGCTTCAGGGTCAGGGAAACTATGGGGAGTAATGGGGACCTGGGTGAACTTAAATCTTCTCTAGCGGATGGCTCCTATTAAGACATGGGGGCCCAAAAAACAGATCTTTGTTTTTTCAAGAGAAGCCAAAACTTGGAGTTTTAGGAAAATGTTCCCATTTCCAAATATTGGTGATGATTCACATTGTTTAAAAATGCCAAAAGGGGAGACATCCCCGGTGGTCCAGCAGTTAAGATTCCATGCTCCCAATGCAGGGGGCACGGGTTCGATCCCTGGTTGGGGAACTAAGATCCCGCATGCCAAAAAAAGAAAAAAATATATATATACACACACACAATAACAACAAAAAAAAAACACTATAAGGGACCAAGCCAAAGTAGGGCTGTGGGCTGTATTTAGGCTGGGTGTAGCCAATAGGTTTGTACCCTTGTTCCCTGGCCTATGTCCTTCAGTGTCCTGATTTTGAAATCTGAGTGACACATAGCTAGAGGTCCCCCAGGGGAAAGGCCTGGGGAAGAGAGGTCTCTATTGACTAGGGTCCAGTCTGAAGCTTTGTAGGAGTAAAACTTCTGTTTTGCTAGGACCCTCTAGGGGTTAGGCTCTGGGGACTGCCTGTCACAGTCTCTTCTCAGGAGAATGAAGGAGAAACCAGAGGCCATACAGGTAATTTAGAAACAGGGAGCTATATTTCTGCTGCGACCATGCAGTTCTCCAGAGCAGCTCCTCTTGGGGGTCTACATGCAAAGAGCCTACTATGGGGGCCAGGATCAGCACCAAGGGAAGGAAGTGGCCCAAAAATGATTTCATCTGGATCATGGAGGGGCCTAGTGAATCTTCTCTGCCCCATGCAGGGTCTGCCTTGCTGGGGTCCAGGGTCCATCTGGATTCCTGATGCAGCATCTCATGTGCCTGTTCTAAAAGCTGGAGAAGCCTCCCCATTGTCCTGGCTGTGGTCCCCCATCCTGCCCTGGGCCCTGACCACTCCATCCTTCCCTACCAAATAATCATCATTACAGGTACTCTTTATGCTGCATCTCCTCTTCCAGGCAGCATTCTCAATGCTATATATACACTTTCTCTTTCAATCCTGATAACACCTCTATGAGGTAGGAGCTACTGTTATCCCATTTTCCAGATGAGGAAACTGAGGCTTAGAGAGGTGCCGTGGCTCACCCAAAGTCTCACAGCCACATGTGTGCATTATTGAGTGTTTAAGCCACAGCAGACACTACAAGTGGCACGACTGACATTTAGCAATTACCGCGAGTATAGCTTTACCATTGATGAAGACCAAGATCCCTTTGGATTGGTGCTCATACTATACCAGTTGTCAAATATCTTGACCATCACCCCTGCCTGTGGGCTTCCAAAGCCTGGAGCCTTGATGTCAGTTCTCCCATCAACCTCTAGGGATGACCAATCCTGAGGTGATTCAGAACCTGGAGCAAGGCTACCGCATGGTACGACCTGACAACTGTCCAGATGAGTTGTACCAACTTATGATGCTGTGCTGGAAGGAGCTCCCGGAGGACCGGCCCACCTTTGACTACCTGCGCAGTGTGCTGGAGGACTTCTTCACAGCCACAGAGGGCCAGTACCAGCCGCAGCCCTGAGGAGCCTAGCTGGCTGGGGCTTGGAGCCCTCCCCCTGCCTAGCCAACCCGGCTTGGGGAGATGCAGTTCCTGTGTTACACCCATGTGGCCTATGCACATATGGACTCTGCATGTGAATCCCGCCCACGTGCGACACATACACTTCTCGTGTCCTGTACCTGGGTTCTGTAGTTGGGTGGGCTCTGCACATGTGTCTTGTACATGTGTGGCCTGTGCATATATGTCTTGGACACTCATCCAAGTTGTCCCTTTCTGGGCCCGCCCACTTCTGAGACCACCAAAGAAAGGAGAGAGGCCTGTGATTGACACCAGCTTCTCTCCACCCCCTTTTCCTTTCCCCTGGTCATCAAGAAGCTCCTTGAGGGCCGGGACCTTATCTAATACCTCTGTGCGCTCCTCTTTGGTGCCTGGCACCCATAAGGAGCTCAATAAATGTCTCTTGGTGAAGATTGCACATCTTTCTGCTCCCCACTCCAATCTCCTTTTCCTTGGGAGTGGGGAGTGAGCGTTCAGAAGATGGAAACTGGGGCACCCTGAATTGGGGTGAAAGACGGGGTGAAGGGATGTCTGAACTTTTTCCAGCCCTGCTGATGTTGGGGGCCAAGAAGAGGTCCCTATACTTTGCTGTATGGGTTCTTTGAACCCCTTCAAACCCCCACCCCAAAAGGATTATGGGCAACCCCTACCCAGAACCTCCTAGAGAGTAGCTGTGTCCCAAGACACTCCCCCCTCCCATTATATAAATGCAACAGCATTTTTGAGAGCTACTGATTCAAGGACTATATTTGACCTTAGATATGTTCTGATTCACCTTCAAGGTGTTTTTAAACGTTGAGTTTATTCACTCACCTAACAAATATTTATTGAACATCTACCGTGTGCTAGGCATGATTCTGGGCTCATAGGATATGCAGTAGATAAAATCTCTGGAGCTTACTCTGTGTAAAGGAAGATAGACAATAAGCATCACAAAGAAGTAAATGGTATGGTATGCTACAAGGTGATAGTGCTAAGGGGAAAAAAACAAGGTAAGGGGAATTAGGAATGTCATGTTTGAGGGAGGTTTGTAGTTTTAAAGAGGGTGGTCTGGGAAGGTCTCATTGAGAAGGTGAATTTTTTTTTTTTTTGCGGGTACGCGGGCCTCTCACTGTTGTGGCCTCTCCCGTTGCGGAGCACAGGCTCCGGACGCGCAGGCTCAGCGGCCATGGCTCACCGGCCCGGCCGCTCTACGGCATGTGGGATTTTCCCGGACCGGGTCACGAACCCGCGTCCCCTGTATCGACAGGCAGACTCTCAACCACTGCGCCACCAGGGAAGCCTGAGAAGGTGAATTTTGAGCAAAGATTTGAAGGTCAGGGAATGAGCCACGTTGTATGCAGGATGAGCAGTCAGGCAGAGGGAACAGCCTGAGGCAGAAGCTTGCCTGGCTAGATCTGAGAGGTAAAGGTAGCCTGAGGGAGGGGGATAGATCCTATGGGGCCTGGGGCCTTGTGGCCTTTGCAGGAGCCATTTTGAGGAGCCTTTGCAGGGTGCAGACCCATGACTTGAGCTGACTTACATTTTAAAAGGATGGCTCTTACTGCTGTCTTGAAAGTAGACTGAGTTAGCAGTCAGTTTATAAAACTGAGGTAGTTTTGCATAAAACTCCAGATTTCTGCCTCCTCTTGAAAAAAATAGGAAGATTTGGCTCTTTTGGGCTTACCTGTCCTCATGGAGCTGAATAAGTGGCTAATGCCTTCAGGTGGGGTATGAGCTCTCCCATTGCCAGAGTCCCCTTCACACCCTATTGCTCCCAGACAATGAACCTGAGTGTTAGTGGTTATTTATCATCATGTTCGTGCTGTTGTTTTTATAAAAAGAGGAAAATGAAAAAATTTTTGCACCCATATTTCCATTAAAAAGTGGGAAAATTAAAGATCCCTGAAGATGGCAGTGTGTTTGAAGAAAGATGGGGAGAAGGACATATTTCTTTAGAAAGTGAAAAAGAATCCAATATTAAAAACAAGCAAAGTACCTGAATCAAACCAATATAAATATAAATCCACTCATTTACATCACCTGCGTGACCTCTGCAGGCATCTGAGTTTGTGATTCCTGTTCTGCATTTTGTAAAATGCTGCCACACCCATGACCTCATCTGATCCCCACCCTCCTCCTCCTTTGGACACTGCTGCAGCCACAGAGTTGGTGAACTTTGTTTTCTTACACTCTCCATTTTACTAAGAGGGAAATGGGGGCGCAGAAAGGTTCCTGGCTAGGAAGCAGCAACACAGAACTGGGAATAGGGTTTATTCCCTGGTCTTTTGCTGCTTCTATAATAGAAGTGCCCAGTCTTAGATCTGTTACGTTTGTAATTAGTGGCCCAAATGCAGTTCCCAGGTGAGGAACACAAGTGCCCAAGCAGTCTTTAAGCTGTAAAGAGGCATAAAACATATATCTATAGATCCTATAGATCTCTAGGATCATGAGTAACTTACTTCACACATAGTAAGCACTCACTAAATATTAATATCGTTGTAGTCGGTTTTTTTTTTTTTTTTTTTTGCAGTACGCGGGGCCTCTCACTGTTGTGGCCTCTCCTGTTGTGGAGCACAGGCTCCAGACGCACAGGCTCAGCGGCCATGGCTCACGGGCCCAGGCGCTCCGCGGCATGTGGGATCTTCCTGGACCGGGGCGCGAACCCGTGTCCCCTGCATCGGCAGGCGGACTCTCAACCACTGCGCTACCAGGGAAGCCCTGTGTTGTTATTTTAATAGCGCATCACAGTGCTTTTCAGTCTGTAGCTTTCAATAATGATTAGTTGATGACTGATCTAGTGCAGTGGCTCTCAAGGGTAGGGTGGGGGGCACTTTTACACTCCCTCCAATCCCCTCCCCCTTGCCCTGGAGACATTTTGCCACGTCTGAGGACAATTTCTGTTGTCACAGCTGGGGGTGGGTCAGGGTACTACTGGCATTTAATAAGGAGAGGCCAAGGATGCTGTTAAAAATCCTACAGTGCACAGGACGGTCCCCTACAACAAAGAATTATCCAAAATATCAGTAGCTTCAGTATCCTGAGAAACTCTGCTCCCAGTATAAGGGGACAATCAGTTTCCTCCCATCTAAATGCACTCAGTTCTCCCAGGTGACTGCATCAGGGACGTAGGCTTTGGAGTAAGAAAGGCTGGGTTCTGCCACTTTTTAAATGTGCCTCTGATGCATAGTAGGCATTCAAAAAATTACGATTGAAAATTGAACGTAATTACTGTGTGACTCTGAGGAAGCCACAAAGTTCCGAACTTCATTATCTTTGTCTGTTAAATGGTGATAAAAAGGCCCCCTCCAGAGCCGTCGTGAAGAATAATGGAGATGACTGAGGTAATGTCGGTAAAGCTATTGCACAGCGTTTGGCCTACAGCAGTTTCCTGTCCTTTGTCAATTTATTTCTCCTGTTCCAAACTCAGCTGAGTGACCTTGCGCAAGTCACTTTCCACCGTAGGCCTCTGTCAAATGACAAACTTGGTCTCTGATCTCCAAGCACTCTCCCAAAGCCTAATGGGACAGCGAAGTTTGCAGTCCGGCTTTCTTCCCCCGGGACGAATGGTACGGTCCTGGGGCAGCCCCACCCCCTGTCGCGGACCTTGGTACAGGCCCAGGGGGGCCCTCCGAGGCCTCGCCGGGCTGCCCTTGTCCCCCCCGAGTTCCGGGCCGTCCCGGCGCCTCTGATTGGCTGGAGCAGTGCCCGGGCTGCGCGGCTATAGGTGAGCCCCGGCGGGGACGGGCGGAACGCGCTGGAGGCCCGCCCTCTCTCTGCTGGGTCTGACGCTGAGCGGAGCTGCCGGCGGGCGGGAGGGTGGACGGACAGACTGACGGGAGGGACGGGAGGCGAGCAAGATGGCGCAGACTCAGGGCACCAGGAGGAAAGTCTGTTACTACTACGACGGTGAGCACAGTCCTCGCGCCGGGGTCGGGGTCGGAGGCGGGGCCGGGCTAGGCGGCATCTGGGAGAGGGAGTCGAGGAGATCTGAGGGGGGAGGCTGAGGCGTTGGGGAAAGACTGAGGGAGGAGGCTGAGAGAAGGAGGCTGAGAGAAGGAGGTCGAGGCTGAGGGCGGAGGCTGAAAAAAAAGGAGGTCGGGGCTGTGGGAGGAGGCTAAGAGGAAAGGAGGTGGAGCCTGAGGGAGGAGGCTGAGGGGAAGGAGGTCGAGGCTGAGAGGGGATGCTGAGGGAGGAGTCCGAGGCTGAGAGGGTCGCCTGGAGAAGCCTGAGGTCACTTTGGAGGGGAGTTCTGAAGTCTGATGTGGAGTTTGCGGCGGCCTCCTAGAGGGGAGGCAGAGTCCGAGGGGGGAGGCAGAATCTGGTGGAGAAGGTTGCAGGGTTACATGTTACTGCTGAGAATCCGAAGGTCTCTCACTGCCCCTTTCCTTCCTCATCTCTTCTGGTGAGAGGCCATCAGAGCTCACCACCTAGAGGTCACCAGCATCCCTCCCCATCTCCCAGCAGGCCCTGCAGTTGCTGCTGGGAAATGGAACCCCTGAGGTTGGAAGGAGAAGGATGCAACTTGTTAGAACAAACTTTATCGTTGAACAGAGATCTGTGGAGCAGCAGCTTCCTCTGTTCTAGGTAGCATTTAGGGGCTGGGGCCATGGGAAGACCAAAGCACTTGCCACCTTCCTCGCAGTCCGGAGGAGCAGGTAGACAATGACAAAGAATTGCTCTCCACTATCAGGCTGGGAGGAAGGACAGCTCAGAGTGTTCTGGGAGCACAGAGAAGAAGCACCCGCCCAGCCTGAGGAGTCAGGCAAGGAGGTGCCGTCTCAGTTAGGACCTGAAGAACAGGAGTTATTAGCCAGGCCCAGGAAGGGCAAAGATAACAGCAAGTTGAGAGGTAAGAGAGAGGACAGCACGTTTGAAAAACGGCAGGTCTATGCGCAGAACGGTGGAGGCATAGATTTGAGGGCACAGTGTTAGAAGGTAGAGAGCAGGGGTGAGAGAAAGGTTGCAAGTGATGAGGCTGGAGAATTCTCGTAAATGGGGACCAGATCATGAAGGGCTGGGCATACCACCCTAAGGAAGTTGGACTTTATTCTGAGGGCACTTGTGAATCATTGAAGTTGTATGCAGGTTAGTGACATCATCAGATTTATACCTTGGAACTATCACTCTGGGACAGAAATTAAACGCATGAATGGAGAAGTAAGGAAGAAGACAAGGATCCCGTTTCTGGTTTGGGCAGTTTGATGCTGAGTGTTTGTAGAAGGCAGGGTCAGTTAATAACTTTGGGTTTTGTTTTATTTATTTATTTACTTATTTGGCTGCTTTGGGTCTTCGTTGCTGTGTGCCAGCTTTCTTGAGTTGCGGTGAGCGGGGGCTACTCTTCGTTCGGTGCACGGGCTTCTCACTGCGGTGGCTTCTCCTGCTGCGGGGCTCGGGCTCTGGGCGCGGGCTCAGTTGTTGTGGCTCGCGGGCTCTAGAGCACAGGCTCAGGAGTTGTGGCTCATAGGCTTGGTTGCTCCGCTGCATGTGGGATCTTTCCGGACCAGGGCTTGAGCCTGTGTCCCCTGCATTGGCAGGCAGATTCTTAACCGCTGCGCCACCAGGGAAGTTCCGTTTTTTTGTTTGTTTTTTTCGTTACGCGGGCCTCTCACTGTTGTGGCCTCTCCCGTTGCGGAGCACAGGCTCCGGACGCGCAGGCTCAGCGGCCATGGCTCACGGGCCCAGCCGCTCCGCGGCGTGTGGGATCTTCCCGGACCAGGGCCCGAACCCGTGTCCCCTGCATCGGCAGGCGGACTCCCAACCACTGCGCCACCAGGGAAGCCCCGGGTTTTGTTTTTTGAAGAAATACTTGTTGAGATGTCTGGGGGATATCCAAGTAGAGGTGTCCAGTAGGCAGTTGGCCATTCAGGTCTGCAGTTTAGAAGACAAGAAGATAGAGATTTTTGGTGATTGTCAGAATACATACATACAGGTGATAATTTTATTTATAGGAGAGGATGCAGTCACCCTCACATCCCATGTAAGAAGTTGTATAGGGTGAAAAGAGAAGAGGGTCCAGGGCGGAATTCTAAGGAAGTGGACTGAGAAAAAGTCTAGTGTTCTTCATGCTCTGCACTCTCTTGCCATAGCATTTGTCACTGTGTATTGGAATTGCCCATTTACTTGTTCATACTTCTTAAAGACAGTAAGGTCCTTAGGGAAAGCGATCATGTTTTGTCTACCTTTGTATGCTCAGTCCCCAAAACAGTGCCTAGCTCATAGTAAGCACATATTTTCTCAAGAAATACTTGTTGATTAAATGAATAAAGATACAAAGGGAATGACCAGAGATGTAAGTGAACCAAAAAGTGTTGGGTTACAGTAGCCAAAAGAGGGAGGGAGTGGCCAAGTGTTGGCAACAGCTGTTTCCTGTGCAGGGTTTGGAACTGAAGCTGAATTGCAGTAGATTGAAGAATGAATGGATGGGTTAAGAGGAGACATTAGGTTGAACTTTTAAAATTTTTATATATTATTTTTGGCAGCGCTGTGCAGCATGCGGGATCTTAGTTCCCTGACCAGGGATCGAACCCGTGCCCCCTGCAGTGGAAGCACAGAGTCCTAACCATTGGACTGCCAGAGAAGTCCCTAGGCCGATCTTTTAAAGGAAGCTTGTTGGGACAGAGAGAGAGGGTTGTTGATAAAGGGGAGATGTAGTGGCTGAGAGTTGAGTCTATGCAAATTCTTAAGGAAAATAGCCAGATATTGGAGAGAGGGGCTAGTAATGATGGAGATCCCTGAGAAGAGACCAGGTGAGATGGAAACCAGAGCACAGGTAGGGACACTAGTCTTGCAAGGGGAAGTTCCTCCAGGACAGAGAGGTTAAGTGGCAAGGAAAAGTTCAGAGATAAGTTTGAAGGGGAAATGATGGGGAGAAAGTGGAGGGAGTTTTCAAGATGAGGTAAGAGAATATTCCTTTTCCTGAGAGTGGGGGAGGGCAGTTGGTAGAGTAGGAATCTTGAAGAGAGATAGCTGTTATGAAAGAGGGAGCCAGGAAAAAAAATTGGAAGGATTGCTGGACAGTGGTGAGGGCCCATTTGAGGCTGGTGTCTGTGACTCTGTAGCCTTATCAGTTTGCACAGTTTTGTGATCTCTACACTCTCAGTTTAAAAAGAGAAAAAGTGGAAAGACATCAGTCTTTAGAGAAGGGAGATTTCTTACTTTTTGAGAAACTACTTGTGAGTTTTGCAGTGAGGTCACTAGTTTGGGGCTCAGATTTGTCTCTACCACTCAGAAGCTTTGAAGTATTGGGCAAGTCATTTTACCTTACTGGGCCTCAGGTCACTCCCCTATAAAACTGAGAAACTATAAGAACAGTGCAAAAAGCTCTTTTTAAAAAAGTTTTAAAAAGTTTAAAAAAGCTGGATTGGTTCCACGACCCCAGTGCAAATATCAAAAGGATGCTCAAATTCCTTACATAAAATTGCATAGTATAATAGGCCCTCCTTAGCCAGGGTTAGTGGATGGGGAGGGCCAATTCTATATAAAAAGCATTCTTTCTTTTTTTTTTTTTGCGGTAAGTGGGCCTGTCACTGTTGTGGCCTCTCCTGTTGCAGAGCACAGGCTCCAGACTCACAGGCTCAGCGGCCATGGCTCACGGGCCTAGCCGCTCCGTGGCATGTGGGATCTTCCCGGACGGGGGCACGAACCCATGTATGCTGCATTTGCAGACGGACTCTTAACCACTGCGCCACCAGGGAAGCCCAAAAGCATTATTTCTTTTTAAAGTCTCTCAGCAACCTGATTAAAAACTGTTAAGGAAAATGGTATCTTTGGGCCCCACCCTCAGGTACTCCCTTAGCTTTCTACATAAGTTATCTTAGTTCCCCAGGTCTAAACCTTGGCTGGATTCTGGGTTGATAGGCCAGAGATATGGGTAAGCAGGAAGCCAGTTATATCACATAGTAATGACCTTGTGACTCCTGACTGCCCACAAATTGGGGTCTGCATCTGGATGTCTCTGCCAGCTTCTGCCTGCCTTCCCTGCTACTGCGTCTCAAAGTCTGTCTGTATGGGACAATGGTCCCTCTTGAATGCCACTACATGCTGTGCTCTGGCTTGTGGCTCTGGTTGAGAGCACAGGCCTCACTAAGATTAAGAGAAGAGGATGGAAGGACATTAGGTGAAAACTAAGGAAATATAAATAAGGTATGGACTTTTAGTTAATGATAATGTATCAATATTGCTTCATTAATTGTAACAAATACTTTTTATTTTACTAATGTAAAATGTTAGTAGTGGGGAAATAGTATTGTAGTATCTAAGAATTCTGTACTTCTTTGCAATTTTTCTGTAAATCTAAAATTGTTCTAAAAAATAAAGTTTATTTAAAAAGAGAGAGAAGAGGATGAGATCCTAAATATCCAACTGTTTAGAAGTTTCCCATTATCCCAGGCCATGTCTGTGCCAAAGAGAATTGGAGTGGCTTGGATGCTGTTGGTGGCATTCCCCACAGTGCATTGCTCCCTGGAATGAAGCCTGTTTCTGGCACTACCAAATCAGTGCTTAAGAGGTTGGGGCCTTTTTTTCACTGGTGCTGAAAGATCTGCCTCATCCTGATGGACTTCCAAGGAGAGAACTTTGGGTGTGCAATTCACGTGATTTTGAAATATTGTTCCAGGAACTTTCTACCAAGTAGACTCACAGAGCCCTATTAAGTGCGAACTGAAGTAGGTACCTGGGAAACCCAATGTAGTTTTTAGCATTCCGGATTTGGAGTTAGAAGGGTTGACTCCCAGATCATTCATTAGCTGTGTGATCTTGAGCAGGCACATAACTTCTCTGAGTCTCACCTCAGTTCCTTGAATCTTTATTGAGCCTCTATGATGTACAGGGCATATTTGTCCTTGCCTTCAAGGAGCTAGTCTTGTAGACATAAAATAGATATGTAAATAGTTTAGATACAAAACAAAATTACATGCCATATATAAATTGCATGCAGAGGAAAAGACCATTTATTCTGATCAAGACTATGGTTGGAGCTTGAGCTGGGCTTTGTAGTATGAGGATCATCAGAGAAGGAATGACATTCCAGGTCAAAGGGACAGTCTGAACAAAGGATACTTTGGTGTGAAGATGAATGCCATGTTCAGGAAGCTGGTAATAATCTAGTGCATTTATAGCAGAGATTGGCAAACTTCCTGTAAAGGGCCAGATAGTAAATATTTTAGGCTTTGTGTACCATATGGGTGGGTCTCTGTAGTAACTATTTAACTACTCAACTCTGCCTTTATAATATGAAAGTAGTCATAGGTAATATATAAACTAATGGGCATCGTTGTGTGCCATAACATCTTATTTACAAAAAACAGGCAGCTAGGGCTTCCCTGGTGGCACAGTGGTTGAGAGTCTCCCTGCCGATGCAGGGGACACAGGTTCATGCCCCGGTCCGGGAAGATCCCACATGCCGCGGAGCGGCTGGGCCTGTGAGCCATGGCCGCTGAGCCTGCGCTTTGGGAGTCGCAAGGGGAGAGGCCACAACAGTGAGAGGCCCGCATACCGCAAAAAACAAGAGGTGGGGGGAGGGAGGGAGGGAGGGAGAGAGAGAGAGAGAGAGAGAGAGAGAGAGAGAGAGTGTGTGTGTGTGTGCGCGCGCGCGTGCGCGCGCACGTGCGTGCTGGGGCAAGGTGGTGGTGGTAGGAAGTTGGAAAAGTGGATTAAGAAACTCCTTTAATGCCAGGCTACTGAAGTTGTTCTTTATTCTTTATCCTGTAGGGGATGGGGAACCATTAAGGATTTTTGAGTAGGCGAGTGATGTTATCAAAGCTGTATATTAGGAAAGTAACTGGTAACAGTGTGGCAGATAGTTTGAATTGAAGGCAGAGGGACCAACTAGAAGGTTATTGCTATAGATGAATCAAGAGATGGTGAGTTTAGTCTTCTTATATATAAACTGGGAATAATACTCCCTGTCGTAACTATTTTACAGGGTTTTTGTGAGAATCCAGTAGGAAAATGAATGCGAATGTACGTTGACACCATAAAGTGTCATGATGTGCAAGAGGTGAACTGTGACTTACAGTAATTCTAAGTAGTGATGGTTATTTTTCTGTTGTGGGAATGAATTCCTTGGAGATACAATGAGGTGAGTCACCTCACTCGCTGCTGTTCCCCAGTAGATTTGGAATGACCTCCTCACACTATCCTAGTGCCTGTAGGCTCCAGGGGAAAAAACTGGGCTAGACAGACATCCTTAAATGCTCAGACATCCTTAAAAGCAAGGTCCCCTGCTTTTTGTTTGTTTTTTCTTTTGGAGTTACCCTTCCTTGAGGTGGGAGAGAATCTTGGAGTCTAGGATGAACCAGAAAGAGAGTTTGCCTAGAAATTTGTTGTAAATATTCATGGGTTCTCCTGGAAGTGTATGTCTAACTGTGTCACTGAAACTGTCACTCTTTCTTCTTCAGGGGATGTTGGAAATTACTATTATGGACAAGGCCACCCAATGAAGCCTCACCGAATCCGCATGACTCACAATTTGCTCCTTAACTATGGTCTTTACCGAAAGATGGAAATCTATGTGAGTTACTGGGAGCGTCACCCCTCCCTAACCTCGTCAGCTCTGGTTCCCCATATGTCACTCATTATCTCATTTTTTCAACTACTCATTTATCAAATGTGTTGAGTGACTGTTACATGGCAGACACTGTAAATGATAGAGATTCTCTGTTTTTAAGGAGCTCACTCTAGTGCTGGTGACTAACATGTACACAAATAAATTGTACAGTGTGTAAGTGCAACAATGAAAAAATGTATAAGATGCAGAGATAATAAGGTGTGAAGGTGGAAGGGAGCCTTGGAATGTTTTCTAGAGGTGATATCTGAGCAGTGTTTTAAAGATTGAATAGAATTTAGCCTGGAGTTCAGGAGGGGACTGGCATTCTAGGCTGAGGAAAGAACATACACAAAAAGGCAGAGGGGTAAGAACAATATGGTGTGTTTGGGGAAAATATAAGTAGTTCAGTGTGCAGGTATTGTAGTATAAAGTTCACAGGTGTGAGAGAGGGGAGCTAGAGCTGGAGAGGTCAGCAAGGATTGGATGTACTAAGCAACTCTGTGGCACCAGGGTCAAAAAATCCAATGGCTGGAGAAAAAAAAAAAAAAGAGTGATTGGAACTGTGTTGAACTAGATGCCAAGTCTCTAGTTACTAGAGAGTATGGACTGTCTAACATCTTGACTCAGCTCCATCTGATGACTTTTGCTCCATCTATCAGTTTTTAAAGAGAAGCCAGAACTCTAGATTATTATGTAAAATCTCCCAGGTTTAAAATATTGGCCCAAGTTTGTTTGTTTGTTTTAAATGTGTGCAAACAAAAGCACATGAGCATATCTGTGGACCAAATTTGGTCCAGAGGTTTCCAATCTGAACCTCTTCTGGAAGCTGTGAAGAGCAAGTGAAGTATTTTATTTATTTATTATTATTTATTTAATTTATTTATTTTTGGCTGTGTTGGGTCGTTGTTGCTAAGCACGGGCTTTCTCTAGTTGCGGTGAGCAGGGGCTACTCTTCGTCGTGGGGCGCAGGCTTCTCATTGCAGTGGCTTCTGTTGTTGGGGAGCACAGGCTCTAGGCGTGCAGGCTTCAGTAGTTGTGGCACACGGGCTCAGTAGTTGTGGCTCGCGGACTCCAGATTGTAGGCTCAGTAGTTGTGGTGCACGAGCTTGGTTGCTCTGCGGCATGTGGGACCTTCCCGGACCAGGGCTTGAACCTGTGTCTCCTGCATTGGCAGGTGGATTCTTAACCACTGCACCACCAAGGAGGTTCCACAAGTGAAGTATTTTAAATGAGAGATAGGAACAGGCATGCATTTTAGAAGCAGGGAGGCCAGTTAGGAGGCTGTCACAAGGGTCCAAATGAGAAAATAAAGAGGGGCTGGAGGCCTATGTTGTCTTTTTTTTTTTTTTTTAAATTAATTAATTTATTTTTGGCTGCATTGGGTCTTCATTGCTGCGCGAGGGCTTTCTCTAGTTGCGGTGAGCAGGGGCTACTCTTCGTTGCAGTGCGTGGGCATCTTGTTGCAGTGGCTTCTGTTGTTGCAGAGCACAGGCTCTAGGCACGTGGGCTTCAGTAGTTGGGGCACATGGGCTTCAGTAGTTGTGGCGCACGGGCTCAGTAGTTGTGGTGCACGGGCATAGTTGTTCTGCGGCATGTGGGATCTTCCCGGACCAGGGCTCGAATCCGTGTCCCCTGCATTGGCAGGCGGATTCTTAACTACTGCGCCACTAGGGAAGCCCCCTATGTTGTCTTACGGTTAGAGCATAAGAGTCTTGTTAAAAGTCTGTGCTGACAGCTTAAGTAACCTAGCAACAGCAGTATCCTTCCTCACCATTCCAGAGACTGAAAGGAGATAAGTCTCTGCCCCAGATGGCTGTGTCATGTCTCTAGAGCCACTGGAGGAGGCAGTTGGGGAAGCAAGGAGGGAAGGTAGATAGAGGAGCAGACGGATCTTGGGACTAGAGAGCATTTTCAGGTGTGAAGGGCATCTGGGAATGAAAAACATAAAAGGTAGCAGAGGTTTCCAGGAACTCTAGGGAGCAGACTAGCATTTAGATAAAGAGACGTTACCTGAATGTGGAATAGTAAGCATCAAGGCCTTATGGCGCTTCCTGTTGCACACCTACACCATGCTGACCTGGCCTCAGCTTGCCTCCTTTCCTGCCACTCCCCTCCTCAGAGCCTCTCCAAGTCAGCCAGATCAGATTCTGCCTCTTTCCACCCCATCCTGATTGGGAGGATTATTTACTCTGTCCAGTTATATCTTACTCATTTTCAAGTGTTACCTTAAGCACTCTTTTTTTCATTTAACAGATTTTTGTTGGGTACTTGTCATACCCCAGGGACTATATCAACCTCCGTGAGTGATATTGAGATATTAAGAAATGGATCCTGGGCTTCCCTGGTGGCGCAGTGGTTAAGAATCCACCTGCCAGTGCAGGGGACACGGGTTCAAGCCCCGGTCTGGGAAGATCCCATGTGCCAGAACTACTGAGCCTGCGCTCTAGAGCCCACGAGCCACAACTACTGAAGCTCATGCGCCTAGAGCCTGTGCTCCACAACAAGAGAAGCCACTGCAATGAGAAGCCCGCGCAACCGCAATGTAAAGTAGCCTCCCCAGCACCCCCTCCCTCCAAGGGGCGAAGAAACAAAGACCAAAGGCAGCCAAAAATAATTAATAAATTAATAAATTAAAAAAAAAGAAATGGATCCTGGGACGTCCCTGGCGGTCCACTGGTTAAGACTCCAGGCGTCCAATGCAAGAGGCAAGGGTTCTATCCCTGGTCGGGGAACTAAGATCCCACGTGTCGCATGGCGCAGCCAAGAAAAAAAAAAAAAATGTATATATATATATTTGAAATTTATTTATGGCTGTGTTGGGTCTTCGTTGCTGTGCATGAGCTTTCTCTAGTTATAGCGAGCGGAGGCAACTCTTCGTTGTGGTGTACAGGCTTCTCATTGCAGTGGCTTCTCTTATTGTGGAGCACGGGCTCTAGGCACGCGGGCTTCAGTAGTTGCAGCATGCAGGCCCTAGGGCATGTGGGCTTCAGTAGTCGTGGCGCGTGGGCTCTAGGGTATGTGGCTGTCAGTAGTTGTGGTGCACGGGCTCAGTAGTTGTGGCTCACAGGCTCTAGAGTGTAGACTCAGTAGTTTTGGCACATGGGCTTAGTTGCTCCATGGCATGTGGTATCTTCCTGGACCAGAGCTTGAGCCCATGTCCCCTGCATTGGCAGGCAGGTTCTTAACCACTGCACCACTAGGGAAGTCCCCCAAGAAAATATTAAAAAAAAAAAAAAATTGATCCTATCTTTAAGTGAGAAGAAAAATTAACTAACATTTATTGGTGATTGCTAGGTACCAAGCCAGAGCTACTTGTTATTTCCTTAATGTTTACAGCAACCCTAATTTGGATCACTCTCCACTGTCCTCACCCCACACTCTTATTTTTTATTAAAGAGGAAAACTCGTCCTAGAAGCTTCCTAACAGATTTCCCCTTAAATCTCCTTGGGTCATTTGCTGTCCTTAGACCATTCACCAGCAATTTGATTCTTGGGGGCTGGGTACACACAACCAAATTGAGATCTCTTAACAAGAAAGAAGGGAAAGAATGGCTCTTTGGGAAGCAACCAACAGTAGCTATCATAGGAGATAATAGAGATTATTGGAGATTACTTCATCTGTGTGGTATGCTTATTGTAAACTTCTAAGGCAAAACCCTAGTATAATCTCTTTCTGAAATCTCTAGACCTCGTTCTCTTTCATGTGATCTTTTTCCTTCTCTGGCTGTATCTCTTTATTGAGTATGAATCGTTAGTCCTCTTCCCCTCAGCAGTATTTCTTTGCATTCATCCCTTCTTTCTTCTCCTGTCTCTGGGCTATGATTCTAGCATCCCTTTCCCAAAGCACAAAGAGCCATTTATTTTAGTGTCTGTCCTGAAATTAATGGCTTTTTTTTTTTTTTTTTGCGGTACGCCGGCCTCTCACTGTTGTGGCCTCTCCCGTTGCGGAGCACAGGCTCCGGACGCGCAGGCTTAGCGGCCATGGCTCACGGGCCCAGCCGCTCCGCGGCATGTGGGATCTTCCCGGACCGGGGCACGAACCCATGTCCCCTGCATCGGCAGGCGGACTCTCAATCACTGCGCCACCAGGGAAGCCCAATTAATGGCTTTTGAGAGTCAGTCTTGAAAGAAGTTCCCTAGACTGCTCATAGAAGTTTCTGTACCTGAAGGAGACACGTTGAAGTTGTTTTCACACAATTTCACCCTCTTTGTTTCCTTCTCCAATTCTGTCTCTACACGTCAAATTAATCTGTCCCAGAATCTAAATCTTCACTTTTCATCCAGGCATCTTCCTATTTACATAATAAAAATCCTGCTCTCTTCCTTGCCTTGGATGCTAATTTTGTATAATCCCAGTCTTCTTATTCATTGCCTTCTGTTCTTTTTTTAATGTTTTTATAAAATATTGAATAGATATGAAAGAATTTTTATAAAATATATGTAGGGTATAAAGAATCACATTATTATTAATACCACCTAGTTTAAGAAAAGGAGTATTTCCATGACTGCTAAAGCTCCTGTATGCCCTTCCCTGATCCTGTCTTCTTCCCAGAGTTAAACTCTGCCATGAACTTGGGATTTATTATTTGCTCGCTTGTCTTTATAAATTTACCATTATGTAGTCTTTTTTTCTTTTTAAAATATTTATTTATTTATCTTATTTGGCTGTGCTGTGTCTTAGTTGCGTTACTCAGGGTCTTTAGTTGCGGCATGTGGGATTTGGTAATACGGGATCTAGTTCCCTGACCAGGGATCAAACCTGGGCCCCCTGCATTGGAAGTGTGGGGTCCTAACTGCTGGACCACCAGAGAAGTCCCTACCCATATGTATTCTTAAATAGCACATGTTTTACATGTTTGAATGTTACATAAGTGGAGCCATACAGTATTTATTATGTGACTTGCCTTTTTTGCTCAACATGTTCCTAAGAGTCATTCATGTTGATACATGTAGCTGTATTTATTTTCACTGTATTTCATTGAAAGAATATACTACAAGTTGTCTATTTTATTATTATTGGTGGGCATTTGGTTTGTTTCTAGTTTTGAGCTGCTACAAACACTGCTGCTGTGAACATTCTTGAGCATGTTTCTTGGATGCATATATGCTACAGTTTCAGAAGGGGATGTACTAGGAGTAGAATTGCTGGGTCAGGACCTTGGTACACAGTAACCCTTATTAAATAATGCCAAAATGGTTTCCAGTTGCCACCAGTGTAGAAGAATTACAGTTGCTCCAAGTCCTTGCCAACACTTGATTTTGTTATATTTAAATTTTTTTGCCAGTTTATGTTTCGCTTGTTACTGGTGAGATTGAGGATCTTTTTACAGGTTTCCCTATTGAAGTTCCTATTCAAGCCTTCTGCCCATTTTTCTTTTTGATTGTCTGGTTATTGTTTTGTTTCTCTTTTAATTGGACCTTGGGTACACAGAATTGGGTCAATCATTATCCTTGGCTTATAAGCATCTAAAGAAGGTTCATGCTTGGTCTTCTTTTTAAAAATGTTATTTTATTGTTTATTCATTCATTTTACTTAAATATTTTAATAATGCTGTGAACTTCCATATTCCTACAACCCAATCACTCTTCTAAATTTCGTGTTTATCATTCTCTTGCTTATCATATTTTTATGTTTATCATGTATGTACGTGCCTAAACAAGTTATAGTATTTATTTACTTGTGTTTGAATTCTTTAAAAAAGGTATCATGCTACGTGTAGTCTTTGGGGACTTGCTTATCTCTCACAATATTATAACTACTAAAATCCATCCACCTTGTTGCATATAGCTATAATTCTTTAATTTTTCTCTGCTGAATAATATTTCATGATGTCAGTATACTGCAATTTATCCATTCTCCTGTGGTCTTAATTTGTATCTAGGTTTTCAATGTTAGGACCAGTGTTACTATGAATATTCTTGTACATGTCTGTTAGTGCATATAGGCAAAATTTTCTTATGGCTCTTTCTCTGGGAGTGGAATTGCTGGACTGTAGAATATGTGCATATTAAATGCCAAGTTGGTTTTCAGTGTGGTTGAATGAACTGGCAATATATAAGAGATACCGTGATTCACATCCTCTCCTACACTTAGAATCAGACTTTAAATTTTACTAATCAAATGGGTGTAAAAAAAACAATATGTAATTATGGTCTCGATTTGCATTTTGCTAGTGACCAGTGAAACTGAGCATCTGCTTATATGTTTATTAGCCATTTGTATGTCCTCTGCTGTGAAAAGTATTTTCATGTCTTTTGCCCATTTTCCTCTTGGGTTGTTTGACTTTCTTTTGCTTAACAATTTGTAGTAGTTCTTTATATATTCTGGTATATATAGTTCATTGTCAGTATATTGCTGTAAGTATTTTCTACTTTGGTTTTGTTTTTTCAATCTAATGTATCTTTTTTTTTTTTTTTTTTTTTTTTTAAAGCCCCTAATGTATCTTTAATGAACAGAGATTGTTAATTTTTTTAAAAAATTTATTCATTTATTTATTTTTGGCTGTGTTGGGTCTTCGTTGCTGCGCGGGCTTTCTCTGGTTGTGGAGAGGGGGGCTACTCTTTGTTATGGTGTGCAAGCTTCTCATTGAGGTTGCTACTCTTGTTGCAGAGCTCGGGCTCTAGGCCCGTGGGCTTCAGTGGTTGTGGCACGTGAGCTCAGTAGTTGTGGCTCACGGGCTCTAGAGCGCGGGCTTAGTAGTTGTGGTGCACAGGCCTAGTTGCTCTGTGGCATGTGGGATCTTCCTGGACCAGGGCTCGAACCTGTGTCCCCTGCATTGGCAGGCAGATTCTTAATCACTGCGCCATCAGGGAAGTCCCGAGATTCTTAATTTTAACATAGTCATATTTGTTGTTTCTTTTATAAGTGCTTTTTATGTCTTAATAAATCCTTCCCAACCCTTAAAGTATTATCCTATATTAATCTTTTAAAATCTTTATAGGTTTCCCTTTCACATATAGATATGTACTGTATTTGGAATTGATTTTGTAATATGGTTTGTTATGTATCTCTTTTTTTTTTTGGCTGCACTGCACAGCATGCGGGATCTTAGTTCCTCGACCAGGAGTGCCACCTGCAGTGAAAGCGTGGAGTCCTAAGCACTGGACTGCCAGGGAGTTCCCTAATATGATTTTAAGTAGGGAATCCACTGAAACTTTTCCCCCCATATTGTCCCAGCTGATTGGTTGAAAAGTCTGTTTTCTCCCCGCTAAGTGCCACCACTTTTGTATCTGAAATGTCCGTATATATTCATTTATTCCACAAATACTTATTAAGCACCTACTTAGTGACAGGTACTATGTTTGAGTCTGTTTCTGGGCTCTCTGTTCTCTTGACTTGGTCTGTTTATTGCCCTATATGCCATTGCCACAGTGGCTTAATTATAATAGCTTTTTATGAAGTCTTGGTATCTAGTATTAAATCCTCCCACTTCATTGTTCTTTAAAAGAAAAAAAAGTGACTTGCTCCTTGCGCTTTGTACTTTTGTATAAATTTTAGAATTAACTCATCAAATGCTACAAATAAATCTACTAGGATTTTTGTTGAAATTTCAATGACTCTGTGCCTCAGCTTAGGGAAAATGGGAAAATTGATATCTTGAGAATATTAAGTCTTTGAATCCATGAACATGGTATATCTCCATTTATTTAGGTCTTTAATTAATTAATTTGCACCGGGTCTTAGTTGGAGCACGTGGCCTCCTTAGTTGTGGCATGTGAACTCTCAGTTGCGGCATGCATGTGGGATCTAGTTCCCCGACCAGGGATCGAATCCAGGCCCCCCGCACTGGGAGCGCGGAGCCTTATCCACTGTGTCACGAGGGAAGTCCCTATTTAGTTCTTTTTAAATGTCTCACATAAAGATTTCCTTTAGCTTCTTTATTATGAAATATAACACATGCACAGAAAAGTGCATAAAACAAATATGCAGTTTAACAAATTGATATAAAGTAAACATACATGTAAACACAAACTAGTTCAAGAAATAGAACATTGCCAGTACCTCAGAAACCTACATATGTCCCTTCCTGATCACAGCCTCTTCTCTTCCCCCAGAGGTAACTAGAATCCTGACTTTTCTGTTAATGCTTCCTTGCTCTTCATCATAATTTAATTACCTAATTACCCATCCCTAAATAATATAGTTTAATTTTGCTGAACTTGATATAAATGGAATTATACAATATACATTTTTGTGTGTAGCTGTAGCTTATTCATATTAATTGCTGTGTACTATTTAATTGTAGAATATACTATATTTATCCATTCCACTGTTGATGGGCAGTTGAGATTTTGGCTATCAATATAAAGTTTTGTAATTTTCTCTATAAAGCTGATGTACATCTTTTATTAGATTTTTTCCAAGTACTTCATTTCTTTAATGCTATCATAAATTGTATCTTCTGAATTTTTTATTTTTTAATTGCTTACTGGTGTATAGAAATTCAGTGCTGTTCTTTTTTATTTAAACTTATATCCAAGGTCCCTGAGGATCTGATTCTGCTATTAGTTGTTTCTATGGGCTCTTACCTCTGGTGCTTTGTTTCCTTGTGTGTTTTGTGGTTTTTGATTGTGAGGTCATATTTCTTGGAACTTTGTGGCCTGGGATAAAGATGGGTTCTTAGGGTGAGATTTGCGTTTACTTTGTAAAAGAGGCAGTTTTTGAGGTGGGCTTTGTCCTTCAGAGATTTAGGATAAGGATGAATTTCAAATAGTAGGAAGGCTTGATTACAGTCACTGTGGTGGGAAGCTCTGTAGGTCTTGTTGCAGAAGAGTGGTTTGTCTGGAGTATAATATTATGAAAGAGGGTTGGGGGAGAATTAGATTGGAAAAGGAACCTTGCAAAGTTCTTTGATTACTATGTTAGTCTTTAGAATCTTTTCTTTTGTCCTGAATGCTTTAGAGGAGGGCATTGACTTTTTCAAAGATTTCTGTGACACCATTATGGAAGATGGATTCGAACAGGGTAAGGCTGGATATAAACGGAACCAATTAGGAAACCAAAAAATAATCCAAATGAGAGTTAATTTATTATGACAACAGATTTTTATTGAGCACCTACTAAGTGCTGGGCATCTGTGCACAAGCCGCGCGGGATCTCAGTTCCCCATCCAGGGATTGAACCTGGGCCATGGCAGTAAAAACCCAGAATCATAACCACTAAGCCACCTGTGAACTCCCCTGTGCTATTTTCTTAGAATAAAGATAGACCTGCTCCTGGCCTCCCGGAGTAGAGCAAGCAAGCACAATTTCTGTGCTGTTTGAATGATAAGAGAAGTACAGGGTTCTCAGGGGAGCACTTCAGAGAGTTACTTAACTGAGACTCTGGGGGTCAAGGACAGCTTTCTGGGGAAATTAACTTTTCAGTTGCAACTTAAAGATTGAATAGAGGGTGTGAAGAGAACTGTATTCTAGGCTGTAGTATGTGCAAAGGCCTAAAGATGGGAGAGGATTCCCTTAGAGAATTGCTAGTAAAATTGTGCTCAGTAGATTGGTACAATTAATTCATGAGATAAATTCAACCCCTCAAACATTTTTGTTTAACCCATAAAGTATTTTTTAAATTTAATTTTATTTCTTTATACAGCAGGTTCTTATTAGTTATTCACATTATACATATTAGCGTATATATGTCAATCCCAATCTTCCAATTCATCCCACCACCACCACTCCCCCATGCCACTTTCCCCCCTTGGTGTCCATACGTTTGTTCTCTACATCTGTGTCTCTATTTCTGCCCTGCAAACCAGTTCATCTGTACCATTTTTCTAGGTTCCACATATATGCGTCAATATACGATACTTGTTTTTCTTTCTGACTTATTTCACTCTGTATGACAGTCTCTGGATCCATCCACGTCTCTACAAATGACCCAATTTCATTCCTTTTTATGGCTGAGTAATATTCCATTGTATATATGTACCACATCTTCTTTATCCATTCGTCTGTCGATGGGCATTTAGGTTGCTTCCATGACCTGGCTATTGCAAATAGTTCTGCAATGAACATTGGGGTGCATGTGTTTTTTTGAATTATGGTTTTCTCTGGGTATATGCCCAGTAATGGGATCGCTGGGCCATCTGGTAATTCTGGTAATTCTAGAATTCTAGAATTCTAGAAATCTGGTAATTCTATTTTTAGTTTTTTAAGGAACCTCCATACTGTTTTCCATAGTGGCTGTATCAATTTACATTCCCACCAGCAGTGCAAGAGGGTTCCCTTTTCTCCACACCCTCTCCAGCATTTGTTGTTTGTAGATTTTCTGATGATGCCCATTCTAACCGGTGCGAGGTGATACCTCATTGTAGTTTTTATTTGCGTTTCTCTAATAATTAGTGATGTTGAGCAGCTTTTCATGTGCTTCTTTCTCTTCTTTGGGGAAGTGTCTATTTAGGTCTTCTGCCCATTTTTGGATTGAGTTGTTTGTTTTTTTAATATTGAGCTGCATGAGCTGTTTATATATTTTGGAGATTAATCCTTTGTCCTTTGATTTGTTTGCAAATATTTTCTCCCAGTCTGAGGGTTGTCATTTTTTTTTGTTTTTTTTTTGATTTTTTGCAGTAGGCGGGCCTCTCACTGTTGTGGCCTGTTGCGTGTGGAGCACAGGCTCCGGACGCGCAGGCTCAGTGGCCATGGCTCACGGGCTTAGCCGCTCCACAGCATGTGGGATCTTCCCGGACCGGGGCACGAACCCGTGTCCCCTGCATTGGCAGGCGGACTCTCAACCTCTGTGCCACCAGGGAAGCCCCCTGAGGGTTGTCTTTTCGTCTTGTTTATAGTTTCCTTTGCTGTGCAAAAGCTTTTAAGTTTCATTAGGTCCCATTTGTTTATTTTTGTTTTTATTTCCATTTCTCTAGGAGGTGGGTCAAAAAAGATCTCACCATGATTTATGTCAAAGAGTGTTCTTCCTATGTTTTCCTCTAAGAGTTTTATAGTGTCCAGTCTTACATTTAGGTCTCTAATCCATTTTGAGTTTATTTTTGCGTATGGTGTGAGGGAGTGTTCTAGTTTCATTCTTTTACATGTAGCTGTCCAGTTTTCCCAGCACCACTTACTGAAGAGACTCTCTTTTCTCCATTGTATATCCTTGCCTCCTTTGTTATACATTAGTTGACCATAGGTGCGTGGGTTTATCTCTGGGCTTTCTATCCTGTTCCATTGATCTATATTTCTGTTCTTGTGCCAGTACCATATTGTCTTGATTACTGTAGCGTTTTTAAAAATTTATTTATTTTTGGCTGCGTTGGGTCTTCATTGCTGTGCGTGGGCTTTCTCTAGTTGTGGCGAGCGGGGGCTATTCTTCGTTTCAGTGCGCAGGCTTCTTATTGCAGTGGCTTCTCTTGTTGCGGAACACAGGCTCCAGGCACGTGGGCTCAGTAGTTGTGGCTCATGGGCTCTAGAGCGCAAGCTCAGTAGTTGGGGCACACGGGCTTAGTTGCTCCGCGGCATGTGGAATCTTCCCAGACCAGGGCTTGAACCCGTGTCCCCTGCATTGGCGGGTGGACGCAAGCTCAGTAGTTGGGGCACACGGGCTTAGTTGCTCCGCGGCATGTGGAATCTTCCCAGACCAGGGCTTGAACCCGTGTCCCCTGCATTGGCAGGTGGATTCTTAACCACTGCGCCACCAGGGAAGCCCCAATTACTGTAGCTTTGCAGTATAGTCTGAAGTCAGGGAGTCTGATTCCTCCAGCTCCGTTTTTTTCCCTCAAGACTGCTTTGGCTATTTGGGGTCTTTTGTGGCTCCATACAAATTTTAAGATTTTATATTCTAGTTCTGTAAAAAAATGCCACTGGTAATTTGATAGGGATTGCATTGAATCTGCAGGTTGCTTTGGGTAGTATAGTCATCTTCACAATATTGATTCTTCCAATCCAAGAACATGGTATATCTCTCCATCTGTTTTTGTCATCTTTGATTTCTTTCATCAGTGTCTTACAGTTTTCTGCGTACAGGTCTTTTGTCTCCCTAGGTAGGTTTATTCCTAGGTATTTTATTCTTTTTGTTGCAGTGGTAAATGGGAGTGGTTCCTTAATTTCTCTTTCAGATTTTTCACCATTAGTGTATAGGAATGCAAGAGATTTCTGTGCATTAATTTTGTATCCTGCAGCTTTGCCAAATTCATTGATTAGCTCTAGTAGTTTTCTGGTGGCATGTTTAGGATTCTCTATGTATAGTATCACGTCATCTGCAAACAGTGACAGTTTTACTTCTTCTTTTCCAATTTGTATTCCTTTTATTTCTATTTCTTCTCTGATTGCCGTGGCTAGGACTTCCAAAATTATGTTGAATAATAATGGCGAGAGTGGACATCCTTGTCCTTTTCCTGATCTTAGAGGAAATGCTTTCAGTTTTTCACGATTGAGAATGATGTTTACTGTGGGTTTGTCGTATATGGCCTTTTTTATGTTGAGGTAGGTTCCCTCTATGCCCACTTTCTGGAGAGTTTTTATCATAAATGGGTGTTGAAATTTGTAAAAAGCTTTTTCTGCATCTATTGAGGTGATCATATGGTTTTTCTTCTTCGATTTGTTAATATGGTGTATCACATTGGTTAATTTGCATACATTGAAGAATCCTTGCATCCCTGGGATAAATCCCACTTGATCATGGTGTATGATCCTTTTAATCTGTTGTTGGATTCTGTTTGCTAGTATTTTGTTTAGGATTTTTGCATCTATTTTCAACAGTGATATTGGTCTGTAATTTTCTTTTTTTGTACTATCTTTGTCTGGTTTTGGTATCAGGGTAATGGTGGCCTCATAGAATGAGTTTGAGAGTGTTCCTTCCTCTGCAATTTTTTGGAAGAGTTTGAGAAGGATGGGTGTTAGCTCTTCTCTAAATGTTTGACAGAATTTACCTGTGAAGCCATCTGGTCCTGGACTTTTGTTTGTTGGAAGACTTTTAATCACAGTTTCAATTTCATTACTTGTGATTTGTCTGTTCATATTTTCTGTTTCTTCCTGGTTCAGTCTTGGAAGGTTATACCTTTCTAAGAATTTGTCTGTTTCTTCCAAGTTGTCCATTTTATTGTCATAGAGTTGCTTGTAGTACTGTCTTAGGTTGCTTTGTATTTCTGCAGTGTCTGTTGTAACTTTTCCTTTTTTATTTCTAATTTTATTGATATGAGTCCTCTCCCTCTTTTTCTTGATGAGTCTGGTTAATGGTCTATCAATTTTGCTTATCTTCTGAAATAACCAGCTTTTAGTTTTATTGATCTTTGCTATTGTTTTCTTTGTTTCTGTTTCATTTATTTCTCCTCTTATCTTTACGATTTCTTTCCTTCTGCTAACTGGGTTTTGTTTGTTCTTCTTTCTCTAGTCCTTTTAGGTGTAAGGTTAGATTTTTTATTTGAGATGTTTGCTATCTCTTGAGGTAGGATTGTATTGCTATAAACTTCCCTCTTAGAACTGCTTTTGCTGCATCCCATAGGTTTTGGATCATTGTATTTTCATTGTCATTTGTTTCTAGGTATTTTTTGATTTCCTCTTTGATTTCTTCAGTGATCTTTTGGTATTTAGTAATGTATTGTTTAGCCTCCGTCTGTTTTTGTTTTTTATGTTTTTTTCCCTTAATTGATTTCTAATCTCATAGCCTTGTGGTCAGAAAAGATGCTTGATATGATCTCAATTTTCTTACATTTACTGAGACTCGATTTGTGACCCAGGATGTGATCAATCCTGGAGAATGTTCCGTGTGCACTTGAGAAGAAAGTGTAATCTGCTGTTTTTGGATGCAATATCCTATAAATATCAATTAAATCTATCTGGTCTGTTGTGTCATTTAAAGCTCTTGTTTCCTTATTAATTTTCTGTTTGGATGATCTGTCCATTGGTGTAAGTGAGGTGTTAAAGTCCCCCACTATTATTGTGTTATTGTCGATTTCCTTTTAGAGCTGTTAGCAGTTGCCTTTTGTATTGAGGTGCTCCTATGTTGGGTGCATATATATTTATAATTGTTATATCTTCTTGGATTGATCCCTTGATCATTACGTAGTATCCTTCCTTGTCTCTTGTAACATTCTTTATTTTAAAGTCTATTTTATCTGATACGAGTATTGCTCCTCCAGCTGTCTTTTTAAATTATTATTAATTTATTTATTTTAATTAATTTATTTTTGGTTGTGTTGGGTATTCATTGCTGCATGTGGGCTTTCTCTAGTGGCGAGCGGGGGCCACCCTTCATTTTGGTGCCCAGGCTTCTCATTGCGGTGGCTTCTCTTGTTACAGAGCACAGGCTCCAGGCTCACAGGCTTCAGTGGTTGTGGCACGTGGGCTCAGCAGCTGTGGCTCATGGGCTCTAAGCGCAGGCTCAGTAGTGGTGCACGGGCTTAGTTGCTCTGCAGCTCGTAGGATCCTCCCGGGCCAGGGCTCAAACCCGTGTCGCCTGCATTGGCAGGTGGATTCCTAACCACTGTGCCACCAGGGAAGCCCTCCAGCTTTCTTTTGATTTCCATTTGCATGGAATATCTTTTTCCATCCCCTC
>NW_020175402.1:9312299-9315109 GCF_003031525.2 Neophocaena asiaeorientalis asiaeorientalis
CTGAGAAATCAGCTGTTAACCTTATGGGAGTTCCCTTGTATGTCATTTGTCATTTTTCCCTTGCTGCTTTCAATAATTTTTCTTTGTCTTTAATTTTTGTCAATTTGATTACTGTGTGTTTTGACATGTTTCTCCTTGGGTTTATCCTGCCTGGGTTTATCCTGCGCTTCGTGGACTTGGGTGGCTATTTCCTTTCCCATGTTAGGGAAGTTTTCTACTATAATCTCTTCAAATATTTTCTCGGGTCCTTTCCCTCTCTCTTCTCCTTCTAGGACCCCTATAATGCGAATGTTGTTGCATTTAATGTTGTCCCAGCTGTCTTCATTTCTTTTCATTCTTTTTTCTTTATTCTGTTCTGCAGCAGTGAATTCCACCATTCTGTCTTCCAGGTCATTTATCCATTCTTCTGCCTCAGTTATTCTGCTATTGATTCCTTCTAGTATATTTTTCATTTCAGTTATTGTATTGTTCATCTCTGTTTGTTTGTTCTTTAATTCTTCTAGGTCTTTGTTAAACATTTCTTGCATCTTCTCGATCTTTGCCTCCATTCTTTTTCCGAGGTCCTGGATCATCTTCACTCTCATTATTCTGAATTCTTTTTCTGGAAGGTTGCCTGTCTCTACTTCATTTAGTTGTTTTTCTGGGGTTTTATCTCATTCCTTCATCTGGTACAAAGTCCTCTGCCTTTTCATTTTGTCTATCTTTCTGTGAATGTGGTTTTCCTTCCACAGGCTGCAGAATTGTAGTTCTTCTTGCTTCTGCTGTCTGCCCTCTGGTGGGTGAGGCTATCTAAGGGGCTTGTGCTAGTTTCCTGATGGGAGGGACTGGTGGTGGGTAGAGCTAGGTGTTGCTCTGGTGGGCAGGGCTCAGTAAAACTTTAATCTGCTTGTCTGCTGATGGGTGGGGCTGGGTTCCCTCCCTGTTGGTTGTTTGGCATGAGGCGACCCAACACTGTGGAACCTACCTGGCTCTTTGGTGGGACTAATGGTGGGCTCTGGGAGAGCTCACGCCAAGGAGTACTTCCCAGAACTTCTACTGCCAGTGTCCTTGTCCCCGTGGTCAACCACAGCCACCCCTTGCCTCTGCAGGAGACCCTCCAACACTAGCAGGTAGGTCTGGTTCAGTCTCCTGTGGGGTCACTGCTCCTTACCCTGGGTCCCGATGCACATACTACTTTCTGTGTGCCCTCCAAGAGTGGAGTCTCTGTTTCCCCCAGTCCTATGGAAGTCCTGCAATCAAATCCCGCTAGCCTTCAAAGTCTGATTCTCTAGGAATTCCTCCTCCCGTTGCCAGACCCCCAGGTTGGGAAGCCTGATGTGGGGCTCAGAACCTTTACTCCAGTGGGTGGACTTCTGTGGTACAAGTGTTCTCCAGTTTGTGAGTCACCCACCCACGGGTTATGGGATTTGATTTTATTGTGATTGCACCCCTCCTACCATCTCATTGTGGCTTTTTTTTTGTCTTTGGAGGTGGGGTATCTTTTTTGCTGAGTTCCAGTGTCTTCCTGTCAATGATTGTTCAGCAGTTAGTTGTGATTCTAATGCTCTCGCAAGAGAGAGTGAGCCTGTGTCCTTCTACTCCGCCAGCTTGAATCAATCCCCTAATCCACAAAGTATTTTTAAGAACTTTATGTTAGTATCCAACCTTTGAAAAAAATGAAATTTAACCTGAAAGACTCTGGCAGTTGGGCCCAAATTCTTTCATAGCAGCAATCAGCTAGAGCTGTGTAAAAGCTTGTCCTCTGCTCACTAGTTTTTTGTTTGTTTTAAGCATCAAGTTAGCTAAACTGCCTGGCCCTTATAAGTGCTCTGAATTTGGTGTTCCCTAGGCTAGAGCATAGAGTATTTAGAGAGGTTCTAGAGAGATGAGCAGGGACCCAATTATTTTGGTTTTTCAAGCCAGGCTAAAGAGTTTGGGCTTGATCTTTTGAGTAATGAAGCCACTGAAGGGTTTTTAGAGGGGAGTGACGTGATTCAGTTTGAATTTTAGACAGATTACTCTGGCTGTAGGATTGAGAATAGATTCACGATTGTTAAGACTGAAGGAGGCATACCAGTTAGGAGATTGTTGCCACAATCCAAGCCAAAAATGTGTGGCCTGGGGATGGAAGTGGACAGGTTTGACAGATACGTTGGCAGTAGTTTCAAGAGAAGTTGAATGTAGTAGATGAGGAAAGAGGAATCAAGGGTGATGCTCTGACTTCTGTCTTGAGCAGCAGAGTGGATGGTGGGGAGAATAGGAAACCTGGGAAAGAGGAGCATAGGAGAAATAAGGTAGTGGATACAGTCAAGATTATGGAGGTATAATGAAAGGGATTGGCAATGGACTGAAATGGAAGGCAAGCAAGGGCAGAGTTAAAGATGACACTTATGTCTTCAGTCAGAGTGGATGTTTGTATCATTAACAAAAATAGCATAAGAGAAGTTCTGGAAGTAAAGTTAAATTTGAATGCCTCTAGGCTCTCAACAAGTTGTAATGTCCAGTTGAATTTGAAGTGCCTCTAGGATTCGTGAGTGGAGCTGGCTGAGAAGCTGTTGGAATTGTGAATCTGAAGCTCAGAACATCAAGATGGAGTGAAAGTCTGGGCAGTCACCTATCTAGAAGGGAGTAGTCAAAGCAGAGCTTTGACGACATTGCCAAGAGGGTAAAGGGCTTCGTATAGTGAAAACAACTTAGTATTGGAACCACTACTTGCTTCTTTCACTATGGGTGTTTTTGTTTTTTATAAATTTATTTTATTTATTTATTTATTTTATTTATTTATTTTGCGGTACACGGGTCTCTCACTGCTGTGGCCTCTCCCACTGCGG
>NW_020175403.1:0-15845 GCF_003031525.2 Neophocaena asiaeorientalis asiaeorientalis
ATAGGTCATTACAGAGTATCGAGTAGAGTTCCCTGTGCTATGCAATAGGTCCTTATTAGCTATCTATTTGGTATATAGTAGTGATTATATATCAATCCCAGTCTCCCTGTTTGTCCTTCCCCCCTTCCCCCTAGGTAGCCATAAGTTTGTTTTCTACATCTGTGACTATTTCTGTTTTGTAAATAGGTTCATTTGTACCACTTTTTTAGACTCCACATATAAGCAATATCATATGATATTTGTCTTTCTCTGACTTACTTCACTCAGTATGACTGAGATCCATCCATGCTGCTGCAAATGGCATTATTTCATTCTTTTTAATGGCTGAATAATATTCCATTGTTTATATGTACCATATCTGCTTTATCCATTCCTCTGTCAATGGACATTTAAGTTGCTTCCATGTCCTGGCTGTTGTAAATAGTGCTGCAATCAACACAGGGGTACATGTGCCTTTTTGAATTATGGTTTCTCCAGATATATGCTTAGGAGTGGGATTGTTGGATCATATGGTACCTCTATTTTTAGTTTTTTAAGGAAAAAAAACTACCATTCATCATAGTGGCTGCATCAATTTACATTCTGACCAACAGTGTAGGAGGGTTCCCTTTTCTCCACACCTTGTCCAGTATTTATTGTTTGTAGATTTTTTGATGATAGCCATTCTCACCAGTATGAGGTGATACCTCATTGTAGTTTTGATTTGAATTTCTCTAGTAATTAGTGATATTGAACATCTTTTCATGTGCTTTTTGTCCATCTGTATGTCTTCCTTGGAGAAATGTTTATTTAGAGCTTCCACCCATCTTTTGATTGGTTTGTTTGTTCTTTTTGATATTAAGCTGCATGAGCTGTTTGTATATTTTGAAGATTAATCTCTTGTCAAAGTTCTTTTACATGTAGCTTTCCAGTTTCCCCAGCACCACTTATTGAAGAGACTTTTTCTCCATTGTATATTCTTGCCTCCTTTGTCAAAGATCAGGTGACCATGGGTGCATGGATTTATCTCTGGACTTTCTATCCTGTTCCATTGATCTGTATATCTGTTTTTGTGCCAGTACCATACTGTTCTTTTGTTTGTTTTGCGGTACACGGGGCTCCCAATGCCGTGGCCTCTCCCGTTGTGGAGCACAGGCTGCGGATGCGGAGGCTCAGCAGCCATGGCTCACAGGCCCAGCCGCTCCGCAGCATGTGGGATCTTCCCAATCTCTCCATCTGTTTGTGTCATATTTTCTTTCTTTCATCAATATCTTAAAGTTTTCTGAGCACATGTCTTTTGCCTCCTTAGGTAGGTTTATTCCTAGGTAATTTATTCTTTTTGATGCAATTGTAAATGGGATTGTTTCCTTAATTTCTTTTTCTGATCTTTTGTTCTTAGTGTATAGGAATGCAAGAGATTTCTCTGTATTAATTTTGCATCCTGCAACTTTACTAAATTCATTGATGAGCTCTAGTAGTTTTCTGGTAGCATCTTTAGGATTTTTTATGTATAGTACCATGTCATCTGCAGTGACAGTTTTACTTCTTCTTTTCCAATTTGGATTCCTTTTATTTCTTTTTCTTCTCTGACTGCCATGGCTAGGACTTACAAAACTATGTTGAATAAAATTGGCAAGAGTGGACATCCTTGTCATGTTCCTGATCTTATAGGAAATGATCATTTCCCATGATCTTATAGGAAATGCTTTCAATTTTTTACTACTGAGTTGTTAGCTGTGGATTTTTCATATATGTTGAGTTATGTTCCTCTATGCCCACTTTCTGGAGAATTTTTATCATAAATGGATGTTGAATTTTGAGGTATGTTCCCTTAATGCCCAGTTTCTGGAGAGTTTATTATGTTGAGGTATATTCCCTCTATGCCCACTTTCTGGAGAGTTTTTATCATAAATCGGTGTTGAATTTTGTCATAAGCTTTTTCTACATCTATCAAGATGATCATATGGTTTTTATTGTTCAGTTTGTTAATGTGCTGTATCACATTGATTAATTTACATATGTTGAAGAATTCTTGCATTCCTGGGATAAATAAATCCCAGTTGATCATGGTGTATGAACCTTTTAATGTGTTGTTGGATTCGGTTTGCTAGTATTTTGTTGAGAATTTTGTGTCTTTGTTCATCAGTGATATTGGCCTGTAATTTTCTTCTTTTACAATATCTTTTTCTGGTTTTGGTGGCAGGGTGATGGTGGCCTCATAGAATGAGCTTGGGAGTGTTCCTTCCTCTGCAATTTTTTGGAAGAGTTTCAGAAGGATAGGTGTTAACTCTTCTCTAAGTGTTTGATAGAATTCGCCTGTGAAGCCATCTGGCCCTGGACTTTTGTTTGTTGGGAGTTTTTTAATCACTGTTTCAATTTCAGTACTTGTGATTGGTCTATTCATATTTTCTGTTTCTTCCTCGTTTAGTCTTGGAAGGTTGTACCTTTCTAAGAATTTACCTTTCTAAGAATTTTCTAGGTTGTCCATCTTATTGGCATATAGTTGCTTGTAGTCATCTGTTATGATGCTTTGTATTTCTGTGGTGTCCATTGTAACTTCTTCTTTTTCATTTCTAATTTTATTGATTTGAGTCCTCTCCCTTTTTTTCTTGATGAGTCTGGCTAAAGATATATCAATTTTGTTTATCTTCTCAAAGAACCAGCTTTTAGTTTCATTGATCTTTGCTATTGTTTCTTTGTCTCTGTTTCATTTTTTTCTGCTCTGATATTTATGATTTCTTTCCTTCTACTACCTTTGGGTTTTGTTTGTTCTTCTTTCTCTAGTTGCTTTAAGTGTAAGGTTAGGTTGTTTATTAGCGATTTTTCTTGTTTCCTGAGGTAAGATTGGATTGCTATAAGCTTCCCTTTTAGAACTGCTTCTGCTGTGTCCCATAGGTTTTGCATCATCATGTTTTCATTGTCATTTGTTTCTAGGAATTCTTTTATTTCCTCTTTGCTTTCTTCAGTGATCCATTCGTTGTTTAGTAGCATATTGTTTATCCTCCATGTGTGTTTTTTACAGTTATTTTTTCCTGTAATTGATTTCTAATCTCATATCTTTGTGGTTAGAAAAGATGCTTGATATGAGTTCAGTTTTCTTAAATTTACTGAGGCTTGATTTGTGGCCCAAGGTGTGATCTATCCTGGAGAATGTTCTGTGTGCACTTGAGAAGAAAGTGTATTCTGCTGCTTTCTGATGGAATGTCCTATAAGTATCGATTAAGTCTATCTGGTCTAATGTGTCATTTAAGGCTTGTGTTTCCTTATTAATTTTCTGTCTCGATGATCTGTCCATTGGTGTAAGCAGGGTGTTAAAGTCCCCCACTATTATTGTGTTACTGTCAATTTCCTCTTTTATGGCTGTTAGCATTTGCCTTATATATTGAGGGGCTTCTATGTTGGGTGCATATATATTTACAATTGTTATATCTTCTTGTATTGATCCCTTGATTATTATGTAGTGTCCTTCCTTGTCTCTTGTAACAGTCTTTTTTCTGATATGAGTATTGCTCCTCCGGCTCTCTTTTTATTTCCATTTGCATGGACTATCCTTTTCATCCTCACTTTCAGTCTGCATGTGTCCTTAGGTATGAAGTGGGTCTCCTGTAGACAGCATATATATGGGTCTTGTTTTTGTATCCATTCAGCCAGTCTGTGTTTTTTTTTGGTTGGATCATTTCATCCATTTACATTTAAAGTAATTATCAATATGTGTGTTCCTAGTGGCATTTAAAAAAAAATTATTTGGGGTTTGCTTTTGTAGGTTTTTTTTCTTCCCTTCGTCTTTTGTTTTCTTCTCCTGTGGTTTATTTTTTTGCAGTACGCGGGCCTCTCACTGTTGTGGCCTCGCCTGTTGCAGAGCACAGGCTCCGGACGTGCAGGCTCAGCGGCCGTGGCTCACGGGCCCAGCCGCTCCGCAGCATGTGGGATCTTCCCGACCACTGCGCCACCAGGGAAGCCCCAAATGCTGGCTTTTGATGGGAGGCCTCAGTTACCCTCACCATCCACTCTCCACAGGGCTACTTGAGTGTTCTTAAAACATGAGGTTGACTTCTCCCAGAGTGAACAATCCAAGATATCAAAGGCAGTACCTTTCATAACCTAGCTTAAAAGTTACACACCATCACTTCCACACTATTCTACTGGTGACATGGGTCAGCACTGATTTACTGTATATTTGGTTCAACACAAGGACGTGAATGTTAGGAGCCAAGGAGTATTAGGAGGCATCTGGGAGGCTGAATAGCACAGCAATAATTATAATCAGCCTCTTAGGGCTGCCTCTATCCACTATTTGGAATCCCTAGAGTCCCTTAAAATCTCTCCTAATTATTTCTGAAAGTATCTCACATGGATCCAAGCACAGAGTTCTTTTAGATACCATGAAATCATTGCCTTTTTTTGTCTTTTGTTCCATTCATTGCTCTCAATGTGAAGTCTGCTACCCAGGTTCAGGCTTATAACATCCCATGAAGGCCCTTTTCTTCCAGGTCCAGGATAAATTCTAGTAACGATAACTGAATATGCCCTATGCAGATGTCCTGCTGGGCTAAAACCTCTCTGCTGTGCCAACATGATATGGTGCTCAATGCTGCTGACACCATGGAGGCCACCTGTGTCCTGAATGTCTTCAAGGTGGTAGCAATGCCATGCTATATGTTGTCTGTATAGGTAGGGAAGAAGCCCCAGTGAGCCTGTGTGTCACACTATGTTACATGGGTAACAAAGTCCCAGTGATTTCAGACTTTGATGAAAAATTTCTTTCAAATCTTACCTGGTTTCTCCTAGCACTCAACCTGTGTCTTTTGGGGCTGAAGGATAAGCTGAGTGACAGACACCATTCTATATTAATAATGACTCTTCCTCTCCAGTACTGATGATATTATTGGGCACAAATATGTGCCAGATTGCCTTTTCTCTTGTAGTAGTTATTTCCCAGGAGGCTTTCCTTCTCATAGAAATCTGCCTTTGAGAGACCTCTGCAACAGGAGTCCTAAAGTGCCCTCAGTTTAGGTTCAGCTGGGACTTCTTCAAGTAATATCCTTAAAAGGTCTCTATCCCTAGGAATGGACAATCTTTTTATTAGAAAAAAACTGAGCCTTTTCCTAGGCATGATTCTGAGAGATGCTGAGTCCCACATAGTAAATGGCTGAGAGCTATCTGTGTAAAAACTTTCCTGAAGTTCTGATGACAGAAGTAGTGTAATCAATCTTGATTCAGTCTGTTTTGTCAACCTGTCCTGTGAAAAGTTAATTCCTTTTAGAAGAGCCTTCTTCATTCCCTCACAGTACCATTTAGGGAGGCAGAAAAACTAATGATGTAGCCCACAAACTTTGAAGTCAGACAGACTGAGATTAAAAGCCCAATTAGTTCATGTAGTAGTTAAATAAACTTGGTCAAGTTACTAAATCTAATTTTCCTCATCCGATATCATGTGATTATTATAAGAATTACATAAGACTGTTTGGGTCTGTGCTTGAGAAATAAGTGCTTAAGAACATTAGCCATTATCATTTTCATCATAATCATTATTCATGCTGACCTTTATCAAAGCTTCTTGGCATTCTGGAAAACTCCCCTTCACAGAGCTTGGAACTCATAGTGAACCAATGTCTAGTCTTGAGCTGATTTTCCAGGCCACATAATCAGCTACCTCCTTTTCGTTCACAAGGTCAAATTTCACCTATAGATGTTCAGGGTGCAAATAGTTGGAGGGGTGAATTCCCGCTTATCCCCTTGTCTTTACTGTGGGTTATGGAACATTAACCACAGATTTCTGCCTATAAATCAATTTCAAAGGCAGATTATTTCCTGGTGACATCTTCTGCTCTGAATTTTCCTTTTCTGATGGTTGTCTTCATCCCACTACCTTGCCTCAGAAATCATCAGTCAAAAAGACCCTCAATTACGTTTCTCAAAGCATAGTCCCAGCATCACTTTGAGAAGGGAAGTATATCAGTTAAAATTTAGATTCCTGAGCCCCACCCTGAACTTACTGAATTAGAATACAAAGAGATCGGTCTCAAGAATAAATATATAGGGCTTCCCTGGTGGCGCAGTGGTTAAGAATCCGCCTGCCAATGCAGGGTTCAAGCCCTGGTCTGGGAAGTTCCCACATGCCACAGAGCAACAAAGCCCGTGCGCCACAACTACTGAAGCCCGTGTGCCTAGAGCCCACGCTCCGCAACAAGAAAAGCCACCGCAATGAGAAGCCCGCGCACCGCAACAAAGAGTAGCCCCTGATCGCCACAACTAAAGAAAGCCCACACGCAGAAACAAAGACCCAACGCAGCCAAAAATAAATAAATAAATAAATAATTTTTTTAAAAATCATAAAAAAAGAATGAATATATATATTTCCAACATTCTCCTAACATGATTGAGATGCAGGGAGCTTGTGTCCAAACTTTGAGTAGCATCATCCTGCTACACAAAAAGATTAAGAACCAAGGAATCAAAACATCACTAACTGGGCTTCCCTGGTGGCGCAGTGGTTGGGAGTCCGCCTGCCGATGCAGGGGGCGCGGGTACGAGCCCTGGTCTGGGAGGATCCCACATGCCGTGGCCGCTGAGCCTGCGCGTCTGGAGCCTGTGCTCCGCGGCAGGAGAGGCCGCAGCAGTGAGAGGCCCACCTACCACAAAAAACAAAAACAAACAAAAAAAACCATCACTAACTAAGTCTTATTTTAAAAGGGCCAGAAAAGCTAAACTTAACATGGCTCTCCAGGTAGCACTGGACTTCTAAGATTTGGCTTTTCCTGTTGTTCACATGTCATAAGGAAAAATGGTATGAATGCAACAGTTACAAAATGGTTAATCGTTCCATTCACAGTTCCAACATTTATTACACACAACACTGGGAAGGGCTTGAAGATCAGCTGCCAGTTTGAATGGTCCTCTAAGTTACTTCTAGCATAGTGCCTTGAAGTGCTGGGTAACTTGGTAGCTGTTCCAGTGATTTCTGCTCCCCGCACCCTGCACCCCTGGGATTTTGTCCATCTTAGTGCTAAAACTGGCCTCCTCTGCTGCTAGTGTGTATTAATTATGGGAAGCTAAGCTGCCGTACTCTTTTTTCCCCTGCAATCTAAGCCACCATTAAATACTTCACTATGGCAACCATTTGTTTACAGAGAGTCCCTGTCTCACCTCCTGTGTCTATTACTGTTTATAAGTTTTCATCCTCACAACACACAAGCAGAACTTTCCTGCATGCTGATATATCTCAAGAAATTTAATTCTTATGGTCGTGTAACTTCCCGTGGTTTTAAGCACCTATTTATACATCGCCAGCATCCCCCATCCCCAACTATAAGCATTCTCTGCCTGAGAGAATAGATGTTATTTTCTACGGGCCTACAGGCATCCAATAACACCCTTCTCCCTCTTCTTCCCATTCCTACCCCCTTTTACAATACCTGAGTGGAATGTTCCAACCAGAGCCAAAAGGCACTTCCCCTAAGGCTGGTAGAGACCTCTCTGATCTCTCAGAGAAGACCATCACTTTTCTCCCAGAGACTGAACAGCCTTTCCTACTACCTGCAACAACGTCTCTAACCCAGTGCCCAGGCTTGGAGCTATATAAATAATCTCTGACAGTGTACAGTACTCTCACATGGTCCTGCCACTAACCACAAGGAAGTTAGTGCTAATCTTTGGGTAGTACTTAATCCATGCTACATACAGATGCTATACTAAGATTACTAATTACCCAAAGAAGCCTGAAGAATAAAATTCCTGTTTCATAGGCCACACCAACCTGTGGATTAAGAAAAAGTCATAATGGCAGTATATTACTTTTCCACTTTGACTTCCTCTCACGATGGAATTTCCACCCTTCCTTCTCCTAGGTGCTCATAAACAGACATCTCAGTTCTCAAGCTCTCATGTTGCCTCTGCCAGTTCCTCCTTTCCTCCTGTGGTCCTGACATCTCTGGTAGCCCGGGTGGCTTACGTATGTAAAACCCCCTCAGTGCCCCTCCGCACCGGCAGGGAAGGCAGTGCCATTTCACACGGATGGCTGCCAGAGTCCAAGGTACCTTAGATGCTCCAACTGGCCAGAGAGGCCCTTCTTCCCTATGGCAGACCGTGGAAGCATGAGGCAGTCCTGCCTAGTGGTCAGTATATCATCTCCCAGAAATGTTGGCGAATCTTTTGTGGAAGCACTTTGTTTTTCTCAAGGCATTCCACTCCACACTTCTATTTTTTCTGGCCAAGCAGCCCATCTAAGAGAAGCACCAAGCTGGTTCCACTCCTTTTCTGACAATAAAGCTTGCCTGATGGAGCAAGGAAGAGTTCATTCCCAGCAGGCTGTTAAGTTTCCATGCAAATATATTCTCAAGACATCTGCCTCATCAATGTCATAGGCAAACTCAGTCTTCTTAAGCTTTTAGGATAAGCAGAGTTTTTCCTTATGCTTAACTCTCCCTTTCCCCCAACTCCACCTTTACTGACTTCCATACAGTACAGTCAACCCTCTGTGTCCATGGGTTCTCCATCCAAGTTTGGCTGAATTCACTGATGCAGAACCCTGAAAATGAGGGCTGACTGTACTACATTATCTTATATAAGGAACTTGAGCATCCACAGATTTTTGGTATCTGTGGTGGTCCTGGAACCAATACCCCAATGATACTGAGTGTACAGGTAGAGTGACCATACTCAAAATCCAATACTTAGTTGAAAGTACAGTTGACCCTTGAACAACATAGGCATGAATTGCATGAGTCCACTTATACATGGATTTTTTTCAATAGTAAATACTACAGTACTAGATGATCTGTGGTTGGTTGAATCTGCTGATGTGGAACCATGGATATGGAAGGGCTGTGGGTATAAAGGGCTGTGACTATAAGTTTGATGAGAGAAATTTTCACATATTGAGGTATGGGGAAGTCATTCCGGCTTATACATGATTTAACTTAAAATTTATGCTACCTAGAACAGCCTGTTATGTGGACTGTCAAACATGCATTGTATAACTGCTTTAACCATTAAAGAAAAGGATACATTTAAGAAATCAAAATGGAGTAACCATGGTTCAGGCGTTCAAAATGGAGGCAGGTGACTATTGTGAGTGTGGTTTCAGACACGTTCCTGTATCACTGAGATCTTGAATTTTCTGAACTGTATCAGACTCAGGAATACCACCCACTGTTCTCAAAACAATATCTGCTAGCAGCTGCCAGCTGTAACCTTATGGTTTCAAGGGCTCCCCTTGTTACTATGCCATCATTTCAAACCCCAACCAATCCTAACTTAATAAGCACCCTTACTTTTTGCTGGCTACAATCCTAATTCTTGACAAACACCTTATGTAATTTTGTGGGTTTGACATTTATAAGGCAAAAAGCCTCCCCATTTTGTAGTTCAGTAGAATACAATTCAAGTGCTTTTTTTTTTAATTGGGGGTAGGAGTTTATTAATTATTTATTTTTGCTGTGTTGCGTCTTCGTTTCTGTGCGAGGGCTTTCTCTAGTTGTGGCAAGCAGGGGTCACTCTTCATCGCGGTGCGCGGACCCCTCACTATGGCGGCCTCTCTTGTTGCGGAGCACAGGCTCCAGATGTGCAGGCTCAGTAGTTGTGGCTCACGGGCGTAGTTGCTCGGCGGCATATGGGATCCTTCCAGACCAGGGCTCGAACCTGTGTCCCCTGCATTAGCAGGCAGATTCTCAACCACTGCACCACCAGGGAAGCCCCTCAAGTGCTTCTTGAATCTGTGTCTCCCGGGGTGTAGTCCTCAGTTTGGCTCAAATAAAACTCTTTTCTATTCCTATTATAGATTACTTATTATTTTCATCAACAAGTTATATGTAGATTTTAGACTCTGTGGAGGGTTGGCACTCTTAACCCCTGCATTGTTCAAGGGTCAACTGTATAGCCTTGAGTTGTTTACTAATTTTTTTTTTTTTTTTAATGAGAGTATAAGACGTTCAAGGCTGGTACATTAGTTATCTATTGGTGTGTGGCAAATTACCCCCACAATTAGTGATTGAAAACAACAAACATTTATTATCTCACAGTTTCTGTGGGTCAAGAATCTGGGAGCAGCTTAGCTGGGTGGGTCTGTTTTAGAGTCTCTCCTAAGGCTGCAATCAAGGTGTTGCCAGGTCCACGGTTATCTAAAAGGTCCGCTGGGAAGGACCTGCTTCCAAATCAGTCACATGGCTGTTGGCAGACTTCAGATCCTTGCTAACTCTTGGCTGAAGACATCAGTTTCTCGTCTCTACATAAGGTTTCTTACAACATGTCAGCTGGCCTCCCTCAGAACGAGGGCTCCAAGAAGCTGAGAGAGACAGAGAGACAGAGGCAGACAGAGAGAGAGAGAGAGACTGAGACTGAGACAGAAAGAGAAAGAGAGAGAGGTACTCAGAACTCCTATTCCTGGTTACACTAGTTTTATGTATACATGACTTAATTGTAATTTGACAATATTTCAAGATAGAGTCATTTTGTAGTATTTGTTAGGAAATTCTAATGAGTGCTGGGCTAAAATAAAATTCTTAAGAAATGGCACATGAAAACTATGTGAATATTAATTTATTGCTATAACACTGAACAGCAAAATCCCAAATATATCCAAAGTAATTGGCTGTTTTAAATCACGTTTGCAAAACAGTCTGTGATTAAACTGTGAACTGTTTGTTAGCTTGGCAATGGAAGAACTGGATAGTTTTATACTGAAATGTTTTTACAGAATATTTCTGCTAAAAATAAGGACCTTTCCTCTATTTTTTTGTAAAATCCATACGACAGGCAAATCCACCAACTTCATGCTTCAACATTTATGCTTTATTATGATAGACTAAATAATGCTCTCCACCAGATCTGTCACATTCTAATCCCTGGAACCTGTGAATAATACTTTACAAAGTCCCTACGAAAGGGTCTTTGCAGATGTTATCAAATTAAGGATCTTGAGATGGGAAGATTATTCTGGATTACCTGAATGGGCCCAATGTAATCACAAGGGTCCTTATAAAAGGGACATAGGAGTTGTCAGGTTGAGAAGATAGTGATATGATGACAGAAGCAAGGAACAAAAAGGGATTTGAAGAAGCTACGTTGCTGGTTTCAGAGATAGAAGAAAGTGGCCACAAATCAAGGAATACAGGCAGTCTCTAGAAGCTGTAAAAGTCAAGTAAATGGATTCTCCCATAGAACCTCTAAAATGAACCAGTCCTGCTGACACTTTGACTTTGTCCAGTGAAACTGATTTTGAATTTTTGACCCCCTAAACTGTAACAGGATAAAAGGTGTGTTGTTATAAGCCCCCAAATAATGTATAATTGATCACAGCTATGAAAGGAAATGAATACACTTCTAAAAGAAATAAAGGTCTCTCAATATTTTTATAAGTATTTCGTGATAGATTGCACATCTTGAAGGCTTTTCAGTAAACTTGTAGCCCAGTTCTCCAAATACACAGAGATACCACTTCTCCATGATTAAAGGCCTGGATTCCTCCTCAAGATGATCTGTCCCTCCTCCAGGTGGAGGTGGGCTGCGAAGAGAGCCTGAGCAGCAACTGTGGCACAGATCCTCCATCAAGGGACAAAAGTGGGAGAGGCTCTTGCAGCAACCCATCTTTGAACCCCCAGTGGACAAAGCCCCGGGAACACAATCCTCACTGTATCTATAACAACCCAAGGATTTTAGCAGATCATATAGTGGCTCTATCCCTGAAGAGAATTAGGATTATTCGCCCATCTCTACGAACAGGTATCAATTAAGGAGAATAAAGTATATCCATGTCTCCCACGGCCCAAGTTATACACTCCAGTCCTGCCATGAATTATTCATTACATGCTGAATTGACCATGAAATGAAATTTCAAATGAGGTTTTCGAAACTCTTGTTAGAGAGAGTGACTTGGAATATGAAAGTACTTTGTTTCACAAAATATATATACCTCCCCCCAAAGCATTGTATACAATCTCAAAGAATCAGAACTAATTTATGAGCAAAACAGCCTAGCCACTGTGGGCTGAACTGTTTTATTGAGAAATAAAGATATTTTAGTATGACATTTAGAGATCCAGTTGTTCATGGAAGATGAATGGTAGACAGATCCCCCTCTTACAAAAAAAGAAAAGTCTCCAAGGGAACCTCATAAAAGTTCCAGAACTGAAAGTGTGTGACAGCCTTGAAGGATGCAGCTAGCTGTCAGGGAGTGAAGTTGGTAGGCAGAGGGCATTTTCAGTGGCTTGGCTCTGATAGGCCCAATGTGGGAAAGGACTCAAGGCTCAGTGAGTGAAAGAGCCTACAAGCTCAGTGTGGAGATACATGCACTGCTCCAGCTGTCTGCCCCTTCTTCTAGCTGATGCCACAGAGAGGCCCACTGATAGGCAGGGCTGCTGTGCCTGTTCTGCGGCAGGGCAGGCACTTCAAGAGTGGGTGCCCAGCATGATCACCAGTACCTAAACTGAAGAAAATTCTTGTGGTTTAATGCTCAACAGAATCTGGCAGGGCCTTGTCCTGAATCCCACAGCACAATATCCCTTAGTCTTTAGGGGTAAGAAGGCCCTGGTGACTCCACAGACTACCTCCCATGATAAACAATGACAAACTCAGGCCTCTGCTGACAGCACCTACCTTCACAGAAGGACCTGTGCCCCATACAACTGCCCTTATGAAGCTAGATTCAGGGGCTATGCCTGTTTGTCACAGGTTTTCGACATTTTCCCTGGTCCTTAGTGTCTCCTTACTAGGAATCCATGACATCATCATCACCTGAGGGACCCACAAGCTACATTTCTTCTCTAGCATAGCCATTAGAAATGCTTGAAGCCCCTGAAGGATGCCATCCCCAGATTAGAGACTAGTAGTTCTGAATTTAAAAGCCCCAACACTCAAGGATGTCCAGTGGCTCCTGAGTTTTCCTTAAGTGAGCAACTTAGATGCTCAATTTCCCATGTTACTCACGGATTCTTTAGAAAGGAAAGGGATTCATTAGATATTTAACCCCCAAAACAAAACATTCTATTAACTGGCATCCTTGTCTGCTTTACCCTGATTTTAGTCTACTCTGATCCAACCCAGGACATCATAGATGAAATGAATTGTTCCAAAATCGGAGTGGAAACCATCCTACCTCCACACTGGGTCTGCATCTTCAGGATCTTGGTTGCAGTCATAGATACCTGCCTCAGGAAGCAGGAGTTTCTGGTCATTAGAGACATGAATGCCCTACATTCTCCATCTTCTCAATATAATATCTGCCAAATACTATGGCTGCCTGCCAAGCTGACCAAGGACAGATTTGAAAACTAAAGGGCTAATAAAACTTCTTGCTGTCACTCCTTGCTCCTAAGACATTAGCATAATCAACTTAGGCAGAGATGTGCCTTTCCTCCATGATTTGCTGTTGTCTGGGTTGTGGTGGACCTCTCACCAGCATGCTACCTTCATCCTGTACCTTGTCTCCTCTCTGTTCTAGGCACCACTACACTGTTCACCAAGGAACCTTCCTTCCTCCATGTGCCATCCAGAAACCTGAGCTATACTTATGGCTCCTAGTTTAAGACCTACTCTGACAAGCATCGTTCATATCCTTTGGCTTTTATATTCTCCTATCTGCTAACCTTTAGATACAAACCTATAACCAGATGGGGTGCATTAACCTAGCTTTGTGGCAGGAAGAGCACCGACTCAAACTGACCCCACAGTCAGAAAAATATGTGAAATATGTAGCCAGAAAAGCGATTATGGGCAGGACCATCTACATAATTTGCAAGGCCCTGTGCAAACCACAAATGTGGAGCTGCTGGTGAAAAAAAATATTAATTTCAAGATGGTGACATTTCAAGATGGCAGAGTATTAAACCAAGCATGGGGCCCTTCTAAGTACAGGGTTCTGTGCAGCTGCATAGGTTGCACACACATGAAGCCAGCCTTGACTATGGGGAATTGTTTTCTACTTTCCAAATTACCACTTTTCAACAAGGATTCACCAGAGCATGCCAGGGCTTTCTACTCAACAGTACACAAGAGGCCTTAGCCAACTCCAGCTGGAGAAGAGAGCCTGTAGTTTATGGGACTGGAATCTCCTCTGAGCTCCCGACCCAGCACTGCTACACCTGGGCTGTTACATTTTTAAAAGAAAAAAAAAAAAAAAATCCCGATCTGTGAAGAAGATCCGGACACCTCCCATCTATTCTCAGCTTTCTCATGCTTGTTCCAATCCGTAGTTTCTGCCTTCCTGGTTCCATAACCAAGCTTTGATATCTGATCCTGGCATCTTCTCTTTGATAACCATCCAGATGCCCCCTTCTGACTTCTCAGACTCTAGTCTCTGACACTAGTTTCAGCTCTGCTGGCTCCACAGGTTTTAATATCCCACATTTCACCTGAGAAACTTTCTGTTCCCTCTCCTAGTTCCATGTAATCTCGCTGGCCAGACTAGCCCTCTTTCCTCTACTAACTGGGAAAAGATACATAATCAGAAGGTACCATATGTAGCCATGACACAGTAGCTAATTTCACTCATTTAAAGAGTTGATAAGAGGGCTTCCCTGGTGGCACAGCGGTTAAGAATCCACCTGCCAATGCAGGGGACATGGGTTCGAGCCCTGGTCCGGGAAGATCCCACATGCCGCAGAGCAACTAAGCCCGTGCACCACAACTACTGAGCCTGAGCTCTAGAGCCCATGAGCCACAAGTACTGAAGCCACGCACTGAGAGCCTGTGCTCCACAGCAAGAGAAGCCCGCGCACAGCAACGAAGACCCAACACAGCCAAAAATATAAATAAATTTATGAAAAAATTGATAAAGAGTTGATAAGAAACCATTACCATATTTTTTATACTAGTCTGTTTACGTCCTCCTTGGAATTGTCTTTTCTAACTTTGTGACAGTATACTCCCCCCCTCTTCCTCATGCCTCACTGAAGTGTTGTCTTTTTCTTTTCTAATCAGTCCTCCTTCTACTCTGCCTCCTCTATCACTAGCTGCACAACTACCATCTTCTTGCTTTACTTTGCCATAAATGTTGGGCTGGCCCAGAGTTCATTCCTGAGCTCTCTTCTCTTTTCTGTGACCTTTTATTATACAATGACCTCCAGATTTTTATCTCCATCCCTGACTTCATCCCAAATTCCAGACATATATATCCCTGCCTTCTTTATGTAGTCATATCTTTTCCCTATCAAATAGGCATGTAAGGGATATTCCCTAACTCTAAGAAAGAGTATTATTCCCTCAGTCTTCCAGATGTCAATAAGAGGCACCATCAAATTTCTCAAGCCAAAAACCAAAAAGTCATCATTCTGCTCTCTTCTTTATCAATTTAATCCAGTCCATCTGTAAGGCCTGCTGGCTCTACTTCCAAATTTATCTTTTATCAATACACTTTTCACCAAAGCCTCTTGCCATCTCCCTTACTGAGCCCTTCCTGAATTCCTTCCTGAATTACGGCAATAACCTTCAAAATACTCCCTTCTGATACATTTTCCTGCTAAATCTCTCCAAATATAATCAGAGTGATCGTTTTAAAAATAAATCAGGTAATGTAATTGGACCACTTAAAACTTTCCAGTGTCCTCCCGTTGCATTTAGAATGAAATCCAAATGTTTTACAATTCTCACACTTCCCTCTCTCACCTCAAGTCTTAACACTCTCCCATTGAATCAATTTGTTCAATAACACTGCATTTCTCTCTTTTCTAAATCACACCACAGGGACTTTGAACTTGCTTTGTCTCATTACTGGAATATTTTGCCCAGATCGTCACATAGTTGAAAGTTTCTCTCATTATCACCTCTGCAGAGTACATTCTAGTAAATGTTGCCTGTCCTACTACAGTCTGATTTCTCTGTATTATTTCTCCCTCACCTCTTCCTTCTTCCCTTCTCCCATTCTTCCCTTCCCC
>NW_020175403.1:20213-35023 GCF_003031525.2 Neophocaena asiaeorientalis asiaeorientalis
GAGAGAGACAGAGAGACAGAGGCAGACAGAGAGAGAGAGAGAGACTGAGACTGAGACAGAAAGAGAAAGAGAGAGAGGTACTCAGAACTCCTATTCCTGGTTACACTAGTTTTATGTATACATGACTTAATTGTAATTTGACAATATTTCAAGATAGAGTCATTTTGTAGTATTTGTTAGGAAATTCTAATAAGTGCTGGGCTAAAATAAAATTCTTAAGAAATGGCACATGAAAACTATGTGAATATTAATTTATTGCTATAACACTGAACAGCAAAATCCCAAATATATCCAAAGTAATTGGCTGTTTTAAATCACGTTTGCAAAACAGTCTGTGATTAAACTGTGAACTGTTTGTTAGCTTGGCAATGGAAGAACTGGATAGTTTTATACTGAAATGTTTTTACAGAATATTTCTGCTAAAAATAAGGACCTTTCCTCTATTTTTTTGTAAAATCCATACGACAGGCAAATCCACCAACTTCATGCTTCAACATTTATGCTTTATTATGATAGACTAAATAATGCTCTCCACCAGATCTGTCACATTCTAATCCCTGGAACCTGTGAATAATACTTTACAAAGTCCCTACGAAAGGGTCTTTGCAGATGTTATCAAATTAAGGATCTTGAGATGGGAAGATTATTCTGGATTACCTGAATGGGCCCAATGTAATCACAAGGGTCCTTATAAAAGGGACATAGGAGTTGTCAGGTTGAGAAGATAGTGATATGATGACAGAAGCAAGGAACAAAAAGGGATTTGAAGAAGCTACGTTGCTGGTTTCAGAGATAGAAGAAAGTGGCCACAAATCAAGGAATACAGGCAGTCTCTAGAAGCTGTAAAAGTCAAGTAAATGGATTCTCCCATAGAACCTCTAAAATGAACCAGTCCTGCTGACACTTTGACTTTGTCCAGTGAAACTGATTTTGAATTTTTGACCCCCTAAACTGTAACAGGATAAAAGGTGTGTTGTTATAAGCCCCCAAATAATGTATAATTGATCACAGCTATGAAAGGAAATGAATACACTTCTAAAAGAAATAAAGGTCTCTCAATATTTTTATAAGTATTTCGTGATAGATTGCACATCTTGAAGGCTTTTCAGTAAACTTGTAGCCCAGTTCTCCAAATACACAGAGATACCACTTCTCCATGATTAAAGGCCTGGATTCCTCCTCAAGATGATCTGTCCCTCCTCCAGGTGGAGGTGGGCTGCGAAGAGAGCCTGAGCAGCAACTGTGGCACAGATCCTCCATCAAGGGACAAAAGTGGGAGAGGCTCTTGCAGCAACCCATCTTTGAACCCCCAGTGGACAAAGCCCCGGGAACACAATCCTCACTGTATCTATAACAACCCAAGGATTTTAGCAGATCATATAGTGGCTCTATCCCTGAAGAGAATTAGGATTATTCGCCCATCTCTACGAACAGGTATCAATTAAGGAGAATAAAGTATATCCATGTCTCCCACGGCCCAAGTTATACACTCCAGTCCTGCCATGAATTATTCATTACATGCTGAATTGACCATGAAATGAAATTTCAAATGAGGTTTTCGAAACTCTTGTTAGAGAGAGTGACTTGGAATATGAAAGTACTTTGTTTCACAAAATATATATATACCTCCCCCCAAAGCATTTTATACAATCTCAAAGAATCAGAACTAATTTATGAGCAAAACAGCCTAGCCACTGTGGGCTGAACTGTTTTATTGAGAAATAAAGATATTTTAGTATGACATTTAGAGATCCAGTTGTTCATGGAAGATGAATGGTAGACAGATCCCCCTCTTACAAAAAAAGAAAAGTCTCCAAGGGAACCTCATAAAAGTTCCAGAACTGAAAGTGTGTGACAGCCTTGAAGGATGCAGCTAGCTGTCAGGGAGTGAAGTTGGTAGGCAGAGGGCATTTTCAGTGGCTTGGCTCTGATAGGCCCAATGTAGGAAAGGACTCAAGGCTCAGTGAGTGAAAGAGCCTACAAGCTCAGTGTGGAGATACATGCACTGCTCCAGCTGTCTGCCCCTTCTTCTAGCTGATGCCACAGAGAGGCCCACTGATAGGCAGGGCTGCTGTGCCTGTTCTGCGGCAGGGCAGGCACTTCAAGAGTGGGTGCCCAGCATGATCACCAGTACCTAAACTGAAGAAAATTCTTGTGGTTTAATGCTCAACAGAATCTGGCAGGGCCTTGTCCTGAATCCCACAGCACAATATCCCTTAGTCTTTAGGGGTAAGAAGGCCCTGGTGACTCCACAGACTACCTCCCATGATAAACAATGACAAACTCAGGCCTCTGCTGACAGCACCTACCTTCACAGAAGGACCTGTGCCCCATACAACTGCCCTTATGAAGCTAGATTCAGGGGCTATGCCTGTTTGTCACAGGTTTTCGACATTTTCCCTGGTCCTTAGTGTCTCCTTACTAGGAATCCATGACATCATCATCACCTGAGGGACCCACAAGCTACATTTCTTCTCTAGCATAGCCATTAGAAATGCTTGAAGCCCCTGAAGGATGCCATCCCCAGATTAGAGACTAGTAGTTCTGAATTTAAAAGCCCCAACACTCAAGGATGTCCAGTGGCTCCTGAGTTTTCCTTAAGTGAGCAACTTAGATGCTCAATTTCCCATGTTACTCACGGATTCTTTAGAAAGGAAAGGGATTCATTAGATATTTAACCCCCAAAACAAAACATTCTATTAACTGGCATCCTTGTCTGCTTTACCCTGATTTTAGTCTACTCTGATCCAACCCAGGACATCATAGATGAAATGAATTGTTCCAAAATCGGAGTGGAAACCATCCTACCTCCACACTGGGTCTGCATCTTCAGGATCTTGGTTGCAGTCATAGATACCTGCCTCAGGAAGCAGGAGTTTCTGGTCATTAGAGACATGAATGCCCTACATTCTCCATCTTCTCAATATAATATCTGCCAAATACTATGGCTGCCTGCCAAGCTGACCAAGGACAGATTTGAAAACTAAAGGGCTAATAAAACTTCTTGCTGTCACTCCTTGCTCCTAAGACATTAGCATAATCAACTTAGGCAGAGATGTGCCTTTCCTCCATGATTTGCTGTTGTCTGGGTTGTGGTGGACCTCTCACCAGCATGCTACCTTCATCCTGTACCTTGTCTCCTCTCTGTTCTAGGCACCACTACACTGTTCACCAAGGAACCTTCCTTCCTCCATGTGCCATCCAGAAACCTGAGCTATACTTATGGCTCCTAGTTTAAGACCTACTCTGACAAGCATCGTTCATATCCTTTGGCTTTTATATTCTCCTATCTGCTAACCTTTAGATACAAACCTATAACCAGATGGGGTGCATTAACCTAGCTTTGTGGCAGGAAGAGCACCGACTCAAACTGACCCCACAGTCAGAAAAATATGTGAAATATGTAGCCAGAAAAGCGATTATGGGCAGGACCATCTACATAATTTGCAAGGCCCTGTGCAAACCACAAATGTGGAGCTGCTGGTGAAAAAAAATATTAATTTCAAGATGGTGACATTTCAAGATGGCAGAGTATTAAACCAAGCATGGGGCCCTTCTAAGTACAGGGTTCTGTGCAGCTGCATAGGTTGCACACACATGAAGCCAGCCTTGACTATGGGGAATTGTTTTCTACTTTCCAAATTACCACTTTTCAACAAGGATTCACCAGAGCATGCCAGGGCTTTCTACTCAACAGTACACAAGAGGCCTTAGCCAACTCCAGCTGGAGAAGAGAGCCTGTAGTTTATGGGACTGGAATCTCCTCTGAGCTCCCGACCCAGCACTGCTACACCTGGGCTGTTACATTTTTAAAAGAAAAAAAAAAAAAAAATCCCGATCTGTGAAGAAGATCCGGACACCTCCCATCTATTCTCAGCTTTCTCATGCTTGTTCCAATCCGTAGTTTCTGCCTTCCTGGTTCCATAACCAAGCTTTGATATCTGATCCTGGCATCTTCTCTTTGATAACCATCCAGATGCCCCCTTCTGACTTCTCAGACTCTAGTCTCTGACACTAGTTTCAGCTCTGCTGGCTCCACAGGTTTTAATATCCCACATTTCACCTGAGAAACTTTCTGTTCCCTCTCCTAGTTCCATGTAATCTCGCTGGCCAGACTAGCCCTCTTTCCTCTACTAACTGGGAAAAGATACATAATCAGAAGGTACCATATGTAGCCATGACACAGTAGCTAATTTCACTCATTTAAAGAGTTGATAAGAGGGCTTCCCTGGTGGCACAGCGGTTAAGAATCCACCTGCCAATGCAGGGGACATGGGTTCGAGCCCTGGTCCGGGAAGATCCCACATGCCGCAGAGCAACTAAGCCCGTGCACCACAACTACTGAGCCTGAGCTCTAGAGCCCATGAGCCACAAGTACTGAAGCCACGCACTGAGAGCCTGTGCTCCACAGCAAGAGAAGCCCGCGCACAGCAACGAAGACCCAACACAGCCAAAAATATAAATAAATTTATGAAAAAATTGATAAAGAGTTGATAAGAAACCATTACCATATTTTTTATACTAGTCTGTTTACGTCCTCCTTGGAATTGTCTTTTCTAACTTTGTGACAGTATACTCCCCCCCTCTTCCTCATGCCTCACTGAAGTGTTGTCTTTTTCTTTTCTAATCAGTCCTCCTTCTACTCTGCCTCCTCTATCACTAGCTGCACAACTACCATCTTCTTGCTTTACTTTGCCATAAATGTTGGGCTGGCCCAGAGTTCATTCCTGAGCTCTCTTCTCTTTTCTGTGACCTTTTATTATACAATGACCTCCAGATTTTTATCTCCATCCCTGACTTCATCCCAAATTCCAGACATATATATCCCTGCCTTCTTTATGTAGTCATATCTTTTCCCTATCAAATAGGCATGTAAGGGATATTCCCTAACTCTAAGAAAGAGTATTATTCCCTCAGTCTTCCAGATGTCAATAAGAGGCACCATCAAATTTCTCAAGCCAAAAACCAAAAAGTCATCATTCTGCTCTCTTCTTTATCAATTTAATCCAGTCCATCTGTAAGGCCTGCTGGCTCTACTTCCAAATTTATCTTTTATCAATACACTTTTCACCAAAGCCTCTTGCCATCTCCCTTACTGAGCCCTTCCTGAATTCCTTCCTGAATTACGGCAATAACCTTCAAAATACTCCCTTCTGATACATTTTCCTGCTAAATCTCTCCAAATATAATCAGAGTGATCGTTTTAAAAATAAATCAGGTAATGTAATTGGACCACTTAAAACTTTCCAGTGTCCTCCCGTTGCATTTAGAATGAAATCCAAATGTTTTACAATTCTCACACTTCCCTCTCTCACCTCAAGTCTTAACACTCTCCCATTGAATCAATTTGTTCAATAACACTGCATTTCTCTCTTTTCTAAATCACACCACAGGGACTTTGAACTTGCTTTGTCTCATTACTGGAATATTTTGCCCAGATCGTCACATAGTTGAAAGTTTCTCTCATTATCACCTCTGCAGAGTACATTCTAGTAAATGTTGCCTGTCCTACTACAGTCTGATTTCTCTGTATTATTTCTCCCTCACCTCTTCCTTCTTCCCTTCTCCCATTCTTCCCTTCCCCTCTCTCTCTCTCTCCTTCTTTTGGCATATAGGGTTGGTTGTTTGTTAATTAGGGAACAGGCCTTTTTTTGCCTTGTCCAACAACGTGTCCTGAGCACTTAGAAGATTTAGTATAGAGTAGGTGCTCAATAAATATTCACTGAACAAACAGGTCCACAAAGTTATAAGGGAGTCTGTGATCCAATAATAGGTGGGTCAGTTTAACACAACCCATAGGCCAAATCTGGCCACCATCTATTTTGACAGGTAAAATTTTATGGAAACACAATCATATCTATGGCATATAGGGTTGGTTGTTTGTTAATTAGGGAACAGGCCTTTTTTTGCCTTGTCCAACAACGTGTCCTGAGCACTTAGAAGATTTAGTATAGAGTAGGTGCTCAATAAATATTCACTGAACAAACAGGTCCACAAAGTTATAAGGGAGTCTGTGATCCAATAATAGGTGGGTCAGTTTAACACAACCCATAGGCCAAATCTGGCCACCATCTATTTTGACAGGTAAAATTTTATGGAAACACAATCATATCTACTTGCTTACAAATTGTCTGTGGTGGCTTTTGCACTACAGCAGAAGAATTGAGGAGGTGCAACTGAGATCATAAAGCCCACAAAGCTGTAAACATTCACTATCTGGCTCTTTATGGAAAGTTTGCTGACCCCTGCAATAATATATGCCAGGTCAAGTTGCCATTCAAATTAAAAGGAACAGGCAGACATTAACCTAAATAATACTGAGGGAACTAAAGTTGTGTGCCCCTCCTAGAGGTGGAGGGGGCAGTACTTGAGAAAAAATTCAGCTATGCAAAATAGAGAACTCTAGAATTGGAGAAGCTAAGGTAAAAGTTTTTGTGGGCAGTTTGAAGCTATTTAAAAATAGAGCTAAGATTAAACACTATAGCACCTTTATTAACAGAACAAAAAATTTAGTAAGGGCAACAAACCTTGATAACATGACCAACAATAATCAGGGAGGGAAATAAGATTAAGTCTAAGTATACTCTTCTCAGTAATAATCACAGCAAGTTGACAAGGGTGCCAAGATGATTCAGTAGAAAAAAATATAGTCCTTTTCAACAAATGATGCCAGGTAACTGAATATCCACATGAAAAAAATTAAGGTGGGCCCCTCCCTCACAACATACACAAAATTAATTCAGCATGGATCAGAGACCTACTGTAAAGCTTACACTATAGAACTACTAGAAGAAAACACATGTAAATTTTTGTGACCTTGGATTAGGCAATGATAGATAAAACACCAAAAGCACAAGCAATCAAAGAAAAAATAAATAAATTGTCCTTCATCCAAATTAAAAAAGACTTTTGTGCTTCAAGGACACTATCAAGAAAATGAAAAGTTGTGCTCACTTTGGCAGCACATATACTAAAATTGGAATGATACAGAGAAGATTAGCATGGGCCCTGCACAAGGATGACATGCAAATTCATGAAGTGTTTCTTATTTTTAAAATATAACTAGGAAATTAGAAGAAGCTGCTGCTGAATTTGAATCTGAATCCTATAGAGCTTCTCCTCTAGGATCTACTGATGAGTCAAATCTATATAAAGATCTAGTTTTGAAAACATCACAAGCATATGTACAGATTTTGAAGAAAAATGATATGATCTGAAAGATAAATAGTAAAAATTTACCTCCTGGGCTCTTTACATAACATTTTAGTTGTTTCCTATTAAACATGATGTGAAAATCTTTATTAAAGGAAAATATTTTTGTATTATAATAAAAAAAGAAAATGAGAAGATGACCCACAGAATGTGAGAAAATATTTGCAAGTCATTTATCTGATAAGGGTCCAGGATACAGAATATATAACGAACTTATAACCCCAGGACCAGCTCAATCTGGTCCTACTCTATTGATAATGAGATACTGAGTTGTTTTTCAGAAACAACAGAACGAAACTGCAAGTCACGCAACCAAAGCATGAGTAGAGGAGAAAATTTTGACCTCAAATAATAATTAGAACTAAAGTTTCTCCCTTCTATGGAACCAAAGGACTAGGACATGACTGGAACCTGAACACAAGAACACTTTCAAAAGCCAAGGGTCTGTTGTCCAGGAAGATCTGATGCTGAAGCCCACTTTACCACACCTTACCATACATGGCCAAGTTCCAAAGCCCTCCAGTGGAAACCTGCCCTGCCAGTGCTTCCACATTCCAACACATCCTCCCCTAACTCATGAAAGTTTTACTGAACTCCAGATCAGGAAGACAGATTTGAGCCCTGCCTCCTGTCTCCTTGCTGGTCAACCTCAAGATAAAGTACTTTTCTTTTCTCAAAAGCTAGTGTCATAGTATTAGCTTCTATGGGTGTTGAGCAATGAGCTCTTGCTTGGTAACAAACCCTTACAATTCAACAATAAAAAGATATAAAAGACAAATAATCCAACTTTAAAATGAGCAAATGATTTAAATAGACATTTGCAAAAGATATACAAATGGCCAATAAAAACATGAAAATATCCGTAACATCCTTAGTTATAAGAGAAATGTAAACCTGAGCCACAATGACATCATTTCACACACAGGAAGATGGCTATAGTAAAATAGACAGATGATAGCAAGTGTTGGCAAGGATGTGGAGAAATTAGAGCCCCCATATATTGCTTGTGGGAATGTAAAATGGTTCAGCTGCTTTGGGAAACAGTTTGGCATTCCTCAAAAGGTTAAATGTAGAGGTATCATATGACCCAGCAATTCCACTTCTAGATATATACCTAAGAGAACTAAAAACATATGTTCACATTAGAACATATATTTTTTCATAACAGTATTATTCATAATAACTAAAAAGTGGAAACAACCCAAATGTCCATTATCTGATAAATAGATAAAAACAATGGATAAAAGATGTGGTATATCTATACAATGGAACATTACTTGACAATAGAAAGAAATGAAGTACTTATACATTATACAACATAGATGAACCTTAAAAACATTGTGTTAAGTGAAAGAAGCCAGACACAAAATCTAGATATTGTTGATTCCATTTCTATGAACACTACTTGGTTGAGCTTGTGATAGTCTACAATAAGATGAACTAAGTAATATTTACTGTTTAATTTGACTGTCAGGCCCCTGAAGAAAATGATGAATCCTGGAAAATTAAATGGTGATATAATAGCACCATCCCTATGTTCTTTAGGTCCATAATTGAAGCAGTAATCTTCACCGTTGCCCCAGGGTGTGATACTTTTTTTTAATTTGGTGTCTTGGTCAGGGGTAAGACAGAACAGTTTCAGAGTTCATACTTGGCTTTAGCTATCTTCACTATGATATGATAACGCTTATTCCACAGGTCAAGAATTCAGTGTGCCAAGAATGCCAATCCCTATTATATATCTGAGACTAGGAAAATAATAGTCACATGGTTCTATCCGTGGACCCATTAGCTATTGTAAGCTTGACTTTAATTAGGACTGCCTTTATTACTTGGCCTCTTTTACTTGCTACTTTCACATGGGGACCATAATAAATTTTGAGTTTCTAAGTGTGGATATCAGTTCAAATTCTGTGTGCAATAGTTCTCAAAATGTCCTGGCATTCCTCTTTCCCCAGTGTAAAGGCGCTGAAGTAAGTGACCTTGGGCCCTTTTGGGGATAGTATATAATATAGTATACACTTGCTGTGGCTTGTAGGTCTCTCCTCCTAGGGAGCTGAACACCTCTTCTGTTAATAAAGTCTGTATGTGAAAATCACCAGAAACTGAACAAGGAATTATGACTGTTTATTGAAGTGACTGCTCTCAATCTCCTGTCCTTCCATTCTTATCATCTTCTGGTTGTAGATATTAAGCAGCACACTTGTTGGCTGCCCATCTGTTTTACTTATATAGACACCATCCTCTATTAACCATCTCTACAAATCTTTTTGACTGTCCTTTCTGATCTTTCTGGTTGTTACAGTAATTAGGACCTCTTGGTTCCTGACTGTAAGCAGTGCCCCCTGGTGTCTGTTACTTTGGTGCCTCATAAGCCACCTAGATAGTAAAGAGCCCAGGTCTGTGAGTCCCTCTCCTCCTAACAGCCCTGGCCTTCAGAAAAGACCAACCCCTGAACTTCTCAGTGATGCTGGTTCCCCTCTCACCAGTACATTCTTCATGGCCTTGGAGATGAGACTTAATCATCTAGTGGATTTTCTGGCCTTATACAATATGTCCATTCCAGTATGTCCACTTCCCTGAGACTCTATTCCTTCCTCTACCATATACTTCATGCCATATACCAATACCTGAATTCTATTTAGGAATTTCCACTTTACCCAGCATAGATCTTTGATTTTTCCACACACCTAACAGCATACCCAGCAAAGAGTTTGCCCCATTCTTTGCAAGATATTAAATCCCACATCCTTAGAAAGTATTGTGAAGCAAATACATTTTTGCTTAACCTGTCTTTATTCCGGACCCCTTAAACAATTTTAAAGCCTAATCCCAGGGATTCTTGACATGTCTTACAGAGCTCTGTGACTCTATCAAACATGCAAGCTAATTCTTGCCTCTTTCTTGGTGTGTACTCTATCCTCTATCCTCCTTTATGAGGCCCAGCTGGGATATACTGAGATTTAACCCTTATTATCAGACTGGCAGCTAGGGGAGGAGATGGGACATTTCCTTAAGGGGATTCATATTGCACTGCTGGGGAGAGGCCTTTGTAATGTCTTTCTACAGAGTTCTCCAGGGAGATGTAAGCCACCCCTGGGAGCTCTGGGAGTTCAGAGAGGTCTACATTACCGAGATCATCAGGAGCATCCATCCAATTATCTCCCACCTATGTACCAGCTTCCTAAGTGTGATATTTTTATTTACAAGAAATATATATTTGGTTTTCATGTCACTTCTTGTACAGGGCTCCTAAAACCCTTGGAATTTCCTAAATGGTGAGAGCAATTATGGTGCATTTTGTTAATGGAGTGACTTTTTGGAAAACACCTCAAGTTGGGGGCTGTTTGCCAGGAGAACTAACCATATGAATAGAGGGTTGGAATTTTCAGTCCCACCCCCTGGCCTCTGGGGAAGGGAGAGGGGCTGGAGACTGTGAGTTCAATCACCAATGGCCAATGAGTTAATCCATCATGCCTATGTAATGAAACCTCCATAAAACCCCTAAAGGATAGAGCTCAAAGAGCTTCTAGGTTAGTGAACACGTGAGGATTTGAAAGGAATAGTACACGTGGAGAAGGCGTGAAAACTCCACGACCTTTCCCCATGCCTTGTGCTATGTATCTCTTTCATCTGGATGTTCTTGAGTTATATCCTTTTACAATTAACCAGTGATTGATCTAGTAAGCAAAGTGTTTCTCTAAGTTCTGTGAGCTACTCTAGCAAATTAATCGAACCCAAGGTTGGAGTGAGGGGGTCATTGGAACCTCCAATCTGTAGCTGGTTGGTCAAAAGCACAGGATAACCTGGGCTTGCTAGGAGTTAGTAGGGAGGCAGTCTTGTGGGACTGAGTCCTTAACCTGCGAGTCTGATGCTGTCTCCAGGTAGAGTGTGTCAGAATTGAGTTGAACTGTAGGGACATCCAGCTGATGTCAGAGAATTGATGGGGTGTATGGGGAAGAAAACTGCCACACACTGAAACTGGTGACCAGAATCCTTACCAAGTTTTCTCAAACAAGGCCCCAACCTTGGCATAACAGACCTACAATGACTGATCATCTCTGGAGTGTTGTGACTCAGAAGTCTCATGTCTACTTTTCTGCTTTTCACCATCATGGACTGAACTGTGTCCTCCTAAATTTCACATGTTAAAGCCCTAACCCCCTATGTGACTCTATGCAAAGATAAGGCCTTTAAGGAGATAATTAATGTTGAATGAAATCATAAAGGTGAGATCCTACTCCAACAGGACTGGTGTCCTTATGAGAAGAAGAAACACCAGAGCTTGCTCTCTCACTCCATTTACATGCATCAAGGAAAGGCCATATGAGAACACAGCAGGAAGGTGGTCTTCTGCAAGCCAGGAAGAGAGCCCTTACCAGACAACAGCCCTGCTGATGCCTTGATTTTGGACTTCTAATCTTCATAACTCTGAGAAAATTACATTTCTATTGTTTAAGCCACCCAGTCTTTGGCATTCTGTTATGGCAGCCTGAACTAATACATCACCCATGTCTGCTCTTCCTCTGGAGGAGAAAGGGTTTTTTTGTTAGCTATCAAAATATTTAATTTTCTGTTAACCACCCTCAGTTTCCTGCTTTCTCTTTGCAAGTTGTCAAACACAGCCTAGTAGTAACCAGATAACGCCACTGTCCTTGAAGGAGTTGCTCTCCATGAATCTTTTAAATACCAGAATCATAGCACCAACAAGGTCATTCCTCTACACCAGGACATTTTTCCAGGGCATCACTGCTGGAACCTTCAGCAATTAGGCTGCCATTTTGTGCCAGAGATTATCCATCCTGCACATTACACTTAGAACAAAGTCCTCTTTGTCAGCCAGTTAAGGAGTGAGCCATTCTCAAAACTCACCTTGCTGCCTGATTTCCTGAATCAATCTTAGTAATATTTGCATCAATTCAGGCCTTCTCATAAGTAAGCATCAAGACAGGATTAGATATTTGAGAGATTTATTGTGGTGGCTCTGTGAAGGATAAAAGTGAGAGTAGGAGTAGGTAAGAAGAGGCTTCAGACCACTATGTAGGTTTGACAACTATGAAAGGAGAGAAGGAGGAAAGGATTGCTTAGAACCAGCCTCTGAATGTACTTTCATTCTAAGAAAGTCTTGGCTAAGCCAGTGGGTAGACTCAAAGCACAAGTTATTCTTTAAAGAATCTCACATTGAACATGAATGGTCTGGTTCCTATGTACTGGCCAAACTCAGCCATTGATTCATAGCAGCTTGGGAAAAGTGTTATCTGTGGTGATTGATTCAAAGCTGTAACAGCTAGGGTTGTAAATCAACTATGCTCCATGTATCAGGTCCTCTTGAAGGAGATCTGAGTAGCCTACTTCTATGGCTGCCATTGTGTGGGAATTAATACTTTGACTTGATTAAAGAGTAAGGATAGAATACTGCTATTTTCTCATCAAAACTTTGCCTCCTTCTCCTGGGCACTACTACATTTCCCTGCCTCCTTCAGGTTAGCAGGGCTATGTGACTCAGCTCTGGTTAATAGAACGTGCACCTTTTCTTTGCTTGGTCTCTTTTTTTATTTAATTTTTATTTATCTTTGGCTGCGTTGGGTCTTCATTGCTGCACATGGGCTTTCTCTAACTGCAGCCAGCAGGGCTACTCTTTGTTGCGGTGCATGGGCTTTGCATTGTGGTGGCTTCTCTTATTGCGGAGCACGGGCTCTAGGCGTGCGGGCTTCAGTAGTTGCAGCATGTGGGCTCAGTAGTTGCTGCAAGTGGGCCCTAGAGTGCGTGGGCTTCAGTAGTTATGGTGCGTGGGCTCAGTAGTTGTGGCTCGCGAGCTCTAGAGCTCAGGCTCAGTAGTTGTGGCACGTGGGCTTAGTTGCTCCACAGCATGTGGGATCTTCCTGGACCAGGGATTGAACCCATATCCCCTGCATCAACAGGCGGATTCTTAACCACTGTGCCACCAGGGAAGTCGCTGCCTGGTCTCTTAAATTTCCGTACGGCCCTCTACTCTCTTTCTACTTCTGAGGCAAACTTGAAGTTGATATGTTGAAGAAAAACCACAAGGTGGAGGGGGAGGCTGAGCCTCTGAATCACCGCTTTGAGAAGAGATGCCAGACTGCAGTGGACTATGTGATGTGGGCAAGCAATAAGTCTTGACAATTAAGATTCTGACATTTGGGAGCTGCTAATTTCAATAACTAGCCTAGCTTTTGTGTTCCAGCAGTTAGCTTACTTTCTTGGTAGAAATGTTTTAAAACAAGCAATTTTTAAAAGTTCTATTTTCATTACTTAGCTAGAATCTTCATATGGGCATGTGTGTTGGAATGACTGAATGAAGAAGAGATGGGATACAGAAGCTAAATGACTCCTTATTCTCATCCATCTTATCTTTTAAATAGTAATATTCTATAAAACACAGCCTAACTCTACTAAATAACCAAGCAGAATTCTAAATATCTAATGTAATACACACTTTTAAATTTCTTTCACAAACTCCTTAAGATTACTTGCAAAAATATTACTATTATTCTCTAGAAATGTTTTTCCAAATCATGAGTGCCTACAGTTTCTAAATAACATCCAGATCATCCTTGTTCAAATCATCTTTGAACCAAAACAGCATTTTTTCTCTAAAATAGAATTTCTTGTTTTTTTCCAATGATGCATTAGTAAGGTAAGTCTTTACCTGGTCCTTCACAATGACTAGTGAAAATCGTGTGTAATGTTTCAGGACTGTGAGAATAGCTCTAGGAAATCTTTCTAAACTCAATGGAACAGATATAATCAACTTTATCTCCAAGCTGTCTTAGTTTTTAATATGCAATGGTTGAATTATTTTTATATGATTTTGAGTCTAAGAAGCAAGTGCCAAATCACGTGTGAAGATGTGAAGTGATTTATAATCATCTAAAAGCTATTATGCTTCACCTGCACATGAAACCAGGATCTTAATACTTTGAAAGTTGTTAGAATGGTGTATGTTCAGCATATTGTAAATAGCACAAGATTTATTATTTTATTCCATGTTTTAAAAATCTTAGATCCCCCTCACCTATCATCTTAAAGATATAAATGTTAATTCTAATATTATTTCAGTGGTTCTACTTTTAGCAATTTTCTCCACTAATTACACCTAGATTGACTAACAAATTACTTGAAATATTATGTACTTCTTTAATTTACTGTTTATATTTATTAGGTGCCCAATAAACAACAAATACTATGCAAACACTAGAGAATTTTAAAGTAAAATAGATGGGCAAAAACCTTGCTTTTTAACAACTAGAGAGATTAACCATAAAATATAAATGAAGGAGATAAAGAAGAAACAAACACAAAAATATCAGGTAATAACTATTTTGCAGAGAATTAAAATTGGGTGGTAAAATGAAGAGTGACAGCAGACAGCGAGGCTACTTTAAATATGTGGTCCAGGACAGTCTCTCTGAAGGAGGCATTTAAGCTACAATCTGACTAACTAGACTGAGGGAGTCACATTAAATTAAGAAGAACTCTGTTCCACATGTAGGGAGCAGCTGGTGCCAGGGCTCTGGAACAGAAACAAACTTGGAGAATTTGAGGAAGTGAGGGAAGGCCAGCATGGTTGGAGTCTA
>NW_020175403.1:35219-35426 GCF_003031525.2 Neophocaena asiaeorientalis asiaeorientalis
ACACACACACACAAAGAAAATAGAGGCACATGAGATAGAAGAGTTTTCATATAGACTTTGTATTTTTAGATAGGCTTGGGGCTTTCATATAGGATTAGAATTTTATTCTAGGTAAACTAAGACACTGGAGGGTTTTTAAGCAGAAGACTGGTATAAAATAATTTTTATTTCCAATTTTTTTTTTTTTTTTTTTTTTTTTTTTTTTTT
>NW_020175403.1:35568-115057 GCF_003031525.2 Neophocaena asiaeorientalis asiaeorientalis
CGGCACGTGGGATCTTCCCGGACCGGGGCACGAACCCGTGTCCCCTGCATCGGCAGGCGGACTCTCAACCACTGCGCCACCAGGGAAGCCCTTTATTTCCAATTTGAAGGAATATTTTGGGGGTTCTTAAACATGGGATGAGTTTTAGATAGTCACTGGCACTACTAAAAACAACATATTAACAAAATCTTTAGAACATAAGAGAATAACTTTCTACCAAACAGTACTTACTCATTCAGACTTATGACTAGAATAAGTAATAACAGTCTATAAATTTTGATGAATATCTAAACTCTCATTAATGTATAATTAGCTCCTAGTTTCCATATAAGAGAATTAGACTACTTTGGATGGAGGAACTTTCTCAAGATCTCAGTATAAGTGCAGAGGAGTAAAGCCCATGTGTTTTTCACCTCTCTTCTCCATTCTAACCACAATAGTAAACCCCATTGTGCTTCATATGAATTAAGAATGTCAATTGTTAAAAGAAGGAAGAGGAGGAGAGGAAAAGAAAATTTTCATTGACTGACTCAAGATGGAAGTTAAAAGTACATTAGTCTTTGTCTTAATTCAAACCACTTTTAACCAGTACCAAAAATGTATCTAGTTGTCTTCATTTCTTTATTTTCCATTATTTATCCATTTATCTGTTTGCAAATTTGATATGAGACATTTTTAACTGAAATATTATATAATATTATGGGAGGAGAATAAAGAAAAGGGGAAAATGAAAATATAAATATGAAATAAAGACAGAGAAAGACAACAAACTGTAAGAATTAGGAGCCTGACTTTATCTTACTTGCTGGTTAATTGTTTTGAGGAATACATGGAATTATGCAAACAATTAGAGATGAATGGAACATAGTCCTTTGACTATCCTGGAAATGGAACCGAGAGCTAAATATAATTACCATAGTGTAAAGCATCACAGTGTCAGTGACATAGCTATATATCAAGTTAAACATGGCAGACTGACTACAGACATTTATCTTCTCCCCTCAAACAACTTTAACATGACAGTAAATAAATTTTAAAAAGAAAGTGGATAAAACAACGGAAAACATATTGGACAAGAAATTTCAACAATTTTTTGGAGGCCAGAAGAAGGTCAGGAAACTGATAGCAAATTAAGAAAGATTCAGAAATACCATTGAGAATAAGCTGGTTTAAACCACAGAGGGCTCAGGATTCACATGTATCAAATATACTAAGGATGAATAAGGGTTAGGGCTGAAAACAGGCATTAAAACCTGTACAAAAAATGGTTGGACTTCTATTTTTTTTTTCCTTCCACCCCTCATGGACTACTTACCCTCACTACTACCACCCTTCTCTCCAAAGTCTAGAGTCCTAACAAAGGGTAGGAAGGAGAAATGGGATTTTAAAAAGAGGAAGGAGTGATTAAGTGAGTTGTAATCAAAGAGTGGGACTCTCGCCTTTTTCCTCCCTGTGGCACTTGAACCAGGACCCTGGCAGGCAGGAACAACCCTGATGCAAGAGACTAGTGGTGTTACTCACTGGATAAACTGAACTGGTCCAGATTTAAAACAAAAATGAAAAGCACAGATATGTTTATTTGGGGATATTTCAGTGAAGAAAAGCTGATTTTGACTACGGGATGCATTTTTTTGCTGTACGCGGGCCTCTCACTGTCGTGGCCTCTCCCGTTGCGGAGCACAGGCTCCGGACGCGCAGGCTCAGTGGCCATGGCTCACGGGCCCAGCCGCTCCGCGGCACGTGGGATCTTCCCGGACCGGGGCACGAACCCGTGTCCCCTGCATCGGCAAGCGGACTCTCAACCACTGCGCCACCAGGGAAGCCCTTTATTTCCAATTTGAAGGAATATTTTGGGGGTTCTTAAACATGGGATGAGTTTTAGATAGTCACTGGCACTACTAAAAACAACATATTAACAAAATCTTTAGAACATAAGAGAATAACTTTCTACCAAACAGTACTTACTCATTCAGACTTATGACTAGAATAAGTAATAACAGTCTATAAATTTTGATGAATATCTAAACTCTCATTAATGTATAATTAGCTCCTAGTTTCCATATAAGAGAATTAGACTACTTTGGATGGAGGAACTTTCTCAAGATCTCAGTATAAGTGCAGAGGAGTAAAGCCCATGTGTTTTTCACCTCTCTTCTCCATTCTAACCACAATAGTAAACCCCATTGTGCTTCATATGAATTAAGAATGTCAATTGTTAAAAGAAGGAAGAGGAGGAGAGGAAAAGAAAATTTTCATTGACTGACTCAAGATGGAAGTTAAAAGTACATTAGTCTTTGTCTTAATTCAAACCACTTTTAACCAGTACCAAAAATGTATCTAGTTGTCTTCATTTCTTTATTTTCCATTATTTATCCATTTATCTGTTTGCAAATTTGATATGAGACATTTTTAACTGAAATATTATATAATATTATGGGAGGAGAATAAAGAAAAGGGGAAAATGAAAATATAAATATGAAATAAAGACAGAGAAAGACAACAAACTGTAAGAATTAGGAGCCTGACTTTATCTTACTTGCTGGTTAATTGTTTTGAGGAATACATGGAATTATGCAAACAATTAGAGATGAATGGAACATAGTCCTTTGACTATCCTGGAAATGGAACCGAGAGCTAAATATAATTACCATAGTGTAAAGCATCACAGTGTCAGTGACATAGCTATATATCAAGTTAAACATGGCAGACTGACTACAGACATTTATCTTCTCCCCTCAAACAACTTTAACATGACAGTAAATAAATTTTAAAAAGAAAGTGGATAAAACAACGGAAAACATATTGGACAAGAAATTTCAACAATTTTTTGGAGGCCAGAAGAAGGTCAGGAAACTGATAGCAAATTAAGAAAGATTCAGAAATACCATTGAGAATAAGCTGGTTTAAACCACAGAGGGCTCAGGATTCACATGTATCAAATATACTAAGGATGAATAAGGGTTAGGGCTGAAAACAGGCATTAAAACCTGTACAAAAAATGGTTGGACTTCTATTTTTTTTTTCCTTCCACCCCTCATGGACTACTTACCCTCACTACTACCACCCTTCTCTCCAAAGTCTAGAGTCCTAACAAAGGGTAGGAAGGAGAAATGGGATTTTAAAAAGAGGAAGGAGTGATTAAGTGAGTTGTAATCAAAGAGTGGGACTCTCGCCTTTTTCCTCCCTGTGGCACTTGAACCAGGACCCTGGCAGGCAGGAACAACCCTGATGCAAGAGACTAGTGGTGTTACTCACTGGATAAACTGAACTGGTCCAGATTTAAAACAAAAATGAAAAGCACAGATATGTTTATTTGGGGATATTTCAGTGAAGAAAAGCTGATTTTGACTACGGGATGCCCACTTTTGACAAGCATCATCCAGGTGCTCAAGGCTTGTTATTTGTTTCCTCACACTTAATTATGAACAAGGAGGCCTGGCTCACCAGGGATGTGACCAAAACCTTCACATACAAAACAGAATAAGAAAAGACACAAAAGTAAGAAGAAAATCAAGAAGAGACCAAGACAATGTAGGAAACAAAAGAAAATTTAAGAACCTTGCAACTAATACCCTAAGACAATAATATATTGTGTCCATTAAAAAAGAACAAATGTTATTAAAAATAAAAAAAGAAAGAGCTTTTGAAAAATTGTATAGTGTATTTAAAATTAGAAATTGCTCTCTTGAAATCAAGTGCACTTTCAAGAAAACTAAACAATTCAAACAGATGGAAATAAGTAAAGAAAGGATAAGCAAATAAGAGGACCATTTTATATGTTCAATATCCAACCAATGGAAGTTATTGAAAGAGAAAATGAACAAACAAAATTGTAGGGGATGATTCTTTTTTCCTAAAAATAATATAAAAGTATATAAGGGCTTCCCTGATGGCGCAGTTGAGAGTCCACCTACCGATGCAGGGGACACGGGTTCGTGCCCCGGTCCGGGAAGATCCCACATGCTGCGGAGCGGCTAGGCCCGTGAGCCATGGCCGCTGAGCCTGCGCGTCCGGAGCCTGTGCTCCGCAATAGGAGAGGCCACAACAGTGAGAGGCCCGCATACCGCAAAAAAAGGCAATGGAGTAATGTATTCAAAATTTGGAGGAAAAAGTATTTTCAAGATAGAATTTAAACAAAAGATCAGTCAAGTGGCAGTATAGAATGAAGATATTTTCTTATATTTAAAATGACACTTTTAACATTTAAGAATTCTTTCTTAGGAAGTACACTGTAAAAAGAAAATAAACCAAAAAGACACAATTCCAAAAAAAGCATTCAATGCAAGACCATGAGGAAAAGAAGTTCTTGGATAATAGCAGTGCAACAAATGTTTGATGCAACAGCTTCAGCCTTAAACAGAAGGAGAGAGAGACAGCTCTACAAGAGAGGGCTTGAGGATAGGAGGCAATTAATTCCTGAACAAAGAAATTATTGTTCAAAAAAGAAAATGTGAGGGGAAAATGCTATAAAAGTATAGAGTCATTTGACAAAACCAGAATGTGGACTGAATTTACCGTAGAGAAATGAAAATTTATGTTCACACAAATACCTGCATACAGATATTTATAGCTGCTTTATTTGTAATAGCCCCAAATTGGAAATAACCCAAATGTACTTTCACAGATGAATAGATTAACTGTGATACATCTGAATACTAGTCAGCAATAAAAAGAGCAAAGTTGATAGACACAGAAACTGGGACTGAATCTCAAGAGCATTATACTGAGAGGAAAAAGCCAATGCCAACAGATTACATGCTACATGATTCCACTTATATAACTTTCTTGTAATGACAAAACTATAGAAATAGAGAACAGATGAGTGGTCACTAAAAATTAGGAATGGGAGTAGAGTATGGGTATAGGGCTAACACAAGGGAGTTCAGGGAGTTGATGGGACAGTTCTGTGTGCTGATTGTGTTGGTAGTTACACAAACCTATAAATGTGAAAAAATTTCATAAAACTAATATACCAAAAAATGTATGTAAAAGCTTCTGTCATCCTAATTAAGGTCTACAGTTAATTGTGTCACACCATCATCTATTTCCTCATTTGGATCATTGTGTTATATGTTAAAGTTAAGTAAGACGAAGTTGAGGGACTAGAACATGGGAACTCTATACTGTTTTTGAAGCTTGTATGTGAACCTAAAATTATTTCAAAATAAAAATTAATTTTAAAATTCATCTCAAGGACTATTCCCAGAGATTCTGATTTAGTAGGTCTGAAATGGGTCACAGGAATCTGTATTTTATCAAGCTCTCCAAGAGGTTCTCCTGAGCAGTCACATTTGAAATCCCCTTGTATAATACATGATGTCCAGAAAAGACCCTTTGGCGCTGAAGACAATAGCAGGTTCTACACAGCTGTTTCTTATAACGCCTCTTTTTGCAAACAGAAGGCATCATGCCAAAGTTCAAATAACAAATATATGAGGGGCCAAAACTGTACATTGCATCCTAGTGGCATGGCTTGATGCTCAGATAGCATCTAGACTGAGATTAGATGGCTTCAAATCTTTCAAGTGCACACCATAAGAATTATTTCTTACCCTTAAATGTTTCATAAAATGTTTCATGTTGCCATTTAAGCCAGATGAACATGATTTGATATTATACCAGCTGGAGAGGAAGGATGGTACCCTTTTAAGAATATTACAGAAGATTCCTATTTGAAGAGTACACCTCTCCCCTTCAAATGTAGGTGGGCTGAGTGATACCCTGTGAAAAGGACCAAGATTTTACTAGAAAATCTACCTAGAATTAAATGAGTAATTGAGGCCTAAGATATTACTCTTAATTGTAAGGAGTATAAAATGTGGTTTAATCTTAGTGAATATCAGTTGCATTCAATGAGAAAAGCCTATAATGTGGTAAAGGCTCAACACCTCTGTACTGCTTAGTTAACATCAACTTTCACCATACAAAAATTTTACTATCATGAAGAAAATGAGTCTAAAATTCTCTGTTATTTTGTTTAAATATTAATTTGCTAATATGAAAATTAGATGGCTACTATTAGTTATGTTCTTAGAAATTTAAGCATATACATTATAAGAAGAAAATAATTCTTTCAACAGACCCATGTTTTAGCATCTCTACTATATGTCAGTTGCTGTTAGGTATTAAGATTTAAACATAAATAGTATATTGTTTCTTTCCTCAAGAAGCCAGTATCTATTGGAATGAAAAAAAATTGGACCAACAACTACAGTATACTCAATAATTATAGTATAGGTGGTTCTTGACCTGAATATTGAAAGCTGAGTAGAACTTAGCTAGATAAAGAAAAAAATGGATGTACATTGCAGGGAGAGGAAACAGTTATGTGAATGTGTGGAAGAATTTGATATGATGATGTGTTTGGGTAATAGTGACTATATCATATCTGAGGTAAATGACACATTTGGATGTAGGTTTGCAAGTGGCAGAATAACTACCTGAAGTCAGGTCATGGTGAGGATCTCTATTATGGCAGTCTGGTGTGCAAGGCCACCCTAAAGTATTCAAACATTTTGAAAAGAGCATCCAAGTAGTAGTGTTGACAATGGATTGGAATATAATTAAACTGAGGGTAAAGGAAAAATAAAATGATTAAACCAAGAAAATTGTTTGGGATACAGAAAAATTACCCATTATGATTATTTTCATTTTCATCACAATTTATACTGGTCTCTACACATGGAAAAGCCACTTCTTTTTTAAAGCAGCTGAAATTAATTATTTAAAATCCCCCAAATTGGTGGCATTTCACCTATAGTCAAACCATCTGTATACAATAATTTGAAGAAAATAAAAAGAATGCATGTATAGCCAAGTCTCTGTTAAAAAAAAAAAAAAAAAAAGTCCTTTGGGTTGGAAATACCATCTGGATCATTTCAAGCTTACCAGGCACCAAATGCAGCACTGAAAAGCCTAAAGTCTGAAATTTTTAAACAAAAATATCTTTTAAAAAATTCTCTCCAGTAAGATAGGTTGGCGTTTTCTACACTGCACCTGGATTGTCTTACATTAAAATGTCATGTTACATCCTAGAAAGGATATTGTGAAGATTAGCAAGATCATGTTTTAAAGCTTTTTGAGTTCCTCAAAGAGTGAAGCTCTGTAAGTACAAGGTGTAATGTTCACTTTTTACTGCATGGTCATTTGAATCTCGGTTATGTGTGATAACAGAGAGAAGCAGACCCACTTCCTTTCAAAGTCTTACTACCTACATGAAGTAGATAGTGGAATTCAGTAGAGAATTAGAATTGGTAGTGTTTGAATTACTGAGCAAGAATTGTGCTAAATAACTGCATCCGTATTACTTCTGGTTGTCTTGACAGACCTTAATAGTAGACAAAAAGATTTTTACCCAGGTTACGATAATGGAGGGATTTGCTCGTTGATTATTCAGGTTGGGGGAGGGGTATTACTGCAAGTAAAAAGAAATGAAAATCCAAAAAAAGAGAATTTTTCTGAAATATGGGCAAACCAAACATTTATCTTAGCCAATTCAGGCAGTCAGTAATATGTATCCAGTAGTCCTTAATGCTAGGAATTCTGAGAAATTATAAAGCAATTAATTCAACAAAACAATCAGTGATTTGTTTCTTTCAAAAAACTTAATTTTTAACCTACAGGTGAAGATATTATAGAGACAACTACGTACATACGCAAACAATGGAACTATTGCCCAGTGTTTGCTAATAATGTTGTGCAGGAGGTCTTTGTGAAAGGCTGTTAAGAATGAAGAGTCACTCTTGTTTTATTTCCATTCATTCATTTAAACAGCACTTATATTACCTGACATAAATCCTCTTGTAAATGGGCAAATATGCCATGCATTATAATTCCTTTGTTCATTCAAACATATGTTGAGACCCAGACACTAGAGGAAATATAAAAAGTAAGCTCTATTCTATGTCCTTAAGGTTGTTTTTCAATACTGGCAGAGTCAGATTTGTAAATATTTAATAAACTCATATATAAGGTAGAATATATATGGTAGAATAGTAATTAAGATGTATAAACAACATAAGGAAGCTTAAATGCTAAGTCAGGAACTCTCAAGCCTGGCCGAATTTTAGAATCATCTAAATTTTTTTTTTGTAATACAATGCACAGTCCTTCCGTCCTTCCTTTTACCAATTCTGATTTAATTGGGCTAAAATGGGAAACTAGAATTGTTGAGTTTTTTTTCCAAACCTCCACTGATTCTAATGTGTATCTGTGGTCCAGGCGACCCCACTACTATGCTAAATGGTTTGCTTAAAAGATGAGGGAAAGACAGATAAAATAGTGTTGAAATTGAGTTAGCTTCTGAGAAATTCCATAGGAGACAAGGGAAATCCCTTAGAATAGCTATTACCAAAATTGAATGCAATATGGTAAATATATTCTAACAATTCAGAGGAAGATAGAAGAGCTTTACATAATATCCACACATCCATGAGCCCTAACCTAGTACTAGGTAAAACTGCAAAGTATGTGAATGTTTGTTCTTGGCTCTCAATCTCTGAATTCTTCTAATCACCCGAGCTCATAACTAATCAAACCCTCTAAGGAAAGGTTCTACCATGTTGTATATTTGGAATAAGAGTAATCGTGTAAAATATTACATGCAAGGGGGTTACATTTAAAAGCAAACTGAAATTCCAGGCATCACGAACAACAGTGGAGATTCTCATGGCATAATGAGAACTTCCTAGCCCCTGAAATACTAGGAGGCAATAGTCTACACTGGCAGCATATTCCATCAGGAACTATAGTTCTGGAATTTGGGGTTCTCACTCAATTTTCCATAGTAATAAACAAAAATAAATAATATAAAAACACAAGGGTGTCTCTAAGAGCTTTTCAAGTTCAGCTTCCAGGTGTTTGTGAACATTAGATTTACCATGTCATGCAACTATGATGAAAATAAAGATCAGGTAAAAGATGATCCAAGCAAAGGGAGGTTTAACAAATAAAACTTCAGGACCAAAATGCTATATATTGACATTCTCAATCACAAACTATACAAAAAATTCTGATACCAAAGTTTATAGCCTTGTAAAAATATTTTCGCAGTAGTATCACACCTCCATGTAATATTTTTAGGCAAGCTGGATTCAGCACAGTTAGAGAAAAAGAATCATGTAGATGAACAGGTAAGTTTCTTCATCAGCAGATTTAAAGGATACCCCTTCACTACTCTTTTTAAAGCTTCCTGCATTGCATTCAGAGACAGGGCTCTGTTTAAGTGTCTCTAATTGATAAACATAAATACATCTTTAGAATATACCAATGAATTATAGACCTAGATTGTCATCAAATACCCACAATGTACTTTTTCTAATATAAATTGGCTGTGCACCTATAGCCTGTTGACAAGCTATTTTCTTGCTGTTTGAGGTGTTAGAGCACAATACAAGATTATATAAACACATATAGCTAAAATTTAAAGTAATTTTCTTTACAACTAACATAAAGCAGAAGTCAAAAGAAGTCTTTTAACTATATGCTTTATTCATAGAGGAGATAATAAAACATACTTTTTTTTTCAATTTTGGTTTTCCAAAAATGACAAGGTAGATCACGGTATAAGTAAATTTTTGTTGTTGTTTTTCTTTTCAGCACCTTATTTTTATTATTTTTTTTTTTACATCTTTATTGCAGTATAATTGCTGTACAATGGTGTGTTAGTTTGTGCTTTATAACAAAGTGAATCAGCTATACATATACATATGTTCCCACATCTCTTCCCTCTTGCGTCTCCCTCCCTCCCACCCTCCCTATCCCACTCCTCCAGGTGGTCACAAAGCACCGAGCTGATCTCCCTGTGCTATGCGGCTGCTTCCCACTAGCTATCGGTTTTACATTTGGTAGTGTATATGTGTCCATGCCACTCTCTCAAAGTCTTCTACTGTTTCTCCTTGATGAGTCTGGCTAATGGTTTATCAATTTTGTTTATCTCCTCAAAGAACCAGCTTTTAGTTTTATTGATCTTTGCTGTCGTTCCCTTCATTTGTTTTTCATTTATATCTGCTCTGATCTTTATGATTTCTTTCCTTCTGCTAACTTTGGGGGTTTTTTGTTCTTCTTTCTCTAATTGCTTTAGGTGCAAGGTTATGTTGTTTATTTGAAATGTTTCCTGTTTCTTAAGGTAGGATTATATTGCTATAAACTTCCCTCATAAAACTGCTTTTGCTGCATCCCATAGACTTTGGGTCGTTGTGTCCCCATTGTCATTTGTTTCTAGGTATTTTTTGATTTCCTCTTTGATTTCTTCAGTGATCACTTCATTATTAAGTAGTGTATTTTTTAGCCTCCATGTGTTTGTATTTTGTACAGATCTTTTCCTGTAAGTGATATCTAGTCTAATAGCATTGTGGTCGGAAAAGATACTTGATACCATTTCAGTTTTCTTAAATTTACCAAGGCTTGATTTGTGACCCAAGATATGATCTATCCTGGAGAATGTTCCATGAGCACTTGAGAAAAATGTGTATTCTGTTGTTTTTGGATGGAATGTCCTATAAATATCAATAAAGTCCATCTTGTTTAATGTATCATTTAAAGCTTGTGTTTCCTTATTTATTTTCATTTTGGATGATCTGTGCATTGGTGAAAGTGGGGTGTTAAAGTCCCCTACTATGAATGTGTTATTGTCGATTTCCCCTTTTATGGCTGTTAGTATTTGCCTTACGTATTGAGGTGCTCTTATGTTGGATGCATAAATATTTACAATTGTTATATTTTCTTCTTGGATCGATCCCTTGATCCTTATGTAGTATACTTCTTTGTCTCTTCTAATAGTCTTTATTTTAAAGTCTATTTTATAGTTATTTCCACTATTTTATCTTCCAGGTCACTTATACGTTCTTCTGCCTCAGTTATTCTACTATTGATTCCATCTACAGTATTTTTAATTTCATTTATTGTGTTGTTCATCATTGCTTGTTTTATCTTTAGTTCTTCTATGTCCTTGTTAAATTTTTCTTGCATTTTGTCTATTCTATTTCCAAGATTTTGGATCATCTTTACTATCATTATTCTGAATTCTTTTTCAGGTAGACTGCCTATTTCCTCTCATTTGTTAGGTCTGGTGGGTTTTTATCTTGCTCCTTCATCTGCTGTGTGTTTTTCTGTCTTCTCATTTTTCTTATCTTACTGTTTGGGGTCTCCTCTTTGCAGGCTGCAGGTTCATAGTTCCCATTGTTTTTGGTGTCTGTCCCCAGTGGCTAAGGTTGGTTCAGTGGGTTGTGTAGGCTTCCTGGTGGAGGGGACTAGTGCCTGTGTTCTGGTGGATGAGGCTGGATCTTGTCTTTCTGGTGGACAGGTCCACGTCTGGTGGTGTGTTTGGGGGTGTTTGTGGACTTATCATGATTTTAGGCAGCCTCTCTGTTAATGGGTGGGGTTGTGTTCCTGTGTTACTAGTTGTTTGGCACAGGGTGTCCAGCACTGTAGCTTGCTGGTCGTTGAGTGAAGCCGGGTGCTGGTGTTGAGATGGAGATCTCTGGGAGATTTTCTCCGTTTGATATTATGTGGAGCTGGGAGGTCTCTTGTGGACATGTGTCGTGAAGTTGGCTCTCCCACATCAGAGGCACAGCACTGACTCCTGGCTGCAGCATCAAGAGCCTTTCATCCACATGGCTCAGAATAAAAGGGAGAAAAAATAGAAGGAAAGAATTAGTAGAAGTAGAAAGAAAGAAGAAAGAAAGAAAGAAAGAAAGAAAAAAAGAAAGAAAGGAGGGAGGGAGAGAGGGAGGGAAGAAGCAAGGAAGTAAGGAGGGAAGGAAGGCAAAAAAGACAGAATGAAAGAAGATAAAGTAAAATAAAATAAAGATAAAATGAAATAGTTATTAAAATAAAAAATAATTATTGAGAATAAAAAATTAAAAAACAAAACAAAAAAAAACAGAGATAGAACCCTAGGACAAATGGTGGAAGCAAAGCTATACAGACAAAATCTCACACAGAAGCATACACATACAGACTCACAAAAAGAGGAAAAGGGGAAAAAAATCATAAATCTTGCTCTCAAAGTCCACCTCCTCAATTTGGGATGATTCGTTGTCTATTCATGTACTCCAAAGATGCAGGGTACATCAAGCTAATTATGGAGCTTTAATCTGCTGCTTCTGAGGCTGCTGGGAGAGATTTCCCTTTCTCTTCTTTGTTCTCACAGCTCCCAGGGCTCAGCTTTGGATTTGGCCCCGCATCTGCATGTAGGTCACCGGAGGGCCTCTGTTCTTTGCTCAGACAGGACGGGCTTAAAGGAGCAGCTGTTTCGGGGGCTCTGGCTCACTCAGGTCAGAGGAGAGGGAGGGGCACGGAGTGCGGGGCAGGCCTCCTGCGGCAGAGCCTGGCATAACGTTGAACCAGCCTGAGGTTTGCCGTGCATTCTCCCGGGGAAGTTGTCCCTGGATCCCGAGACCCTGGCAGTGGCGGGCTGCACAGCCCCCCCGGAAGGGGGTTGTAGATAGTTACCTGTGCTTGCACACAGGCTTCTGGGTGGCGGCAGCAGCAGCCTTAGCGTCTCATGCCTGTCTCTGGGGTCCGCACTTTTAGCCGCGGCTCGCTCCCGTCTCTGGAGCTCCTTTAAGCAGCACTCTTAATCCCCTCTTCTCGTGCGCCAGGAAACAAAGAGGGAAGAAAAAGTCTCTTGCCTCTTCGGCAGGTCCAGACTTTTCTCCGGACTCCCTCCCAGCTAGCCGTGGTGCACTAACCCCCTGCAGGCTGTGTTCACACAGCCAACCTCAGTCCTCTCCCTGGGATCTGAAGGAAGCCCGAGCCTCAGCTCCCAGCCCCGCCCACCCCGGCGGGTGAGCAGACAAGCCTCTCGGACTGGTGAGTGCTGATCGGCCCTGATCCTCTGTGCGGGAATCTCTCCGCTTTGACCTCCGTACTCCTGTGGCTGCTCTCTCCTCCCCGGATCCGAAGCTTCCCCCTCCGCCACCCGCAGTCTCCGTCCGCCAAGGGGCTTCTAGTGTGTGGAAATATTTCCTCCTTCACAGCTCCCTCCCCTGGTGCAGGTCCCGTCCCTATCCTTTTGTTTATTCTTTTTTCTTTTGCCCTACCCAGGTATGTGGGACGTTTCTTGCCTTTTGGGAGGTCAGAGGTCTTCTACCAGCGTTCAGTAGGTATTCTGTAGGAGTTGTTCCACGTATAGATGTATTTCTGTTGTATTTGTGGGGAGGAAGGTGATTTCCGCGTCTTACTCTTCCGCCATCTTCCAGTGAATTTGTTTTTGAATTGTATCGTTTGAGGTATTAGGCCATATGAGGTATTTATTTTTTATTCCTAATCTTTTGCTATAAAGCTCTCAATTTTTTTGCATCACTCATGCAACCCTTAATAGTAAGGTGGAATCCTTACCAATGAGATATCAAGAGGCTGAAAGTCCACTGGCCAAGCAGTTGCAATCACAGAAATCTCCAGATAACTCAGAGCCTCTGTGTGAGGGATTCCACTAGGTGAACTGAAACTAGTATATCATATTTAGCAAAGGTGTCAAATCCTTAAAAATACTCAGGGAATAACAATAATGAGTAAAACGCAAAGTAATCAGAAACATAGGGGCTCCTTTTTGTTAGGCTAGACATAAGCTGTAGACAATATCTGGCAGCAACAAAGAAAGACATTCTGTACTTTACCTGAAATATGGCAAGGACAATTGGCCTCTCTTTAGTCTTTTAGATTTCACTCTTCTACAGAGATAGAAATTGCCATCAATGTAGGCATCTTCTGAAACAAAGGGTAGAAATCGATATTTCTGTGAGCAGGAGGTGATGTCAGTATGTTAACCCAACCCCCCTTCTGAAGATGGCAAAAGTGTTTTCTCAAACTGCTGCTAAAATCCATCTTTGCCTAATTTTCACAAAGAACATAATGGTTTCGTTTCCCTGACAACACCCTTAAATGTAGCTGGTCTTCATCCGTTTGTCCTCTGATCTGTGTCCAAGCAACAATCCAACTCCTCAAATTAATCTTTGCATCCAATGGGTAATCACAAGGAAGGTTGAAAAAGGTGTTCCTCTGGTCATCACTGTTATATCATTTATTAAAGATTGCAAAGACAAAAAAAGCTATGTGTCTTAGACTGTTCAGGCTGCTATGACAAAATACCGCAGACTGGGTGGCTTATAAACAACAGAGATTTGTTTCTCACAGTTCTGGAGGCTGGAAGTTCAAGAACAGGATGCCATCATGACCCTGTGAGAACCCTCTTTCAGGTCCCAAACTTCTCATTTTATCTTCACATGGTAGAAGTGGCCAGAGATGTCTCTCCGGCCTCTTTTATAAGGGCAAAGTTGTCTTTGAGAAGGGCGAGCAAGCAGTAGAATAGCAGGCAGTGGTTATAATAGACTGGCTAAATTTATAAATGTTTTGTTTCTTTAAAAAATCATGGAACTGGGCTTCCCTGGTGGCGCAGTGGTTAAGAGTCCACCTGCCAATGCAGGGGACACGGGTTCGTGCCCCGGTCCGGGAAGATCCCACATGCTGTGGAGCGGCTGGGCCCATGAGCCATGGCTGCTGAGCCTGCGCGTCCGGAGCCTGTGCTCCGCAAGGGGAGAGGCCACAACAGTGAGAGGCCCGCGTACTGCAAAAAAAAAAAAAAAAAAAAAAAAAAAAGAAAACAGAAATGATGGAACAAATATAACTAGTGGAATGTTTTTAATATTGTATGTTGTGGTTTTTAAATATTTTTCTTTCGTCTTTTCTACATTTTAAGACTCAAAAAATTAAGAAAACAAGACTATTAGCGAGTCACATGCCCATTGTTCTTTCTGTTTTTAAAGGAAATGATGGCAATTAGAGTACCTCTCCTTGTCTAATTCAGTATGCATCAGAGAAATTTTCACTGGACACTAATCAATTCAAATCAATTTTAATGGCACTAGTCACCCTGCTTTTAAATAAATATGTTAATATTCAAATTCATGTATAAGTGCCCCATATATCTGAATAACTGGAGTAAGAAAACCCTCACTATATGCAGAACATCATTCATGTGCTCTAAAAAGCAAATGAAGAAGCTGGAATCAATATATTATGAGTTATATGTGTCTGTATTTTATGGAAATGAAGAAAAATTCCCTCAGGAAGAACCCAAATATTTGGCTGTTTTGATATTTTACAAGGCATAGAGCAGTGTACCATACCTGGCAAAGCAACAGTAAGGATAAGAATGAGTGGATTCATTTATAATAATGTTATGAATAACATTTATATTATATATATGTATCATATGTAGCAAGAACATGTGTATAGAATTTCTTTGAGTACTGTGTTGTTTTTATAAGAACTTTCAAAAAAAGATCCTAAAATTATTGATGTCTGTTTACTTTCAGTCCATGAATCATTTCCTGAACATATTTTACAATTGTGCTTCAGCTGGGCTTTTAACTTATTTATTTATTTTTTGTTTCCTTTTTTAAAAATCACCATTTCTATTTTCAGATTATCCACAGGTGTGGCCTATCTCATGGGGTAATACCAAACACATCTGTTGATTTTTCCCTAAATGACAACACCAACAATAGTGTACTTGACAACAGCAACAATAGCATACTTACAAAATAAAAGCTCGAGAGGGAGGCTTTTCAGAACACAAGGGGGAAAATAATTCAAAATGAGAGAAATGAGATAACCAATAGATACTCCAGAATATGGAAATCATCTGTAAGCATTTAGTGGGACGGAGAATGCTGAAACAGTTCTCCATTTGCCAGATGCCTGAAATAGAGACAGATGAGCTATTCCTCTGAACTTCAACAACAGCGCCAGCTGAAAAAGCAGACCCTTTCTGCCAAGGGTCACTTGTTGAAACTGTTGACTGTAAATCTGAGTTCTCTTTTTGGACGTCTGGTACCCAGAAAATACCATCAAAATGTTCCTATGTGATCAGAAAAAAAAAAAATGTTCCTATGTGTACCTTACCTTGGGCACAATGACTATCATCCTTGGTTGCTACAGGTCTGTGGGGGTGGAGACAACTCGTTTACATGTTTTGAACAAAAGTACATTTTATGAAACCCACATGTTGTACATGCTTTTTCTTACCTTTCCTTGATGAGTAAGAAATGTTCCCAAATGAAGTAACCCACATTTCAATTGCACTGGTAAACAGTGGTAAGGATATTTAGGTCTGGAAATATTCATAAAAACGCCCTTTATGTATTTTTTCTTTCTAAAATAGTTGCTGCTGCATTACACTGTATCTTCTAACCTGCTTTAGTAGAAAGGAATGTCTGTGCGAAGTGTACTATCTGGAATTCTTTTCCTCATATTGTTTAGCTCATGAGTCTGTTTTTTTGCACTTGCTCCCAGGGTGTTTGAAACATTTAAAAAATAACAGTGCGTAGTCAGAACTGCTCGTGCTGGCAGCGGGTGCCTTACAGTTTGCCATCATATAAATGTCAATTTGCTTCTTTCATGGAGCTAAGGAGAGATAAATCCCAGTAGCATAGAAAGAGGTCTCTAGATTTCATAGTTTCTTCCATTTCTGTGTGTGGCCTGACTAAACAACCCAAAGTGTCTCTGTTTCTCTCCATCCTGTTTAACTCCATCACTCTTTAACTTTTCCAGGTCTGCCATTAGGCTTGGGGGATTTCTAGTGGGTCTAGGATATATTCTAGACTAGAAGTTCTTACAGTGCAGTCTCCAAACCAGTAGCAGTGCCTGGGAACTTGCTAGAAATACAGATTATTTACACCTTACCTTTTGAATCAGAAACTCTGGGGTTGAGGTAATCTGTGTTTTAACAGGCCCTTCAGGTCATTCTGATCCACACTAAATTTTAAAAGTTACTGGTATAGACCACAATGCCAAAATTTCTCCTAGGAACTCCACAAACCATCACCTTCAGAACTTTCCCCCAAATATCCCCAGGGAATTCCCTAATTGTCAGAGCCTGAACACTTTTAGATGCTCTTTTTGCATCTAAACTATGCTGGCCCCAAGATATAAAAGGAATCCCATCTAAATTAAACCTGGTATCAGTTTTTGGAAGAGGTAGCAGTGAATTAATTTGCAGTAAGAATTTGTCCTAAATCAACAAAACAGATCAGCTAAGTTGTAGCACCAATGCCTTCTAAAAATGACACTCCTTTGATTTTCCTCTCCACTAATATATAACAAAAAGGAGATTTAAAAGCCTTGCAGAATAACACTGCCAGCCGTTCATAAGACAGGCACTTCAGTTGGCTGATGAATGGGTTATATCTACTAGTTGAGGTGTCCATATTGATGGATAAAAACAAGTGATTCATTATTTTCTTTAATTAGCTTTAAATGTACTATTCAACCAAGTGAGATTTTGCAGGATTTTTCAGATTATATTCCAACAGAACAACAGCCAAAATGTTCAACTGAGGAACTGCAAAGTCTTTATTTTATGACACAATCTAAAAACTGGTGATACTACAAACATAAGGAAAATATCAAAAGGGATTTTGCATTAAACTATATAACAACTTTAGTCAAAGTTGTTATATAATTTGTTATAAAATTTTACTTAAATCCAAGAATGTTATAAAATTTTACTTAAATCCAGATCCCTTATATAGCTCAACATATATATATATATATATATATATATAGTGACACATATAGTGTTAATAAAATAAGATATATAAAAGAAGCAAAAGAACAACTTTGGTATCAGGGTTCTTGATTTTGAACTTTGACTTAAAGACCTTTATAATACTACCATTTGTCTCTTCATTTCTAAAGGTACTGAATGATATTAATTAATTTTAGAGAGTGGAGTGACACTATAGAATGATTTTGCTCTGAAACTTATGACATCCCTTCAGATAACTGAAGACACCTAAGAAGGCTATATAAATAGAAATGAAAATCCACTATGAATCTTCTGCTTAGAGAAAAGCATTTAAGCACTGAGAGGTAGTGAACCAGCACAGGGGTGTATAAAGAAAGAGAGATGGCAGGAGAGACGAGTTAGTGGTTAGTTTTTTTTCTCCTAAAATTTTGAAAATCTATAGATTGAACTTTTATTTTGCAAAATAGTTGATCTTACTGAGTTTTTTAAATAAAATATCACATTTTCAATGATTTTAAACCTTAGAGATGTTAGAAAATTTCAAATTTGAATTCTGTTAAATGGAATAGAGTTTAAAATATATATTTAAATCCATGTGTAATTACTAAAACAGAAAGAATGCTAACATTTTTATAATACCAGAGATTAAATAATTAATTCACAATATTTAAATTCATATTTACATCAATTTTTATAGAACTCTTATCTCAACCCATTCACTGCTCCATTTCCATGTTTAAAAAACTTCCATCCAGTAACTTTTATCTATTGTTAATTTTCTCTAAATGAGGTTGATTTTATTATACCAACGTAAAGCTATTCAGTTAATCACCAATAAGATTCTAGTAGATAATTCCCCAAAGTTTAGCTTAATTTTTTTAAATAAACATTTCGTTCTGTAAATATTTAATGCTTCTTGCCATATCTGAACTTCATACACAAGCCTTCAAGCCCCAGAGAAAAATTACCAGTGGCTAGATATGTTAGTCCATAAAACCAAATAGCTCAAGAGCAGGATGTTAGGTAGACAAAACTCAAACAATGGAGATTTCTTCATTTATTGTATACCATGCATCACTGATAAAGATATTCACCTTAAAGAGTAAAATAATAATAATGAATAATATGTACTTACTATGTGCTCAGTTTCTGTGTTGGACAGGAGATTCAGGGATGAGTAAAGAACACATCTTCCCTCAGAGAGTTTGTGGTTGAGCAGATGAGATATGATGCACACACAAATGACTATGATTTAGAATAGGTCAGTTCCATTTAAAAAGTACAAAATTCTAAAGGGACTTGAAGAATATCGTTTTCTAGGGAACATGAAAAGCATTATAAAATAAGTGTCATTTGAGACAAAACTTGGAAGCTCCCATAAGCCTGGGACTGGCAGGGAAGGTGGAAATAGTCTAGGACTGATTTGGCCTGGAAACTACCTTGGACCGTCTCATATGTTATTTCTTATTTTCCCACCTCTGTGCTTTTGTTCATGCTTATTCTTCAGAGATACCTACCCCCACCTCTCCACCTGCACACCTCCTCCATTGATTGTGGAGAGAACGGGTATCCCAGGCTAATGCACTCCAGAAATGCAAATAACTACTTGCAAAGGTTGCGCACCCCCATCTCCGCCTTTAGTGGACTCCCCCAACAAAGCCTAACAGTGTTGCACACAGAGTAGCTGAGTAACATTCGTTCATAAATGTTTAATGGGCACCTACTCAGTGTGAAACTATGTTAGGAGGTAGAGGATATAGACAAAATTAATGTCCTCACTTCCATGGAGATTATAGATAATTAAATAAGCAATTGCAACCATCTGATGAATGTTATGACAGTGGAAGCACAGGATACTATAGTAGTACAAGGCAAAGACACCTGCCCGATTAGGAGGGTCAAGAAAGCTTTCCGAAAAGAGATAAACTGATTCTCCAAGGATGATTGGGAGTTAGCAGGTGCCATTGTGCAACAAAAACATGGAACTGCCATCACTCTGGGGAGCATGTGTTTTTACAGTAAGGCACATTTCGAGGCAGTTACAACTAGGGACATCTGGCAGTGATGGCTCCCTAATACTTGCAACTGAAAAACTCATAATTGCAGTGGGAGTTTATTGACCAGAGGCCAAAGGGAGGGGAAAGGGAGGGGAAGCTTTCCTGGGGTCAGTAAAAGGAAGGACTGCCACTGAGATTTGGGGGGAGGGGATTTATGAAAAAAGGGGAAAGGGACCTGAGATAAAGGATGGGGAATTATGGCCTTTGAAGCTCTCCCATCGGTAATTATGACTGGAAGTCAATCCATCAGGAGTAGGCGCAGGTTAAGCTTCAGTTGAACAGGACTTTTTTAATGCAAATGTCTCTTGAAATGCAAACTGAAGAGAAAAAAAGTATGAAAAACACAACCATGAAAGACAGGAGAGTTTCCTGTTCGGCAGCAATTTCTTTAAATTCATAAGAAAAAAAAACCATCTGTAAAAGGGGTGGGAAAAAAAATCTCTTTACAGCAGGTTGCAAAGCATGTTCTATGTAGATTGTATTCATCTACAACTCTCTATATTCCATCTTTTGAAAGAGTACTCCAAATAGAAGAGACCTTATAAGCGTCTTCACTCTATAATAATTTCAACAGAACAGGCACATAGAGCCCTCCCCAATGCAAAGGAAACGTTCTTTAAAAATCAAAATGCTCTGTAAAAAAGTGTGTATGTGAGGTCTCCTGCTTAGGGGCTTAGAAAAGAAAATGAGTAGATTTAAAGATAGTGTGCTTGATTCCAAAAATGGTACTGTGAGACTGAATATTACTTCATTGTGGGCTGTAGGAAATATGTTTTGTTCTGTTGTGTTTAATTCTGAGATTAAAAGCAGTAGTTAAACCATGACAGCGAGGAGCTTTCTGCTCTGTTATATTACAGCTCACTTCTTTCCCTCCAAATATTAAACAATGCCAAAAAAACTTTTAGCTATTTGGGGTGAGACCCATTTTCACTTTACTCTTGTCCTTTTTTGGTTGCGAGATGACAGTTTAATATTCCAGGCTCCAAACCGGAGCTTGGCAAATGGATTTAAAAAAAAAAAAAAGGTTAAATGCTGTAGGGAAGAAAAAAGGTGTGCAATTAATTTTCCATAAGAAACTGTGTAACTGGTACTAAAGATGGTTATGTTTATCATCTATTTATCTCATATAATTCTTGGAAATTTTTAGGACAACATAGCACAAATGCAATTTTATTGGTTAACCCTTTGTTTTATTGTATAAAAATGGACACGTATTCCATTTCAGCATCTTTCTAATAGTTGACATTTAATCATCTGGAATTAAGTGCAGGATAATATAGTGATTAAAAATACAAGTTCGAGAATCAAATTTGAGTTTAAGTCTCACTCATGACTCATAAATTGTGTCGCCTTGGGAACATTATTTAACCTCTCTCAGCTCTAGTTTTATCATCTTTAAAAGTGATATTAATAATACTAAATTTATTGTGCTTTTTGGAGGATTAAGTAACATAAACCACATGAAAGAGCTGCTACATAATGAACTTTTAATAAATAGGAACTACTGTTATTATCATTGTTAAATGAATGTTCTATTCTGAAGATTTAGAAATGTTTCCTTTGCCAAGTCACATTTTTGTTCACACAGTATTTTTCTAGGTATTTCTGTACTTTATTCCATTGCAAATAAACGTCAACATAAATATGTGGATAACATCATAACTAGTTCAGAGAATGAAATACAACATTTTGATCAAACAATGGCTTTTTGGATACACCTAACCTACTTAAGAGCTAAAAGTTGGTCACTAAGACCATACTCAGAAATTGCTCCATCACAAACTTCCATGCACACCTCAAAAAAATCAGACAGAGAAAACTCATTTGTCCAGTTGCCTTTCTTAACACCAAACATGGTAGGGAAAGCAGCCAGTGACTAACTAGCTTCAAGGCTTTCTTTCAAATCCTAGTTTAAAAGAAATGGCTATGGCCAGGAGAAATTCCAGTTCTGAAAATGCTACATGTTGTTGATACATTTGTCTTTTACTTAAGGAAATGTTAAGTAAGTTTTGAAGTACATTCTTGGTGTAATGACCTTTGAAAATACCTCTAAGACAATGTTCTCATGATTGTTTTATTCACCAAAAATTGGGGGGCATTATTATATGTGCAAGGCCCTTGGATAGCTCTGAGTCTGCAATATGGATTGAAATATTGCTCCTGACTCAGAGAGTTCACTGTCAAAGTGGGGGGAACTAGAAATTAACAAGCATTAACACACTAATGTAGTGTATGTAATAAGGAAAATACAGGACACCATAATATATTTGCATTTGATTCCAGGCAAAATGTTGAATAATGGCCGGGCTTTAATTAACCAATCAATGCACATTAATTGAGAACTAGTGTTAGTGACAAGGAGTGGTTTGACAGTGGGAAAGTGACATAGAAAAATAACCCCTGTGATTTCTGCTGGGCTTCCTCCCAAGCTGCATCGAGTAAGCAAACAATCTAAATAGAAACTGCAGTCTTTCTAAGAAAATGTGGCTTCAGGCTGAGTTCCCTAGCACCTTCACTTTTCTACTAGTTGTCACCTTTAAATCCTTTCTTTGTAGACACTGAATACCACCATGATGTTGAGATTCTGTTATGAAATAAGAAAAATAACTATTACAACTTAGAGCCTCAGTCCCCAAAGACTTTCGGTTATAATTTTACTTGCAGAGATTAGTTCAATCTCAAATATGCAATCAAATCCTTACCACCAGGGGAAACTGAGATTCTTGAGTAGCTAAATATTTACAAACTCTAACAATAGATTTTTGAAGAAAATGTGTCAAATCAGCATTAACTTAGTGCTAGCTCTTTGGAAGTTGTGACACCATTTGTTTGTTTCTCAGCTTCTGGTTATCCATAACTAAGTCCATCCTCATCAAGTAATTAAAAGAAAACATAATTCTAAGATGGAGACGGAAGAATAAATCTTAATTTTGCTGCTCTTTTCCCTGAAGGACTCTACAAGTATGTCAGGAAGCTATCCACACAGAAGGAGACTTGTTAATGGTATTCTTATGACACTATCATGAAGGTGTCAGTTTATCCCCACTTGAGGGTTCCTGCTAACCTTCTGATCTTAATAAAAAGGGGTTTTGGCTCATTGATTAGTTGTCTTTATCTGATATAAAAGGAAGAGAAATCATGTACATATATGTGATTTAGTATATTTGGCAGATATTTTTATCTCAATTTAGGACATCTAGCCAATGACAAGGATTGAAATAAATGTGAGATGGATATGAAATTGGTGCATACCTACACATATTTATATACCCAAAATACAATCTCCTAAAACAATCTTAAATCTTCCCTAAAAGAAGGTAATAAGTAAGTTACAAGTAAAATTTATACAGATAATCACACACACACATATACACACACACAAGCTTGGTGAAGGGCATAAACTGGGCATGAGAAATGTAGAAAAAATTAAGAAAGCAGTTACTTTTTATTAAGGCCTCAGTTAAGAAGCCCTCTTAAAGTCCATTGCATGAGAGACTAAATATGTAGTGTAATGAATTTAAAAATTGAGAGGAGCAAGTTTTGAAAATGTTCATCAATAGAACAGGGCAGTGGTATATGTGGGAGTCAGAAAAACTTAATTTTATTTTCACAAAGCTCTATTTAAAAACAAAACTTTAATTTGACATCAAAATATTTTTCTACCTTTATGCAATGTTTAGAAGAGGAAAATAAACTTTTTCATGTGATAGAGTTACAAAAGTACCCTGAAAATACTCTAATAGTCTAAGGGCCGTATTTCTTTAGATCAAGGCAGAACAGCAGAGTATAGTTGGGACAATTGAGGACACAGGTGAGTCCAAATGACTTGCAAGCTGCTACATTAGAGCAGTACCAAAGGGGCAACCAATGCCAGAGGTACCAGATGCTCATGAATTGCTTCAGCCTCAAGACACCCTTGGGTGGCAAGGTTACACACGAATGAGATTAATCACATGCGCCTTAAATTGTGACCCTACTCCGAAATCAACAAGTACTCAAGAATTTATCTAGCTATAACCAAAAAGAATTTTAATTAAAGATTTAGGATAAAATACGGGTTGCTGCAAGGTTAGGTTGAAGAAAAAATTTAGTACTTGGGATGAAATTTAAATTATTTTTTTATCAACAAATACTCATTTTCTATTACATTGCAAACATTTTACTTGATGTGATGCACAAACATGTTTTTGCCTTCATGGAACTTAAAGTTTCAGTTAAGTCTTTAATATATATACACAACTTTACATATTCCTTCCCCCTGTATGTGTGTGTGTGCAGAACCTTACTCAATGCCTAGACTATGCAACTGTATTTTTTATGTTTCAAATTTTTTATTTATTTATTTTTTACATCTTTATTGGAGTATAATTGCTTTACCATGGTGTGTTAGTTTCTGCTTTATTACAAAGTGAATCAGTTATACATATACATATGTTCCCATATCTCTTCTCTCTTGCGTCTCAAATGTACCTGTTCAGTTTTCCTAGCACCACTTATTGAAGAGCCTGTCCTTTCACCACTGTACATTCCTGCCTCTTTATCAAAGATAAGGTAACCATATGTGCATGGGTTTATCTCTGGGCTATCTATCCTGTTCCATTGATCTAGCTTTCTGTTTTTGTGCCAGTACCATACTGTCTTCATTTCTGTAGCTTTGTAGTATAGTCTGAAATCAGGGAGCCTGATTCCGCCAGCTCCATTTTTCGTTCCCGAGATTGCTTTGGCTATTCGGGGTCTTTTGTGTTTCCATACAAATTGCGAAATTTTTTCTTCTACTTCTTTGAAAAATGCCAGTGGCAGTTTGATAGGGATTGCACTGAATCATCCCCTACTGTGAATGTGTTACTGTCAATTTCCGCTTTTATATCTATTAGTATTTGCCTTATGTATTGAGGTGCTCCTATGTTGGGTGCATAAATATTTACAATTGTTATATCTTCTTGGATCGATCCCTTGATCCTTATGTAGTGTCCTTCTTTGTTTCTTCTAATAGTCTTTATTTTAAGGTCTATTTTGTCTGATATGAGAATTGCTACTTCAGCTCTCTTTTGGTTTCCATTTGCATGGAATATCTTTTTCCATCCCCTCACTTTCAGTATGTATGTGTCTCTAGGTCTGAAGTGGATCTCTTGTAGACAGCGTATATATGAGTCTTGTTTTTGTATCCATTCGGCCAGTCTGTGTCTTTTGTTAGGAGCATTTAATCTATTTACATTTAAGGTAATTATCAATATCTATGTTCCTATTCCCATTTTCTTAATTGTTTTGGGTTTGTTATTGTAGGTCTTTTCCTTCTCTTGTGTTTCTTGCCTAGAGAAGATCCTTTAGCATTTGTTGTAAAGGGGGTTTGGTGGTGCTGCACTCTCTCAGCTTTTGCTTGTCTGTAAAGGTTTTAATTTCTCCATCAAGTCTGAATGAAATCGTTGCTGGGTAGAGTAATCTTGGTTGTAGGTTTTTCTCCTTCACCACTTTAAATATGTCCTGCCAGACCCTTCTGGCTTGCAGAGTTTCTGCTGAAAGATAAGCATGTAACCTTATGGGGATTCCCTTGTGTGTTATTTGTTGTTTTTCCCATGCTGCTTTTAATATGTTTTCTTTGTATTTAATTTCTGACAGTTTGATTAATATGTGTCTTGGCATGTTTCTCCTTGGATTTATCCTGTATGGGACTGTCTGCGCTTCCCGGACTTGATTAACTATTTCCGTTCCCACATTAGGGAAGTTTTCAACTATAATCTCTTCAAATATTTTCTCAGTCCATTTCTTTTACTCTTCTTCTTCTGGAACCCCTATAATTCGAATGTTGGTGCATTTCATGTTGTCCCAGAGGTCTCTGAGACTGTCCTCAGTTCTTTTCATTCTTTTTTCTTTATTCTGCTCTGCAGTAGTTATTTCCACTATTTTATCTTCCAGGTCACTTATACGTTCTTCTGCCTCAGTTATTCTGCTATTGATCCCTTCTAGAGTATTTTTAATTTCATTTATTTTGTTGTTCATCATTGCTTATTTCATCTTTAGTTCTTCTAGGTCCTTGTTAAATGTTTCTTGCATTTTCTCTATTCTGTTTCCAAGATTTTGTATCATCTTTACTATCATTATTCTGAATTCTTTTTCAGGTAGACTGCCTATTTCCTCTTCATTTGTTAGGTCTGGTGGGTTTTTATCTTGCTCCTTCATCTGCTGTGTGTTTTTCTGTCTTCTCATTTTGCTTATCTTACTGTGTTTGGGGTCTCCATTTTGCAGGCCGCAGGTTCGTAGTTCCCGTTGTTTTTGGTGTCTGTCCCCAGTGGCTAAAGTTGGTTCTGTGTGTTGTGTAGGCTTCCTGGTGGAGGGGACTAGTGCCTGTGTTCTGGAGGATGAGGCTGGATCTTGTCTTTCTGGTGGGCAGGTCCACATCTGGTGGTGTGTTTTGGGGTGTCTGTGGACTTATTATGATTTTAGGAAGCCTCTCCACTAATGGATGGTTTTGTGTTCCTGTCTTACTAGTTTTTTGGCATAGGGTGTCCAGCACTGTAGCTTGCTGGTCGTTGAGTGAAGCTGGGTGTTTGTGTTGAGATGGAGATCTATGGGAGATTTTCGCCGTTTGATATTTTGTGGTGCTGGGAGGTCTCTTGTGGACCAGTGCCCTGAAGTTGGCTCTCCTACCTCAGAGGCACAGCACTGACTCCTTGCTGCAGCACTAAGAGCCTTTCATCCACATGGCTCAGAGTAAAAGGGAGAAAAAGTAGAAAAAAAGAGGATAAAATACAATAAAATAAAGTAGTATAAAATAAAGTTATCAAAATAATTATTAAGAAAAAAAAACTTTTTTAAGTTAAAAAAAAAAAAAAGAAAACGGACGGACAGAACCCTAGGACAAATGGTGAAAGCAAAGCTATACAGACAAAATCTCACACAGAAGCATACACATACTCACAAAAACGAGGAAAAGGGGAAATAATAATAAATTTTGTTCACGAAGTCCACCTCCTCAATTTGGGATGATTCGTTGTCTACTCATGTATTCCACAGAAGCAGGGTACATCAACTTGATTGTGGAGATTTAATCCGTTGCTTCTGAGGCTGCTGGAAGAGATTTCCCTTTCTATTTTTTGTTCTCACAGCTCCAAGGGCTCAGTTTTGGATTTGGCCCCGTCTCTGCGAGTAGGTCGCCGGATGGCATTTGTTCTTCGCTCAGACAGGACAGGGTTAAAGGAGCAGCTGCTTCGGGGACTCTTGCTCCCTCAGGCGAGGGGGAGGGAGGGGTACAGAGTGTGGGGTGAGCCTTCGGTCGCAGAGGCCAGCGCGACGTTACACCCGCCTGAGGCACGCTGTGCGTTTTCCCGGGGAAGTTGTCCCTGGATCCCGGGATTCTGGCAGTGGCGGGCTGCACAGCCTCCCGGAAAGGGAGGTGTGGATAGTGACCTGTGCTCGCACACAGTCTTCTTGGTGGTGGCAGCAGCGGCCTTAGCGTCTCATGCCCGTTTCTAGGGTCCGCGCTGTTAGCCGCAACTCGCACCCGTCTCTGGAGCTCCTTTAAGCAGCGCTCTTAATCCCCTCTCCTTGCGCACTAGGAAACAAAGAGGGAAGAAAATGTCTCTTGCCTCTTCAGCAGGTCCATACTTTTCCCTGGACTCCCTCCTGGCTAGCCGTGGTGCACTAACCCCCTGCAGGCTGTGTTCACGCCACCAACCCCAGTCCTCTGCTGGCGCTCCGACCAAAGCCCGAGCCTCAGCTCCCAGCCCCGCCCGCCCCGTGGGTGAGCAGACAAGCCTCTCAGGCTGGTGAGTGCCGGTAGGCCCTGATCCTCTGTGCAGGAATCTCTCCGCTTTGCCCTCCGCACCCTTTTTGCTGTGCTCTCCGCGGCTCCGAAGCTTCTCCCCTCCGCCACACTTCCTAGTGTGTGGAAACATTTCCTCCTTCACAGCTCCCTCCCACTGGTGCGGCTCCAGTCCCTATTCTTTTGTCTCTGTTTTTTCTTTTTTCTTTTGCCCTACCCAGATACATGGGGAGTTTCTTGCCTTTTGGGAGGTCTGAGGTCTTCTGCCAGCGTTCAGTAGATGTTCTGTAGGAGTTGTTCCATGTGTAGATGTATTTCTGATGTATCTGTTGCGAGGAAGGTGATCTCCGCGTCTTACTCTTCCGCCGTCTTCCCCCTCTCCTCTATGCAACTGTATTTTGTTGGGTAAATTGCAGGTGGAGAATGGGAAATTACTCATATGTTTTTAAATTTGAAATTCAGCTTTTTTGGAGCCATGGCACCGTGCTAAACTTTAAGGTACACTCATTCAAATCAGTAAACTGAAATAAAATGTTGTTTGATTTGTTACTCATTGATATAAGTGGGAACCTCATCTGCTTACACAAACCATAGCTTTTAAATGTTGGCTATTAATATATCATGAAGGAAATGTGGCTCCTGACATAGAACGGCTCAGAATCAAATGAGAGAGACCAATAACAGAATATGGAAAGAGGAATAAATTTTGGCTGGATGTTCAGAGAGGGATTCCCAGAGAAGGAAAATTTTTGGCTGAGATTTGAATGAGTTCAGAACCCCATGCATTAAAAAAAATTTTTTAATACCATAAAACAATGTTCTAAGAGTGTGCAAGATATACATGACATGGAGATCTGGAAATATATGTTTGGCATGACTGGGAATTGGGAAACAATATACTGGCCATCATGACTGAAGTGAGTAGTATAGGGAGAGATAGGAGAAGTGTTTTAGAAATGATGTTAGGGATACATTTTAAATAGCTAAAATGATAAGCTGAAGAAAATGGGTCATACTTTATGAAAAGGGAGAAACCACATAAGGTTTTTGAGCAAAACTATTTCATGATAATAGCTTTATTTCAGTTAAGATGAATGATAGGTTGGAGTGGGAAGAGAAGAAATGCAGAACCAACTAGAATATTAGCACAATTTTCCTGATTAGGGACAATGAACATCTCACACTGGGTTTGAGACATAGTAAACCCTCAATAAATATTTGTGAATGAATGAAAAAAATGGAAGTAACTAAGGGAGTGACAGTGAAGATAAGACTCACCACCCAAATAAAACTTATGTGATTTCGGAAGTATTTGATGCAAGAGGTGAAAGAGTGACAGGAAAAAGCAATGATTCCAAGGTTTCAGGATGAGCTAAATGGGTAGTTTGTATTGCCATTAACTGAGATGTGGAACAAGATGAGAAGATGGTGATGCAGGATGGTGAAGAGGTGAGATATTGACAATATTTGACAGCATACTGAGTTTGAGCTGACACCTTTATGAAGATGTACCATACTAGGTGTAAAATCAGTATCTGAAGGTTACAGAGGAACCCAGAGCAAGAGAAAGAGTTAGGAATCATCTGATGTTAGCTGAGGTCCAGAAAGCTTGAGGTTACATCAGAAAAAAAAGCACAGCATGAAAAAAAAAGGTGACTGTCACAGGTTGGGTTCCCAAGGAAGCAGGCTCTGAGATGGAGATTAGCAAGCATGATGTTTATTAGGAAGTATGCTTGGGATCAACAGGTTGGGAAAAAGGAGAGGTCAAGGAAGGATACAGTCTCAATGGAAGCTTCAGCTAATCCTCCAGGGTGTTCTGAAGATGCCTGAAGTTGGGGCAGAGACTGGGCCTTACACCTCTGTGCCAATCAGACATTGGAAGTAGCTGCCCTGGGAAGGAAGCCTGATCTTTGTCTAGGTGACTTTCTTCTACAAGTGACTCCTTAAAAGTGCCAACAGTTGCAGTCTGTTTTCTGGCAGTACACCCAGCAGCAAGTGTTATGATTACTTCATACCTGAAAGGTGCTCTTGGTGGCACATCACACATCCACCAGTATGGGTGGGAACAAAATTTTGTAGGCAAGCCTATATTAAAGGCACTGGATAGTTAGGGTAAAATAGAGCAAGGATTTCTGGAGGTGTAAGAGGAACACTGGGATACAGGTGCACTTTCGAAGCCAAGATTCAAGAAGGAAGAGAAACAATGGACACAATATCTGCAGAAATTTTTAAAGAACAAGAAAAGCCATATGACTTGGCAAAAAAAACATTTTTTAATGTTACAATGCACTAGGGGAGATGTTTGGCCATAAGTGATCATAGCTGAAAGCAGAGAAATAGAGATGGGAAGTCAGCATGCTAAGAAAGAAAATAACAAGCAGCAACAGAACACGTTCTTCTCTTTCTATTCAAAAATTCACCTGCCATTACTAATCTCCTACACTGATCTGATTTCACTCAACACCAAAAGTAAAAATGTTAAAATCCAGAAAAACAGATTAATTAAATTGGCTCAGCTATATGCTCATTTCAGATGAGAAAACCTGTAATGAAAAAGAGTTTTCTTTATTCCTGTGAATTTTCTGGTAACAGTCCCCTTGAAAAGTTCCAAGTTATGTTTCATTCAAGATGTTCAAGAAGGGCCTTCCTAGATATCCTCTTAGAGTTTTAAAATTATCCAAGCAACTTTAGGGTCTGATAAACTTCAAGCTATTTTCCAGGTTAAGTGTTGGATACAGTGAATGCCGTTGTCTGGTTTAAAGCCCAGTTCTATGGTGCTGCATAAATAAATACCGTTATTTAAAATCGCATATTGCTTGACAGCATTCTTGACAGCATATTGCTAAAAACAGCCCAAATGTCTTCAAGAAAGATAAAAGACAGACATTTATTGACCAATTATTATGTTCAAGACACTTTTTTTTTATGTTTGCATACAATATGCCAGTTGTGTTCACTCCAATTCTGTGAACTAGTCCCTGTCATATAAAAACTTTTCTGTGTTTCATTTTTCAAAAAACATGCCCAGTGTTACATACTCTATATGGAATAGAACTAGGATTTATTAAATGACTGGTTTATTCTCTTATTCATTCAACAAGTATTATTGAACAACTGCTTTTCATATTATTGGAATTTAAACCTGCTTGATAACAAAGCTCCTATCCTAAATTTTTATTTACATGATTATTTTATTTTCATTTTATTTTTATATGTACTAATGCTTTAAAAGCACATTCAAAAGAACACAGCAGAGCTTTCTACAATGGCATCTCTGACAATATTTTGTGCATTGTACTCTACTGATTACCAATGATCTTTCCAGTCATACATGAACATATGGAAGTTAATTCTAATAATTGAAAACATTCTTATGTAAAGAAACCTGCAGAAACCTGAATTTTCACAAACACATATATACCTGTCCACTTTGGATAATACATAAGAATTGACTAATGTTACTAAATGATTTAACAAATTAATAGGATGTACTTACTGTTAACACTCTAAACTCTTGATTATCTGTTTTCTTCACAAATGCTTAAAATGGCTTTTAAAAATGTTTTAGGGCTTCATAAAGGTAAAATAGGAGTAATTAAGTAATAAATAGTTGAAGGATTAGTTCTCTAGATGAACAGATATTTTTATGATCAACATATGACTCAACATTTTTCCCCAGGGAATGAGGCACATTTGTAGAAATTAAGAAAAGGTTTTTCTTGGATCTCCCCCATTTGATGCAGACAGTCTGTCACCAGCACTTACCCTAGGAGCATAAGCATATCTAACTAGTGAAGCTAGTACCCTTCTTCATTCATTATTCCATGTGCATACTGACTAGCAGAGGAGGAATACTTAAAAAGTAGATGTACTCTTTCCCTAGGACTGGTGGTGAACTTTGATACATAATTACTTATGGAACTAATACTAACCCTAAATGAGGGTTAAAAATGAGAGAGTACAGTGTGTAATACTACATGCTCTGACAATGTAGATATAGGACAATTATTTTTCAAAAGGATAAGGAGAATGAGAACAAATGAAGAAACCATAATTACTTTTATAAATAATATTGGTGGTGATAGCATTAGAATTGTTATCCTGAGATAATTATACGTGTGATATAGAATAAAGGAAATTAAAAATTATGGGATGGGGGTTCCCTGGTGGTGCAGTGGTTGAGAATCTGCCTGCTAATGCAGGGGACACGGGTTCGAGCCCTGGTCTGGGAGGATCCCACATGCTGCGGAGCAACGAGGCCCGTGAGCCACAACTACTGAGCCTGTGTGTCTGGAGCCTGTGCTCTGCGACAAGAGAGGCCACGACAGTGAGAGGCCCGTGCACCGCGATGAAGAGTGGCCCCCGCTCACCACAACTAGAGAAAGCCCTCACACAGAAACGAAGACCCAACAGAGCCAAAACTAAATTAATTAATTAATAAACTCCTACCCCCAACATTTAAAAAAAAAAAAATTATGGGATATCCGCAGACTCAGCCCACCAACCAGCAGGCAGACACTAGCTGCAGGACAACTGCAGCCCCACAGCCTTGAGACACAGCCCACCCACTAGCAGGCTAGCACCAGCCCTGGGACTGGATGGACCCTGACTCCACCCACTAGCAGGCCAGTACAAGCTTTGTACACCCCACACATTGCATTCAGTTGTGTCAGGAACAGCTCCACCCAAGTGAAGTCCAAGACCAGCTCTGGGACCCCTGGGCCCTGCATGCAGACTCCAGAACCTAGCTCTGCCTGCCAGTGAACTAGCACTAGCCCCAGGACCTGGCTTCACCCACCAATGGGCAGGCACCAGGCCCAGAGTCTCCTGGACCCTGACTCTGCATACCAGTGAGCCAGCACTAGCCCTGGGAGTCCCTGGGGTTCCACAACCAACCACCTCTTGACTGGTCCTGCCAACCAGCGGCTGGAAGCCTCCATACAAGGCAGGGCCTACCAGTCAAGTGGACCAAGGACCAACCAAGCCTACCAGACTGCCCACAGTAGTCAGCCCACATGGGCGGGAGGGGGGGGGCACTCCTAAGGCATATTGCTCTGGTGATGAAAGAGGAACATGCTGCAGGATGCATGGGATGTCTCTTCAACTGGCCACTTCTCCAAGATTGGGAAATGTAATTAACCTACCATATATAGAAATAAAAACAGCAAGTTAGGCAAAGTGAGGTGACAGAGGAACATGTCCCAAACAAAGGTACAGGATAAAACTTCAGAAGAACTAAGTGAAATGGAGATCGGCAATATACCCAAGAAAGAGTTCAGGGTAATGATTGCTAAGAGATGAAAGAACTTGAGAGAAGAATGAATGCACAGAGCGAGAAGTTGGAAGTTTTTAACCAAAAGTTATAAAATATAAGGAACAACCAAACAGAGGTGAAGAATACAACAACTGCAATAAAAAATACACTAGAAGGAATCAAAAGTAGACTAAATGATACAGAGGAAGGGAACAGTGAGCTGGAAGACATAGTTGTGTAAATCACTAACACTGAACAGAAAAAAGGAAAAGAAATGAGGCTAGTTTAAGAAACTTCTGGAACAACATCAAGTGCACTAATATTCACATTATAGGGGTTCCAGAAGGAAGCGAGAGAAAGGTGCTGAGAACATATTTGAAGACCTAATAGCTGAAAACTTCCCTAACCTGGGAAAGGAAACAGACCTCCAAGTCCAGGAATCACAGAGAGTCCCAAACGCAATTAACCCCAAGAGGAACATACCAAAACACATTGTAATTAAAATGGCAAAAGTTAAAGATAAAGAAAGAATATTAAAAGAAGTAAGGGAAAAGCAAAGAGTTACATACAAAGGAACGCTCATAAGGTTATCAGCTGACTTTTCAGCAGAAACTCTGCAGGCCAGGAGAGAATGGCTTGATATATATAAAGTGTTGAAAGAGAAGAACCTACAACCAAGAACACTCTACACAGCAAGGCTCTCATTCAGATTTGGTGGAGAGATCAAAAGCTTCACAGACAAGCAAAAGCTAAAAGAATTCAGCACCACCAAACCAGCTTTCCAAGAAATGTTAAAGGAACTTCTCTAAGTGAAAACGAAAAAGATACAATGAGAAACATGAAAATCAACAAAAGGAAAAATCTCATTGGTAAAAACAAATATACAATAAAGTGACGTAAAACTACTAGGAGGGTTAAAAGACAAAATTAGTAAAATCATCTATATCCACAACAAGCAGTTAAGGGATACACAAAACAATAAGATGTACAATATGATGTCACAAACGCTAATCGTGAGGGGAGGAGAGTACAAATTCAGGGTTGTTAAAATGCATTTGAATTTAAGAGATCAGCAAGTTAAAACAATCATATATATATGGAAAGAGAGTGATTGCTGTATATAAATATTAACAAGCAGGGAGAGAGAAATTGACACTAACACAATAATAGTGGGGAACTTTTAACACCCCACTTGCATCAATGGACAGATCATCTAGACAGAAAATCAATAAGGAAACACTGGCCTTAAACTACACATTAGACCAGATGGAATTAGTAGATATATATAAAGAACATTCCATCCAAAAGCAGCAGAAGACACATATTTTTCTGGTGCATATGGAACATTCTCCAAGATAGACCACATGGTAGGCCACAAAAAGCCTCTGTAAATTTAAGAACATTGAAGTCATATCAAGCATCTTTTCCAACCACAAAAGTATGAAACTAGGAATCAACTACAAGAAAAATAAAACTGTAAAAAAACATAAACATGTGGAGGCTAAACAATATGATACTAAACAATGAATGTATCACCGAAGAAATCAAAGAAGAAATCAAAAAATACCTAGAGGAAAACAAAAACAAAATGATCCTAAATCTGTGGGATGCAGCAAAAGCAGTTCTAAGATGGAAGTTTATAGTGATACAAGCCTACTTCAGAAAACAAGAAAAACCTCATAAAACCTAACCTTACACGTAAAGCAAGAAAAAAAGAACAACAAAACCCAACTTTAGGAGAAGGAAAGTAATCATAAAGATCAGAGCAGAAATAAATGAAATAGAGATGAAGAAAACAATAGAAAAGATCAATGAAACTAAAAGCTGGTTCTTTGAGAAGATAAACAAAATTGATAAACCTTTAGCCAGACTCATCAAGAAAAAAAGGGAGAGGACTCAAATCAATAAAATTAGAAATAAAAAAGAAGTTACAATGGACACCAGAGAAATACAAAGGATCATAAGAGACTACTATAAGGAAGTATATGCCAACAAATTGGACAACCTAAAAGAAATGGACAAATTCTTAGAAAGGTACAATCTCCCAAGACTGAACCAAGAAGAAATAGAAAATATGAACAGACCAATCACAAGTACTGAAATTGAAACTGTAATTAAAAATCTTCCAACAAACAAAAGCCCAGAACCAGATGGCTTCACAGGCGAATTCTACCAAACATTTAGAGAAGAGTTAACACCTCTCCTTCTCAAAATATTCCAAAAAATCATAGAGGAAGGAACACCCCCAAACTCATTCTATGAAGCCATCACCCTGATACCAAAACCATACAAAGCTATCACAAAAAAAGAAACTTACAGGCCAATATCACTGATGAACATAGATGCAAAAATCCTCAACAAACACAAGCAAACTGACTCCAACAATACAATAAAAGGATCATTCACCATGATCAAGTAGGATTTATCCCAGGGATGCAAGGCTTTTTGAACATCTGTAAATCAATAGTGTGATACACCACATTAACTAATTGAAAAATAAAAACAATATGATCATCTCAATAGATATAGAAAAAGCTATTGATAAAATTTAACATTCTTTTATGAAAAAAACTCCAGAACATGGGTATAGATGGAACCTATAATAATATCTCACCATAATAAAGACCATATATGTTTAGAGCACCGCTAACATCATACTCAACAGTGAAAAGCAGAAAGCTTTTCCTGTAAGATCAGGGACAAGACAAGGATGTCTACTCTTGACATTTTTATTCAACATAGTTTTGGAAGCTCTAGCCATGGCAATCAGAGAAGAAAAAGAAATAAAAAGAATCCAAATTGGAAAGGAAGAAGTAAAACTATCCCTGTTTGCAGATGACATGATACTATACACAGAAAATCCTAAAGACACCACCAAAAAACTATTAGAACTCATCAATAAATTCAGTAAAGTCGCAGAATACAAAATTAATATACAGAAATCTGTTGCATTTCTGTACACTAACAACAAATGATCAGAAAGAGAAATTAAGGAAACAGTCCCATTTACTATTGCATCAAAAAGAATACCTAGGAATAAACCTACCTAAGAAGGTAAAAGACTTGTATGTGGCAAACTATAAGACACTGATGAAAGAAATTGAAAATGACACAGGTGAAAAGATATACCATGTTCATGGATTGGAAGAATTAATATTGTTAAAATAACCACACCACCCTAGGCAATCCACAGATTCAGTGCAATCCCAATCAAAATACTGATGGCATTTTTCAAGGAACTAGAACAAATAATTTTAAGATTTGTGTGGAAACACAAAAGACCCCAAATAGTGAAAACAATCTTGAGAAAGAACAGAGCTGGGGATATCATGAGCCCTGGCTTCAGACTATACTACAAAGCTGCAGTAATCAAAACAATATGGTACTGGCACAAAAACAGACATATAGATCAATGGAACAGAATAGAGAGCCCAGAAATAAACCCATTAGTTGTGGTCAACTAATCTTTAACAGAGGAGGCAAGAATAGACAATGGAGAAAAGACAGTCTCTTTAATAGATGGTGCTGAGAAAACTGGACAGCTAAATGTAAAAGAATGAAACTAGAACATTTTCTAACACCATGTTCAAAATTAAACTCAAAATGGATTAACATCCTAAATATAAGACTGGAAACTGTAAAACTCCTAGAAGAAAACATAGGCAGAACATTCTTTGACATAAATCATAGCAGCTTTTTTTTTTTTTTTTTTGGATCTGTCTCCCAAGTCAAAGGTAACAAAAACAAAAATTAAGAAATGGGATCTAATTAAAACTAAAAGATTTGCACATCAAAGGAAATAATTGACAAAATGAAAAAACCTACAGAATGGGAGAAAATATTTGCAAATGATATGAGTGATAAGGGGTTGATATTCAAAAATATATAAACAGCTCATACAACTCAACAAAAAAAAACAAACAACCCAACTGAAAAATGAGCAGAAAACCTGATTAGAAATTTGTCCAAAGAATACATACAGGTGACCAACAGGCACATGAAAAGACGATCAACATTGTTAATGATCAGAAATATGCAAATCAAACCATAATGAGATATCACATCACACCTGTAGAAAGGGTTTATCAAAAAGACTGCAAATAACTAATGTTGGCAAGGATGTGGAGAAAATGGAACATTTGTACACTGTTTGTGGGAATGTAAGTTGGTGCAGCCATTATGGAAAATACTATGGAGTTTCCTCAAAAAACTACCATATGATCCAGCAATTCCATTCCTAAGTATATACCTGAAGAAAAAAAACACTAATTCAAAAAGATGCATGCACCCTCAATGTTCATAGCAGCATTATTTACAATTGCCAAGATAGAGAAGCAACCCAAGCGTCCATCAACAGATGAAAGGATAAAGAAGTGGTATGTATATATACAATGGAATACTACTCAGCCATAAAAAAGAATGAAATTTTGCCATTTGCAACAACATGGATGGACTTGGAGGGTATTATGCTTAGTGAATAAGTTAGACAGAGAAAGACAGATATCCTATGATATCACTTATATGTGGAATCTAAAAAGTAAAACAAACTAGTGAATATAACAAAAAAGAAACACTCACAGAGATAGAGAACAAACTAGTGGTTACCAGTGGGAAGAGGAAAGAAGGGGGAGTGGGACAAGAAAGGGGTAGAAGATTAAGAGGTACAAACTACTATGTATAAAATAAATCAACTACAGGATATATTATAAAGCACAATATTTTACAATAACTATAAATGGAGTAGAACCTTTGAAAATCATGAATCACTATGTTTTACACTTGAAACTTACATAATATTGCATATCAATTATACCTTAATAGAAAGGAAGGAAGGGGGGTAGGGAGGGACATGAAAAAAACATGCACAGATTTTAAGAAAAATTATGGGATATTCTAATTCTGTGATCCCCTGTATCCTTGACAACTAGAGTTCTCACTGTGAATGGTAATGCAGATGAAATATGAAACAAATTAAGTAAAAAAATCTGTATTGTAAAATTTTATAAGGAGTTTAATATGAGTTCATGAGATATTTTACCTTTAATAGGCACTTACACAATATATAATATACATTCATTTTATATATATATATATAATATGTATAAAATGTATTAGCTCTGTCCACTAAAAAGACTTCATTAACTCTGACCACAGAAAAGATCTAGAAACAATGACCTACCGTGTTGCAATGAGCCAGCCAAATATTATATGCCTTCCAATGAAAATGCAGAATACCATCTGTATTCTTGTCATAAGGATCAAACCTGAGGTAGATTTGGGATAAAAGTCATGAGTCTGACTTTGACATGCTGTGCACTACACAAGTTGAGCAGCATAGTAACTATCTGAAAATGATACTGAATGTTAGACATTTTTATTCAACATAGTTTTGGAAGCTCTAGCCATGGCAATCAGAGAAGAAAAAGAAATAAAAAGAATCCAAATTGGAAAGGAAGAAGTAAAACTATCCCTGTTTGCAGATGACATGATACTATACACAGAAAATCCTAAAGACACCACCAAAAAACTATTAGAACTCATCAATAAATTCAGTAAAGTCGCAGAATACAAAATTAATATACAGAAATCTGTTGCATTTCTGTACACTAACAACAAATGATCAGAAAGAGAAATTAAGGAAACAGTCCCATTTACTATTGCATCAAAAAGAATACCTAGGAATAAACCTACCTAAGAAGGTAAAAGACTTGTATGTGGCAAACTATAAGACACTGATGAAAGAAATTGAAAATGACACAGGTGAAAAGATATACCATGTTCATGGATTGGAAGAATTAATATTGTTAAAATAACCACACCACCCTAGGCAATCCACAGATTCAGTGCAATCCCAATCAAAATACTGATGGCATTTTTCAAGGAACTAGAACAAATAATTTTAAGATTTGTGTGGAAACACAAAAGACCCCAAATAGTGAAAACAATCTTGAGAAAGAACAGAGCTGGGGATATCATGAGCCCTGGCTTCAGACTATACTACAAAGCTGCAGTAATCAAAACAATATGGTACTGGCACAAAAACAGACATATAGATCAATGGAACAGAATAGAGAGCCCAGAAATAAACCCATTAGTTGTGGTCAACTAATCTTTAACAGAGGAGGCAAGAATAGACAATGGAGAAAAGACAGTCTCTTTAATAGATGGTGCTGAGAAAACTGGACAGCTAAATGTAAAAGAATGAAACTAGAACATTTTCTAACACCATGTTCAAAATTAAACTCAAAATGGATTAACATCCTAAATATAAGACTGGAAACTGTAAAACTCCTAGAAGAAAACATAGGCAGAACATTCTTTGACATAAATCATAGCAGCTTTTTTTTTTTTTTTTTTGGATCTGTCTCCCAAGTCAAAGGTAACAAAAACAAAAATTAAGAAATGGGATCTAATTAAAACTAAAAGATTTGCACATCAAAGGAAATAATTGACAAAATGAAAAAACCTACAGAATGGGAGAAAATATTTGCAAATGATATGAGTGATAAGGGGTTGATATTCAAAAATATATAAACAGCTCATACAACTCAACAACAAAAAACAAACAACCCAACTGAAAAATGAGCAGAAAACCTGATTAGAAATTTGTCCAAAGAATACATACAGGTGACCAACAGGCACATGAAAAGACGATCAACATTGTTAATGATCAGAAATATGCAAATCAAACCATAATGAGATATCACATCACACCTGTAGAAAGGGTTTATCAAAAAGACTGCAAATAACTAATGTTGGCAAGGATGTGGAGAAAATGGAACATTTGTACACTGTTTGTGGGAATGTAAGTTGGTGCAGCCATTATGGAAAATACTATGGAGTTTCCTCAAAAAACTACCATATGATCCAGCAATTCCATTCCTAAGTATATACCTGAAGAAAAAAAACACTAATTCAAAAAGATGCATGCACCCTCAATGTTCATAGCAGCATTATTTACAATTGCCAAGATAGAGAAGCAACCCAAGCGTCCATCAACAGATGAAAGGATAAAGAAGTGGTATGTATATATACAATGGAATACTACTCAGCCATAAAAAAGAATGAAATTTTGCCATTTGCAACAACATGGATGGACTTGGAGGGTATTATGCTTAGTGAATAAGTTAGACAGAGAAAGACAGATATCCTATGATATCACTTATATGTGGAATCTAAAAAGTAAAACAAACTAGTGAATATAACAAAAAAGAAACACTCACAGAGATAGAGAACAAACTAGTGGTTACCAGTGGGAAGAGGAAAGAAGGGGGAGTGGGACAAGAAAGGGGTAGAAGATTAAGAGGTACAAACTACTATGTATAAAATAAATCAACTACAGGATATATTATAAAGCACAATATTTTACAATAACTATAAATGGAGTAGAACCTTTGAAAATCATGAATCACTATGTTTTACACTTGAAACTTACATAATATTGCATATCAATTATACCTTAATAGAAAGGAAGGAAGGGGGGTAGGGAGGGACATGAAAAAAACATGCACAGATTTTAAGAAAAATTATGGGATATTCTAATTCTGTGATCCCCTGTATCCTTGACAACTAGAGTTCTCACTGTGAATGGTAATGCAGATGAAATATGAAACAAATTAAGTAAAAAAATCTGTATTGTAAAATTTTATAAGGAGTTTAATATGAGTTCATGAGATATTTTACCTTTAATAGGCACTTACACAATATATAATATACATTCATTTTATATATATATATATAATATGTATAAAATGTATTAGCTCTGTCCACTAAAAAGACTTCATTAACTCTGACCACAGAAAAGATCTAGAAACAATGACCTACCGTGTTGCAATGAGCCAGCCAAATATTATATGCCTTCCAATGAAAATGCAGAATACCATCTGTATTCTTGTCATAAGGATCAAACCTGAGGTAGATTTGGGATAAAAGTCATGAGTCTGACTTTGACATGCTGTGCACTACACAAGTTGAGCAGCATAGTAACTATCTGAAAATGATACTGAATGTTTTATAAAACTAAAATAAATATTTCAGAGCTGTTCTTATGGTATGGTAGTTGAAACAATGAAAATTAATGAGTTGTATGCTAAGCGAAATAGCAGAGGTCTGAGGTATAAACCGTTAAAAATCATCAAGAATAAAAACATGTATAGGGCTTCCCTGGTGGCACAGTGGTTGAGAGTCCGCCTGCCGATGCAGGGGACACGGGTTTGTGCCCCGGTCCGGGAAGATCCCACATGCCGCGGAGCGGCTAGACCCGTGAGCCATGGACGCTGAGCCTGTGCATCTGGAGCCTGTTGCTCCACAACAGGAGAGGCCACAACAGTGAGAGGCCCGCGTACTGCAAAAAAAAAAAAAAAGAAAAAAAAAAGTATAAATAATAATAAACAAGAGATCCATTGCAAATTTCAGAGAAGAAATGAGAAATATTTAGGAGAGGTAATAATATCATAAGAGTTTTATAAGGAAAAAGTTAAAGAAGCAAGCTTCTTGAGGTGTCCTTTTTCAGCCAAAGACCTAAACATAGTCATCCATTCCATGGCCTGATAGAAAATGTTAATAATAATTGCATCTTAAAATTGTAAAAAAACAAAAAATGTTGGAAACTTCATTTGCACTTCAAATTTAAATAACAACTGCAAAAATAAAACCTTTGCAAATGTACACTGTACAATTGTCAATATTCTCATTTTCCATTAATATTATTGTTAACATTTCTCATTTGGAAAGAGATATCAAGTGACTTTGGAAATTCCAGTTAACTGATGGAAGATGAGAATGAAGCCAATTTTTTAAAAGTTATTAACATTGGGGTCTATTTTTTTAAACCACTCTACTTTTAACACTGAGTAGAATACTGAAGGATTCTTTTATGTGTACTCATCAGTTATCAGTGTCTATTTAAGAAGAAATTGCAAATTCACAGCTTGATTTATGTTTTAAGACAACACAAAGGAAACATCATACCAAGATGGACAACAGAGGGTGCCCTCCACTTTGAGCATGAAGATGCATTGACTGATCATTTCCTGAATCATTACTAAGTGATGCTTCTTAGAATTCTTGGCAACTGAGTCTTTTAAACTGCAACAGATGTGAAATGGTAATATACTTCTGTATTTTTCTCCCTAAAGGCAGTTGAAATTCAAATAATCAAAAGTCAAAGCAAAGGCAAACTGACTATACTTAATTAAATTTCGATGCTAATGGAAAGCCTTATATAATATCTGGATATGTTAACAAAGAAAGCTTTGCAAAATGAAATCAGCAGCTATATGGTGTTAACTGATTTCCAAGTCAGGAGTGAGGGGCACAAGGAGTAGGAAAACCTCCATGCTGATGGTAACAACCGGCTTCCAGGGAAATGTCATTCTTAACAGTGCCTTTGCTAATTGCTTATTTTAGATTTTTCCACTGAGCTGTTACAGATTCCCCATACAATTTATTAGGAAAACATTTACTTAAACCCTCCTTGACTTTTCAGTGAAATGACAATAAAAGGTATCACTTCTGGTATTAAGTTCAACAAAATGCTTTCAGCAAAATTGTTCTATATCTGTAGCAAACTAATTTCTCACAAAGAATCAAAGTCCTCATGTAGGGAAAAAATAACCAACCGTTTTCAATATGGTTTGTAACAGACGCTTTCACAAGCAAAATGAAGCACAGTAGCTATAGGTTTCAGATGAAGAACTTATCTGAAAATAATGTGAACAGCTGGCAAACTTCCTGACTTCGACAAGAGGCACGTGTTAAGGCCATTGCAGTATTTGTACATCCCTCCTGGTCCTCCTACCACCACCCCCCTCCCAACACACACACACACACACACACACACACACACACACACACACACATACAGCATTCAAATCTTTAAAAATTACTAGAATTTGTGACTAAGACCTGATGTTCTAGGAGCTTCCTCAGAATTCCTGGTAGCAGTTTTTCCTATCTAGGTATGTAAATTATGGACTGTGTCAAAGCAAGACCATCTCCATGACTGATCCTTTTGCTTTGCATTCAAAGTCAAGCAATGAATTTCTATTAATTTCAGATTCTCCCAGACATATATGTCTGTATACCAGTGGTATAAGTATCTCTTACCAGAGCAGATAGTTCTCAACCTTCCCATGGATAGGGTTTTCACTTTAATATCAAAAATTCTGGGGCTTCCCTGGTGGCGCAGTGGTTGAGAGTCCGCCTGCCAATGCAGGGGACACAGGTTCGTGCCCCAGTCCAGGAAGATCCCACATGCCACGGAGTGGCTGGGCCCGTGAGCCATGGCCGCTGAGCCTGCGCGTCCGGAGCCTGTGCTCCGCAACGGGAGAGGCCACAACAGTGAGAGGCCAGCGTACTGCAAAAATAAATAAATAATCTGAAGACCTTGATCATGCTAATAGTTACATTTTCATTGTCAGGTGATTAAAGAATTACAATTATGACAAAAAGTAAATATCCAGTTTTATTTTAATGATTTCTATTTTATTCATAACATTAACACCTCTACACACTTGAAAAATAATATTTATTCCATAATAGATTTTTCCTATTAGAATTTGCAAGTATTGTAAAACAAGTAACTCTCTAGCCCTTACTTTTTTTTTTCCTTTTTTTTTTTGCGGTACATGGGCCTGTCACTGTTGTGGCCTCTTCCGTTGCGGAGCACAGGCTCCGGACGCGCAGGCTCAGCGGCCATGGCTCATGGGCCCAGCCGCTCCGCGGCATGTGGGATCCTCCCGGACCGGGGCACAAACCCGTGTCCCCTGCATCGGCAGGCGGACTCTCAACCACTGCGCCACCAGGGAAGCCCTATCCCTTACTTTTAATTTTCCCACTCTATTGTCAATAGCACCAGTACTGTTTTCCAAAGAGCTCATTTTTGTCTTAGGATCTTTCCTGTCACAAGAGAGAATTCAGTGTAGACATAAGAATTATGGTCAGAAACAAGGCTGTTTTCTCACTCAGTTTCAGTGGCTCCACCAAGCATCCTACAGACCTAGGCTGAAACAGGCCAGCTGATCCTTTATGATTCTTCAAACCTGTTACTTTTCCTATCTCACTAATTGCAATTATATGCATCATTAATTTAGTAGCCAAAGCCAGACATCTGGACACATCCGAGGTCTCTCAACCCATTCAATCCCTCTTCAAGTTATGCCTACCATTACTGTTCCAGTTAAGCCCCTATTTTCTCTCCTGGACAATTATTGGAGTCCTTAGTCACATTGCTGCTGAGTCGTCTTCCTAGGTGCAGGCTGCATGCAGTCACAGAGCCCAACTCATATTCCCATGAGCCCCTCCCCTATACTTCTTCCTTCTCAGCACCTACAGCAAGTCTTAGCTACTATGTGAACAATGAAGATTCAGAGAAAATGTAACTTCCACTGTGAGTTTGCCTCAATATCTCTAAAAGTATTTGCTCTCGGAGTTTACACTTAAGGTCACTTAAACAAAGCATTTCAAAATGACTACCTCATCTAAAGTGGCCAACTATTCAGTAATCCTCTAACACACCTCCTTGTTTTATTGTCTTCATAGCACTTACCATGACTTGTAAAGGTTAAATTGTGAGATCAAGAACTTTTTCTGTCTTTCCAATACATGAAATTGCTTAATAAATATAGGTATAAGTGATTGGTTTATGCATTTATTTACCAATCATTTATGGAACATTACCATGCATTTTTTTAGATGCTAAGGATAAGACATGGGTGATTTTTATAAACTGTAGTTGTAAGGCTAGATCAGACAGAGCTCAAGTAAATTGTGGATGTTCTGGTCTTACCATACACTCACACAATAAATTCTCCCTTTCATAGGCAGAGCGACTAACAACTAATGCTCAATCCTTCCATTTCGAGTGTTATGCACACTTCTAAAGAGCAGCAGAAGCTGCCACATGAAATACGATAATGCTTCTGTTACTTTGTAAGAATTCAGATTCTGCAGATATTTATAGTGCTGGAGAGGATGATAGGACGGCTGTGGGTAAGCAATCATGTAAGTGTATCATATAACACCTAAGAAGAGAAAGCTTCAGTGAAATCACCCAGAAGTTACATGTCTTGCATGAAAAGCTTATACTAAAAAAGTATATACTTGACAAGTTTATACTAAATTTATTCTAAACACTTTATAAAGTAAAAAAAATTATAAAGTAAAAAATATAATTCAGTAGCCCCTTATTTTAAAAATACTAATTACATAAACATGTCAGGAATATAACGTGTCTAATAAAATAGTCTAAATTACCCGAATTAAATGCAGAAGCATTTTAATATCTATCCATTGGATCTACTTCTGTATCACATATTAAAGTGATAAAACTTATGATAATTAAAAAGTAATAAATAGTGTTTCAAGACTGTTGAAAAGATAATGACAGTATAGTACAGGAGAAAGCGCCATGAATTAAAAATTAGGTGACTTATTTAACCTGAGATCAGTCACTACAGCTTGTTTATAAAATGTCTAGGTGGTCTTCAAGGTCACTTCATAACTACCAATCTATGAGTGGTATTTATCATTTACTGAACCCTTGTTATACTACTACTGACATTTAATTCCTAATGTAGGAACTTTCATAGGTGCCAGATATTTTAATAGGTGCTTTACATAATTCATTTATTCCCAACACAAAACCCTGTGAGGTAGGTGCTATTATTATCTCCATTTTGCAGATGAGGAAATTGAGGCACAGAGAGTTTAAGCAGTTTGTTCAAGGTTACATGACTAGCGCTAGAAAAAACTCAGTCTGACGCCAATGCCTCTACTCTTGACCACTATGTTTCACTTCCTTGCTAAGCATGTCACCCACCTTATTTCATTTAATATAAAATATTGTAGTGGTTCCCTACTGGGCATATACCCAGAGAAAACCATAATTCAAAAAGACACATGCACCCCAATGTTCACTGCAGCACTATTTACAATAGCCAGGTCATGGAAGCAACCTAAATACCCATCGACAGATGAATGGATAAAGAAGATGTGGTACATATATACAATGGAATATTACTCAGCCATAAAAAGGAACGAAATTGGGTCATTTGTAGAGATGTGGATGGATCTAGAAACTGTCATACAGAGGAAGTCAGAAAGAGAAAAACAAATATCGTATATTAACACATATATGTGGAACCTAGAAAAATGGTACAGATGAACTGGTTTGCAGGACAGAAATAGAGACACAGATGTAGAGAACAAACGTATGGACACCAAGGGTGGAAAGTGGTGGTGGGGGGTGGTGGGAGGAACTACGAGATTGGGATTGACATACATACACTAATATGTATAAAATGGATAACTAATAAGAACCTGCTGTATAAAAAACTAAATAAAATAAAATTCAAAAAAAACAATATTGTAGTGGTTTCAACTGCAAGTTCTAGAGTAGCCAACCAAACTGATTTAAACATTAAGCATATGTATTATTCATATAAAAGAAGTTTTCCAGGGTGGTGATATCATCAAAGGTTCAGGCTGTCCATCTTTTTGTTCTGCTGTACTCTGTGGGTCAGTGTTCCCTCCCTCATGGTCATATGGCTAAGGCAATTGCAGACAGCACACCTGAGAATGACCACACCAAGCAAAGAAGACCAGTATTTTTGTCCATGAATATATTTGGGGCCAGGTGAGGGAGGGGAGAAGAACCTTTCCCAGAAGATATTATGGCATTTCCTTCAGTTCAAGACACCAGAACTGGGTCTTATGACCCTAATCGGGCTAAAGGAGAGCTGAGAAAGTAAGGATCTGATACTGGGAGCCTCTAGAGTGAGAGACAGACTCCGATAGAAAATGAGTGTGTATGTAAAAGAGAGGGAGCATGCGTGCATGTGCAGCATAGAGGAAGGCAAGCTGGAGACAATAGGATGGCTGTGGGTAAGCAATCAGCAGTGTCTACCATAAGCAAGTGTTAGTATCCTTATTTTACAGATGAGAAAACAGACTCCAAGAAGTTAAAAACTTGTACAAAGTTATGTAATTAGTAAGGGACAATGCTGGATTTAAATCCAGACTACGGTGTTACAGTGAGAATTCTAACCACCATGCTGTACTAACTCCACATTAGCCCATAATGTGTGAGTGCATTTATCCATCTAATGCCCTGGTGACTCCTGCTTTGGTTTGTAACTTGGTGTCTTCATGTTATATTTAGCTTCCTCTTCCCACAAAAGTCATTTTACCTTTGTTGCGTGAATCTCAGGCTACATTTTGTCAATATTCAACGTTATGGCTCTTAATATTTTTCAGTTTCTAAAATTGTATCCTGCAGTAACTTAGATAAAAGATACAAGAAACTCTGTATTAAAGGCTCAACTGAGCATCGTCTGTATAACTAAAACTGACACATCCTTTTAATTTTAAAAAGAAAACTGCATGGGCTTCCCTGGTGGCACAGTGGTTGAGAGTCCGCCTGCTGATACAGGGGACACGGGTTCGTGCCCTGGTCCGGGAAGATCCCACATGCCACGGGGCAGCTAGGCCCGTGAGCCATGGCCACTGAGCCTGCGCATCCGGAGCCTGTGCTCCGCAACGGGAGAGGCCACAACAGTGAGAGGCCTACGTACCGCCAAAAAAAAAAAAAAAAGGAAACTGCATAACATGAAATAGCATAGATATTTAAAATAAGTTTTTATATTTACTTTAAAATAAAACCACACAATAAAGTCATATCATAAACTTATTATCCTAACTTAGAATTGAAGTGCATCTCCTTCCAGACCTTTTTTCAAAAATATTGTTACATAATTGAAATTATGGTTCATATTAACATTTGATATCTTTATTTTTTACTTAACATTACAACAAAAATAATCTTATGCTTGCCATATGTGCTTCAAAAGTCATCATTTAAATATGCAATATTTCATCAATTAGACATCTTACTTAATCACTCCCTAGTGTTAAACACTAGGTGTTTTCCATTGTATATTTTGAATTATTTTCTTAGACTAGATTACCAGGAGTAGAATGACTAAGTCCAAGAACATGAAGGGTTTTTTTTAACTTTTTATTTTTTGGCTCTCCATGGATTCTGCCAAGTTGCTTTCTAAAAGGATGGAGTCAATTTATGGCATGATCAGTAATGTATGGGAACACTAATTTCCATGCTTTCACCCTCAGTGGGAAATATATTTCTAGGCTGATACATTAAACCAAGCCTACATTTTGTGATGAGAGAGAGAAATGGATTGAGAGAAAGAACCATAGATTCTAAGCACTCTGCTAGGGGCTTAAAATTTAGGGGAGACAAAATAAACACAAATAACTGTTGATAAAACACTATTGTGGATGGAGAGTGGACAGAGAAACTATGTAGTGAGAGAAATGTGTCCAACTATTGCAGAAGCTTGGGAAGGTGAATAGCACTTAAAATACCTCTTTAGAGAATGAGAAGAAAGCTGGGTGAAAAGGGCATGGAAATTACAGGTATGAGCAAGAGCACAGAGGGTTGAAATGGTGGGGCACATGCTGAGATATGCAGTTTGAGGTTTCAGGAGAATCAAGTGGAACTCAAAGAATGAGAGAGAATCCTGATGAAGTAGAAAATATAAGAGCTTGGAGAGCATTATGTGATGTAATAAGAAGCTTAGGTCTAATCCTGTAGGTTATGGGAAACCACTGCATGGTATTAAGGAAAGGGTGGGGCAGTAGAAACATTTTTTAAATCAGTGGTTTTCAATGTGAAGCCTAGAACAGCAGCACCAGCATCACCTGGGAACACAGAAAAGCAGAATCTCAGGTCCCACAGGAGACTTACCAGTGAAAATTACAAGAGTGGGGCTTGGCAATCTGCATCTTAATACTAAGCCCTTCAAGTGAGTCTGACGCCCAATAAAGTCTGGGAACCACTGCCTTAAATTGACATCTGGCAGCTGGGTAGGAGGTAGCTTTGATGGGGTATGGTTGAATGCAGGAAGACCAGACAGGAGGCAGCTGCAAAAGTCAAGTGGAGAAATGTGTCCTGAACTTTAGCAGCGCGATTGAAACCAATCAGATTGAATGAATTTATGTAGGAAAAGTATGCAAATTGAGAACTTTTAGCTGAGGACAAAATCCTGGGATATACAAATCCTAAAGGGACAGGCTAAAGAAGAAAGAAAAGATATAATCAGGGAGGTAGGAGAAAAAAGAAGAGGATAAGTGTCATGGAAGCCAAGAGCAGTAGCCCCTCAATATAAAGACTGAAAATCATCTATTGGATTTTGCAATTAGGGCACCACTTTTAACCTTAGAGACAGCAATGTAGTATAGTATGGAAGACAGAATCAGACTAAAGAAAGAGAAAAAGGAAATGAGATTTACAAGAATGCAAGAAATTGTGGTACACGACTACATTGGAGAATGCTGAATATAAAAAATAGGTGCTAGGTCCTGAGGTAAGCAAACATTTTCTAAAAAAGCCAGATAATAATATTTTAGGCTTGTGAGCATATGGCAAAGATGCATCCGTACCATTGTAGGGCAAAAAGCAGTCCTAAGCATTACATAAATGAATGTTCATGGCTCTTCCTAATAAAACTTTATAAAAACAGGTGGTCTTCTGGTGAGTCACACATTGACAATCCCTGAGTTAGGCAATTGCTGTCAGAATTAAGAAAAGGTTTTTTTTCTTTTACTTGTTTGTTTTTGTTGTTTTTAAGATGGGAAATTAATACACCTATTTATAGGCTGGAAGGAAAGAGTATGTAGAAATGAAGATACTGGAGGATATACATATTATTTTATTTAACAATACTTACTGAACTCTTACTATGTTCCAAGCATTATTCTAGGCTTTGAGACTTCAGAAATAAACAAGAGAGACAAGGTCACTGCTTTCAAGGAAGTCACAGTAGAGTCAACAAGTAACACATAAATTAGGGATACTAGATGATGATAATTGCCATGAAAAACAATAAAACTGGGTGATGTTATGGACAGTGCCAGCTGGTTTACTCTGGGTTTACAATAAAGTAAGTCCTCTCTGAAGCAGCTGCATTTAAGCCTTGACCTGAATGGCTAGAAAATGCAGTAGAAAGAGGTAGTAACTAGCAGGACAAATCTCTAATAAGGCAGGAGAAGAGGGGCCAAATGGAAGAAATGGGATTGAATGGAGAACTACTCATCCTATCAGACAAAGAATAGGTGGAAAGGTTGGGTATATATCTCTTGTAGGTCACAGATGGAGGTAACAAGATGTTGAGGATTCATCATGAGATTTCATGATGAACTAAGAAGCAAGGTTTTCCAGCTATAGTGTTAGGAAGGAGTAAAACAGAGGACTGGGTTGAATAGTGAATAAGGGGAAAGGAAAAGGAAATTCACTGGAGTCAAATAAAGAATTGGAAGGGGGCTGTGTAGGTCCCTCCATATTGGCTATAAGAAATGTTTGCCTGTAGGATGCTGCCAACACTTTCAAGAAGAGAGATCTGTGGCATGTTCTGCAGAGCATGTGGTATACTTCAGACACACTTAGCCCTGATCAAAGAACTACATCCGTGTTATACTTAAAGATTCAAAAGTAAAGAGTACAGATTTTCCAGAGAGGTGAGCTCATTGAGGAGAGTATGTTTCAGGAAATGCGTTCAAAGACTAGGAACTATGGAAGCAATTTATATGTCCTAGCTTGGTCAATTATAATTATTAAAAGCCAATAAAATCATAATCCTGAAAAACCCATATAATATTCAAAAAATACACAGAAAGCTGTCCTGCAGCAAGTGCCACAAAGCAGAGAGCATGATAACACTTGTCAGAAAAGGGGCATTCTGGAAAATCACAAAATCTAAGAAAGAGAAGAATCAGAACAGGTCCAGAATCTGGCAAATAGAATAAGGTAAAACATCAGGGCTTGGCCAACTGGAAGGAACACAGGGTTTCATACTCTAAATTTTAGGGGCTATATGGGTAAAAAGAAAACAAAGAAATTCTGATCCCTGGAACCCAATTCCTCAGCTAAATGAACTTTGAGAATTGAGCCTCAGATGGAGTGTAATATTTTAGAAGTTCCAAGAAACTCAGAGATGAAGTTATACTTCCTCAAGTACTAGCTTGCAGGGAATTGAAAAGAAAATCCTAGAGACAAATTCTAAGGAACTGTTGAAATAAAATGCTGGGCATACCATTGGAATAAGCCAACAATCTGATCAGTTAAAAAAGAGAAGAATTCAAAATCTGGGCCAAAGAGAAATGAGACACAAAGAAAAAGATTTTGAGCGAAGGGTGGTAAAATATAAAATAGTTACATTCTGTGCCAGAGTAGAGCAAATGTGGATTTTTCTGGAATGTCTGAAGTCTTGATGTAACCAGGAAGACAGCCCTGACAGTGAATAATTGGATCTGGGAGGCATCCTGACCTCTCTGGCATGGTGGATTAACAGACATGCTGGCATCCCTGCCCAAGGAGTATCTCCACTTTTAGTCATAGGGAAGCCAGAATTTATTTTTAAACCCAGCTGGTGTATTGGACAAGAGCTATCCCTATACTGTTTTCATGGTTCCTCCATGTTTCTAGGATTTGACCTATATCTATCCTGCTACAAAACATGGGAATGGGGCTAGAATCAGACAGTGGATGGTAATTGATCACAAAGATTACATATCAACACAGAATTACTGATTTTAAGTAAGAATTTCTATTACTCCTAGGATTTTCTAGTACTCCATAGAGATTTCCTGCCTATTCCATAATGTAGATAATGTATCAAATTTCATTTATGTATCAGAGACACAATAAAAAACCCTATGTAGTAGCATAGTATTGATGCAATATATCAGTGTACCTCAAGATGTGTTCAATAGAATATTGGTACCATGAGATAATAATGGATGTAGTGAACAGAAAGGATTCTGTGATCAAAAACCATGGGAACCACTGTGTTCAACACAGTTAAACATTTCCTTTATTACAGGACTTCTCAGAGCTGTTTTACTGTGACTTTCCAAAGGAGGTACATAGAATAGAGTACTTATTAATATTATTGACCATGAAACACATTTTGAAAGTGCAGTTAGTGGGTTTAGTTTTCCATAGAACACACTTCATAAAATCTTTTGCATTTAATTGAAAAAAAATGTTTTAAAAAAAAGATGCAATGTCACCTTATTCTCTACAGAATCAATGTATTGCTCATTCAAGATAAAAAATCCTAGAGAAAATTTTGCACATCGGTACAGGGAGATACATACAAGATGCCCAACATAGCCTTGCCCATAACAGCCCTACCTAAAAGTCTATTCAACAGGAGAATAGACAAATATGTTTTGATATATTCAGACAAAAGGAAAATTATACAGCTATCAAACTAAAAAATAACACCTCACACAGCAACACAGGTGAATCTTAGAAACACCATATTTAGTCAAAAAAGTCATGTTTCAGAAGACTACACACAGTATGAAACCATTTTTATAAGACTTGAATATAGGTAAAACTAAATATCCTAGTATAAGATACATAATTACATGATAAAACTATTTTTAAAGAGCAATGGGGTGGCAAAAAAGTTTAGGGTTGGTAGGGGACGTAAGGAGTTTGAATAGAGAAGAGCACACAGATACAACAGTATTGATAAGTCCTAGTTCTTAATTGGGGAATTATTTTTGGGTGTTCATTTTATTTTTATGTTTCATAATACACATACATGTTAGGTTTTCTTTTGTGTGTATCAAATATTATATACTAAAAATGTAATTAAAAAAAATCATCACCTGGCACATAATAGACACTCAATAACTATTTGTGTAATTAACAAAATCATTAAGCCAAATGGGGTACCAAAGCAACAGAGCAGCCCATGGATATTTAGGTGGTTACTGATGACCAATGTCCATAGAGATGTTAAGATCACAGAAGCCCAAGCACAGCCTGGAGGGTGGTAGGACCTAAAAATGACTGAGTAAATTTTCTTCCATCCCCAAGGGATGGAGGACTCAGAGACAGACTCAGGATTGTTTAAATGAAATTAAGAAAAGTGTGATATTTCATACACACCTGGATTCATAGGTCAATATACTTGGTACATGTTTGCTTTTTAAAATAATCAACTACTGTAGAGCAAATCCAATACCCAGTGATATAAGGAATTGAAATCTGACAGTATAATCCCAAGATCCACGTGCTTTCTGGTGTCAATTTCTGTATCATCATGGTGTGTTACCGTAATATAAATTACTGTTTGAGTCGTGGAGCCTCTTTTTTGTAACACTGAGATGTATTCAGCCACGAAATGCCACATGATGCCAAGACATTAGCTGCTTACTCAAAGGACGAGGAACCACAACAGAACTAAACACAAACTAAGGAAGCATTTATTGCTATTGCAAGCATCAAAACTTCCAAAAATATCTTTTTAAAAATTGAAACATAGTTGACATATAACATTATATTAGTTTCAGGTGTACAACATAATGATTCAATATATGTATATATTATGAAATAATCACCACAATAAGTCTAGTTAACAACCATCACCACACATATTTACAGTTTTTTTCTTGTGGTGAGAACTTTTAAGATCTACTCTCTTAGCAGCTTTCAACATGGATGAAACTTTAGCGTATTATGCTAAGTGAAATAAGTCAGAGAAAGAAAAATAACATATGATCTCACTTATATATGGAATCTTAAAAAATGTCTTTATTATTCATTAAGCAGGGACCCTCAGTATCCAGGCTTTCTAATGCAGTGGTTCTTAGAGTGTGGTTTCCTAGACCAGGAGCATTGGTGTCACCTGGGAAACTGTCAGAAATGCAAATTCCTAGGCTTCACCTCAGACCTACTGAATCAGAAACTCTAAGGGTGGAGCCCAGTAATCTGTGTTTTATCAAACCCTCCAGTTAATTCTGACACTCATAAAGTGTGAGTCCTACTGCTCTAGAATAATTGAGAAAGCCTCACATAAAGAATGAAACTTTACTGGTTTAAAAATTCTTTTAACCAAGGCATCTCTGTGGTTCATATATGTTTTTACCCTTTTTAAGCTTCTTAATTAAGAAAGAGTTCATCCAGAATGGCTTTTATCCCCAAAATGACTGTTAAAGTCTTTTCTATCCTTTACCTGTTTTACTAACCAAATACAACAGTGCAAAATATGAGCTTCTCAGGAACCATTGAGGAGAATTCTGCAGAGAAGGGTAAAGTAGAATTTTGAAACTAATTTAACAGTAAATTGAGTGCTTACATGATTTTCCCCAAGTCTCAGAGCTCATCTGGGGGAAGAGGAAAAGATTTCATTGCTGTGTTTCCTGCAAGAGACTAATGTGAGTGTGGATTTTTTTAATTGTTAATGTTTAGAGTGGACAATTTGTAAGAGCACTGGGGTGGTTTGGGAATGAAGACGACATCCAGCACAACATGGTTCATCCTCCTCTCGAAAACACTAAAGATCATCCAAAGCAAATATGGACATTCAGGGGATTTCCATGTGTAAAAGAAATCTTCCTGTCCTTCAGGAGCTCTGGCTTTGCAGAATAATTTGTGTAGAAAATAAGGAATTCCATGAGGAAAGGATACAAATAATTTACAATAAAGGGAGAATAAGGATAAAAATTCTTGCCAAGAAAAATTGGCTTCAAGGACTCTTAGAAAATGTGAAAAACTGTTTTAAATTTCAAGTTCTTAGAAATTCTAAAGAACTCAGAAGTTCTAAAGCAAAGATATGAGAAAGAAGCATGGGATCTGTAAGTGTCTATGAGGTAGAAAAAAGGATGTTCAGAATAGCAAGAAGAATCTAAACAAGTGATTTGATGATTAATTATGTATTACTTAAGACATCTTAAGTAAATTTAGTGTTTTTGAATACATTGTTGTTCAATATCAATGTGCGCTTATGCTTTGTTTTCCCACCAAACTAACAGGCAAAGAAAACAGTGTCCTAGAAATTGTCTTTACTTTCTATCACAAGGCATCCAGAGAAAGGCTGTAGTCAAGTGAATCTTTGCAAACCAAATTATATTGCTTCAAAGCTAAAACGCTATAATGGAGGGATAAATTCCTGTACAATAGCAATAACAGGTACATCATAAGCTTGTCCAATAATGGGACTTACGTTCAAAGATACACATATCAACCTCACTGATGATCATAGCTGCTACCTTCTACAACTTTAGGACATCATTCTTATTGCAGTCTATCTGAATAAAACTCTCTGAAGTTAAACATCACTATGCTCCTGGATTATTTAGAATGTCATAAAATTATAGGGCATTAGAACTAGAAGCTTAAAATCCATCTTATTTAATGCATCCATTCTGTTGATGAAGAAACTGAGATTGCTGAATCACACAGTTTGGAAAAGCTAGAATTGAAGAACAGGTTTTGTGATTCATGTCCGATAAAGACAAAGTCTCTATCTCTCTCTTCCATCACAGCTTTTACTACTCTCCACCTTGCTCACTATGTTCTAGCCACATTATGATGGCTAGATTCCAAGGGCAAGTGTCCCTAGGGAACCAGCAGAAGCCCTATAGCCTTTTGTGACCTAGCTTCAGAAGTCATAAAGCACCACTTCTGCCATAGTCAAAATCTAATCAGTATTCAAGAGAAGGGAAAACAGGACCAACCTCTTGATAGAAGGAATGTCATAGTAACATTGAAAGAGCATAAAAGGACAGGAGATATTATTGTGACCATCTTTGGAAAATACAGTCTGCCACAGATTGAACACATATGTCTAATTTTGTTCTCCCTTGAAATTTCACTAAAATAATAGTAAATTGATTTCTCACCCAAGACATATTAACCCACAAACACAGGGAGAATGAAAGAAGAAGCAACAGCAACAAAATTTTAGAAGCTGGAAAGCAGATGTTCAACTGGCAAAGGATTTAACAGACCCCAGAAAACTGAATCTTAAACTAGCAACTCAAAAAGCTGAAAACTCATCGGATTCCTAACACAGAATCCTCAAAAGGCTAAGGGTATGGTAGCATCAGATACCATTATAAGTGTGACTAGAAGGAGAGAGCTAAAATAAGGAGAACTTTAAGTAGCAATCAAATCTCTAGATCCCCTCCCCAGCTTTAGGCAGCCAAATGACTGCACCTCTTGAATATTTGCCCAATAGGGAGGCAGGTTCTCTTAAAAGGATGAAACAAGGTGGCTTTGGATCCTGTACAGGGCAGATGGAAGAGATAACATGATAAAACGGGGAGGATTAAGTCTGAAAACTATGACTGAGACCTCCAGCACTCCTTCCCTAGTTGGCTTCCTAACAACTAGCAGCTAGGCCATCACCCTCCAGGCATAGGACTAGAAACGCTTTCTCTGGCAAATCTGACCAATTCAAGAGACTGTATCTAGAGGTCACAAGACTAAAAAGTTCATCTACATCATCTTATTGTGATGTTCACAGGTGACAAGACCCACTCATGTATCAGAGCTTCCAATCAAAGTTTTTGGTTCCCTTGAATTACTAGATATCTGAGGAATGCCTGCAATATGAAAAGTATGAAAAATACAAAAAGCAACTTGGAGGAAACAGACTGTGTAAAGGGAAGAGAGCTTTGAAGATATATGTATTATTAATATCCACTGAGATGCAAGAGAAGATATTGTAACTGGAGAAAAAGAATAGGATGCTATAATAAAAAGGAACATTCTGAGCACCAAAAGAATGCTTACATATTTAAAATACAATAGAAGATAAGGTTTAAAATTTTTCTTAAAAAAAAAAAAAAAGTAGAACAAAGATGGTAAGGACTTCCAGTTCACTTGACTTTGAAGGAGATAATGCATTTGAGCTGGTAAACTGAAAAACAGATTTAACAAAATTGTTTCAGATTAAAACATACCAACTAATAGACATAAAACCTGTCTAGACACCAATTATCAAAAACAAGAATACAAAGAAAGCATTGATTTCATATGGCATAACAAAAACAAGAAAAGTAGCAAAACATAATTTTAGATAAAGAAAACAAAAATAACAAGAAAATGAGAGGATCAATCCAAAAGGTCTAAAAATTTTTTAAAAAGTATTCCAGAAATGGAAAACTGAAAAAAGGGGGAGGAAAATAAGCAAAAGAATTTAAAAAATTTTTCCAAAACTCAAAGAACTTAAGTTTTCAGGTTGAAAGACCAAATTACATGCCCAGTGTAGTGGATTCAGACAGATCTTTTCACTGCACATCATTGTGATACTTCAGAACAGTAAGGACAAAAAGAAGATTCAACAAGGTTCCAGAGAGAGAAAAAGAGAGAGAAAAATCACCTAAAACGGAATAGGAATTAATGTGTCTTCAGATATTTGTCAGCAGCAACTTTGGAAACTGGGAACTTTAAAAGCCAAAAGAGAGGTGCCTTCAGATTTCTGATGAAAACTAGGTAAATAATTCTATGTCAAGACAAATTATCATTAAGAAGGAATAAAAGTAAAGACATTTTCACACAAGACAAAGCCTCAAAAGTCTTACTCCATACATCCTTTCTCAAGGATCTTCTAGGTAGAGATGCTCTACCAAAATAAAGTTGAAACAAAGAAAAACATTCACAGGAAACAGGAAAGAACACAGGGAAGAAGAGATGAGTCCCCAGGATGGTGGTGACAAGATGCCACAATGACAGCTGAGTAATCAGACACAGAGGGCACAGTCCAGATTGGAGCAGGTCAGAGGGCTCAAGGAAATATTTCTTCTGGAATAGTAAATTAATAGAACACTTGATGCACAAGAGTTTGTGGTTGAAGAAAGATGCTATGTGGGTCTTCTCTGGTGGTCCAGTGGCTAAGGCTCTGCACTCCCAGTGCAGGGGGCCCGGGTTCGATCCCTGGTCAGGGAACTGGATTCCACATGCTGCAACTAAGAGTTTGCACGCCGCAACTAAAGTTTCTGCATGCTGCAACGAAGATCCCACATGCTGCAACTAAGACCTGGTGCAACCAAATAAATAAAAAAATACTTAAAAAAAAAAAAGATGCTATGTGCATAGAAAACCAAGGAAAACTAGACAGTTTTTCACTTCATAAAAAAATTAAAGTTTGTGCCAAACCCACGCACTTATGACCAATTAATCTATGACAAAGGAGGCAAGAATATGCAATGGAAAAAAGCCAGCCTTCAATAGTGGTGCTGAGGAAACTGGACAGCTACATGTAAAAGAATGAAGTTAGAACATTCTCTAACAACTCAAAATGGATTAAAGACCTAAATGTAAGACCAGATACTATAAAACTCCTAGAGGAAAACATAAGCAGAATACTCTTTGACATAAATTGTAGCAATATGTTTTTGGATCTGTCTCCTAAAACAAAGGAAATAAAAGCAAAAATAAACAAATGGGACATAATTAAAAGCTTTAGCACAGCAAAGGAAATCACTGACAAAACAAAAAGACAACCTACTGAATGAGAGAAAATATTTGCAAATGATATGACTAATGAGGGGTTAATATTCAACATATATAACAGCTCATACAGCTCAACATCAAAACAAACAAATAACCTGATTAAACAATGGGTAGAAGAACTAAATAGGCATTTTTCCAAAGTATACATACAGATGGACAACAGGCACATGAAAAGATACACAACATCACTAATCATCAGGGAAATGCAATTTGAAACCACAATGAGATATCATCTCACACCTGTCAGAATGGCTACCATCAAAAAGACCACAAACAAATGTTGGCAAGGATGTGGAGAAAAGGGAACCCTTGTACATGGTTGGTGGGAATGTAAATTGGTACAGTCACTGTGGAAAACAGTATGGAGGTTTCTCAAAAAAATAAAAATAGAACTACCATATGACCCAGCAATTCCACTCCTGGGTATATATCCAAAACAAAAACAAAAACATTAATTTGAAAAGATAACATGCACCTCTATGTTCATAGCAGCATTATTTACAGTTGCCACAATATGGAAGCAACTTAAGTGTCCATCAACAGATGAATGGATAATATATATATGTGGAATACTACTCAGCCATAAAAAAGAATAAAATTTTGCATAAAGAATAAAATTTAAGTTGTTTGCAACAACATAAATTGACTTGGAGGGCATTATGCTAAGTGAAATAAGTCAGAGAACTACCAATACTGTATGGTATCACTTATATATGGAATCTAAAAAATACAACAAAATATTGAATATAGCAAAGAAGAAGCAGACTCACAGATATAGAGAACAAACTGGTGGTTACCAGTAGGAAAATGGAAGGGGAAAGGGCCAATTTAGGGGGAAGAGATTAAGAGGTACAGACTATTAGGTATAAAATAAGCTGCAAGGATATATTGTACAACACAGGGAATATAGCCAATATTTTATATTAACTATAAATGGAGTACAACTTTTAAAAATTGTGAATCACTATATAGTACACCTGTTACTTATATAATATTGTTTATCAACTATACATCAATAAAAAATAAATTTCAAAAAATTAAAACTTGTACCAGAAAGGAAAACTAATGTTTTGCTAAACAAGTCAGCTGTGACAAGTATTTACATAGTCATAATAATGTAAATAATGAATATTGGTTTATTCAAAATTACCATATAACTTTAATGGGAGAATGTCAAAAGATGGGAAGGGTGAGCCGATTTACTAGAGGTGTAGGGAGCAGAAAGTGAACAAAAACAACATTTTCAATAGTGGAAAGTCAGTAGATCATACCTGACATCAAAAAATCATGACATAGCAATTACATTACTTAGCAACAGGGAGATAAGTGTCAAAATAAAACTTGTTTCAACTAAAATTGGTTTCTTCTGGGGAGGATGGTAAGGAGCTGCTGTTTTTCATAACAACACTTATAAAATTTGTGAATCTTTAGTCTGTGTACAACTTTGATAAAAATCTAGAAAAACATGGAGATAAAAATGAGAGCATCATTCAGCCAGGAATAACCACATCAGCTTACTTAGAAAGGTAAGCATTAAGGCATATTTTCAAAGTGGCTTGACCATGGAGGTGAGGAGCTGCAAACTATCAGAACTTTGCTTCCTGAGTTCCTATTATCTGGATCTTTGTTATTCTAGTGGAAATCTTCTCTTTAAAAATCAAAGGCGTTATTTAAAAATTTCAACTGTTTTCAAGTCAGCTTCATTATTGTATCTTACTTATTCTTTCTCTTATTTTTCCAAATAAACATTCATTGGCAAACCGCATCCATGGCAATCATGAACATAAAAGCAGCCATTGGGCTTCCCTGGTGGCGCAGTGGTTGAGAGTCTGCCTGCCAATGCAGGGGACACGGGTTCAAGCCCTGGTCTGGGAAGATCCCACGTGCCACGGAGCAGCTGGGCCCGTGAGCTACAAATACTGAGCTCTGCGCGACTGGAGCCTGTGCTCCGCAGCAAGAGAGGCCGCGACAGTGAGAGGCCTGCGCGTCTGGAGCCTGTGCTCCGCAGCAAGAGAGGCCCGCGCACCGCGATGAAGAGTGGCCCCCGCTTGCCACAACTAGAGAAAGCCCTCGCACAGAAACGAAGACCCAACACAGCCAAAAATAAATAAATGAATAAATAAATTTATAAAAAAAAAAAAAGCAGCCATTTACAATTGATTGTGGGAGTATATGTTTTACAATAAGGATGGATTTTCTTATTTAATTATACAGTTATTCATATGTTCTAAACCATGCTATAAGAATAATGATAATATCCCTGAAAATAGCACTTCTTGACCATTTCTCTGAGGTATTACATGTTTCCTCAAGTTTCTCCATCACTTTAAGACTAATTGCAAATGTGCTTTTCTGCAAGGCCATAAAATTCTGTTTCAACATACTTGGAATGCTCTAGTTTTTGATCATGTTAAGACAAGCATGAGAGTTAATGTACATCAAATTTTAGAAATAGATATTTTTCCAAAGACCAGTAAGCTGAATGTTGAAATGCATGTAAATATTAAAAGTTTTGACTTGAATTCTCTGATTTTGATCCATGATTAAGAGCCAAAACCAAATATTCTTGATTCTCTCAGTGTTTTCCAGGTGGTTCTCTTTCAGAGAATTTTTCTAGAATATTGTCTTTGAATTTTTCCTAATTTTGCAGCTTCATTGCAAGACTTTTTTCCCCTTTTCATAGGATATCAATAACTAAATATTGAAATATTAATGAAAATTAAGTATGTTTTCTTCACATCAAATGCGATTAAAATAATCCCACTGTCGGACTTCCCTGGTGGCACAGTGGTGAAGAATCCGCCTGCCAATGCAGGGGACACGGGTTCAAGCCCTGGTCTGGGAAGATCCCACATGCTGCAGAGCAACTAAGCCTGTGCACCACAACTACTGAGTCTGCTCTCTAGAGCCCACAAGCCACAACTACTGAGCCCATGTGCCACAACTACTGAAGCCCACGTACCGAGACCCCATGCTCCACAACAAGAGAAGCCACTGCACCGCAATGAAGAGTAGCCCCCCCCTTGCCACAACTAGAGAAAGGCCATGCACAGCAACAAAGACCCATCACAGCCAAAAGTAAAAACTGAATTAATTTTTAAAAATCCCACTGTACTAAAAATCCATAGAAAAGAAAGAAAAATTCTAAGCTTCTAGTTGAGTTTATCTTTATTAATAGCTGACATAACAGAATTAGAATCCAACTAAAGAATTTGGTCAAATGGAATTTTATTCAGGCTTTAAAAAGAAGATTCTGTCATTTGTAAAAACGTGGATGAACCTAAAGGGACACTATCCTAAGTGAAATAAACTAGATATGAAAAGACAAAAACTTCAAGATCTCATTCATATGAGGAATCTAAAGAAGTCAGATACATAGAAGCAGTGTTTACCAGGGGCTGAGAGATGGGGTAAATGGAGAGATGCTGGTCAAAGTATACAAAGTTGCAGTTTTGTTGGATGAATAAGTCTAGAGACCTAATGTACAGCATGATGACTGTCATTAATAATACCGAATTGAATACTAAACATTTGCTAAAATAGTAGATTTCAGGGGCTCTCATCACACACAAAAAAATGGAAGTGTGAGGGGATGATATGTTAAATTGCTTGTCTGCAGTAATCTTTTCACTATGTATATGTATATCAAATCATAATGTTGTATACTTTAAATGTATACAATTTAAAAAGTTTAAGAAAGAATTTGTTCAAGCTCCTGCACTTCACAACAATATGATTTGACCATAAAAGTAGATAATCAGAATTTGTTTACATTTCCCTTTAATCGAATAATGGAGACCAAACACATGTGCATGCAAGATACACTGAGTAAAGAATATCTGTAAGGGAAAAGAGTATGATACCATCACTTGACATTCATCACAGCTTCAAGCAAAAACAAAACAAAACAAAAAACCTTTTGTGGAATTGTACGTCTTGCATTAACGTTTCACCCAAAATAAAATTCCTCTTACTAAACCTTCTCTATGCTGTTTCCAAATTAGCATTCTGCTTGGGTTCAGCTCAATATATTCCATTTCTCTTTAAAACCCTGTCAGTAACTATTCATTTCATGCCTATGAGCATAGCCTTCTGGGTGCTTGCAGCCCAGTTGATCTGTTCGGTTTAACCATCTTATCAATGGTGCAGAAATGATAATAAATGTGACCCAAATGAAAAAATTGTTTTTCCCCAATCTGATTGTTTTTCCCCAACCTGCAGAGATTAAGTACCCTCTGTGTCAAATGAATGTCATCCTCATTTTCCAAAAGCACTTTTAACATGTTTACCATCAAGGGCTATGCATTTCTGAAGAACAGAGAATCTGGAAACCTGCTTTAGGTTGATATATATCATAAAATAGGCATCAATTCATTCCCTCCTAAATCTAATCTGCCTATTGATGCTGAGATTTTCAACTTTCTTTGCTTTTTGCATGACAGGTTTAAGTGAAAGGTAATGCAGAGCCACATAAAATATTTCACCACATTAATCTTAACTCCCTAAGCATACCAGGAACTCTTGCATTTCCTAGAACTAAAAACCACAACCTTACACTTCTTGTGATTTATTTTGAGATTACATTTTGTTCACTCCTCAAAGAAAGTATTCAGCTGCTTCCAAAGGCCAATTGAAGTTTGAGAGATTAATAAATACTGAATCTTCAGTCTTAAAAAAAGAACAGTGACACAGATGTTAAAAAACATTTGGGGCATGAAAACTATGCCAAAAGTCTCAGTGATATCATGTAAATGGATACTATGTAGTGAAAGGCTATCACCCCAATATCCTCTCGTCTGAAGGCTTTGATCATAATCCAGCAAATATCCTTCAATCTGTAAATTAACTATAGCTAAAAGGAGGTTTAGGAAATTTCATAATGACTCATGGTCATTCGTGACTTTTGATATTTGCATAAATAAACCCTTGGAGATTTAAATGTCATCTTGTGAGATTGGTTCAAGATGGCAGAGTAGAAGGACATGTACTCACTCCCTCTTGCGAGAGCACCGGAATCACGACTAACTGCTGAACAATCATCGACAGGAAGACACTGGAACTCACCAAGAAAGATACCCTACATACAAAGGACAAGCCACAATGAGATGGTAGGAGGGGCACAATCACAAGAAAATAAAATCCCATAACTTCTGGGAGGGTGACTCACAAAATGGAGAACACTTATACCACAGAAGTCTACCCGCTGGAGTAAAAGTTCTGAGCCCCACGTCAGGCTTCCCAACCTCGGGGTCCGACAACGGGAGGAGGAATTCCTAGAGAATCACCTTTGAAGGCTAGTGGGATTTGATTGCAGGACTTCGACAGGACTGGGAGAAACAGAGACTCCATTCTTGGAGGGCACACACAAAGTAGCGTGTGCATCAGGAACCAGGGGAAGCAGCAGGGACCCCATAGGAGACTGAACCAGACCTACTTGCTAGTGTTGGAGGGTCTCCTGCAGAGGCAGGGGGTGGCTGTGGCTCACGGTGGGGACAAGGATACTGGCAGCAGAAGTACTGGTAAGTACTCCTTGGCACGAGCCCTCCCAGAGTCCTCCATTAGCCCCACCAAAGAGCTAGGTAAGCCTGAGGCCAGACAACCAACAGGGAGGGAACGCAGCCCCACCCATCAGCAGACAAGTGGATTAAAGTTTTCCTGAGCTCTGCCCACCAGAGCAACACCTAGCTCTACCCAACACCAGTGCTTAATATCAGGAAGCTTGCATAAGCCTCTTACATAGCCTCATCCACCTGAGGGCAGACAGCAGAAGCAGGAAGAACTACAGTTCTGCAGCCTCTGGAAGGAAAACCACATTCACAGAAAGATAGACAAAATGAAAATGCAGAGGACTTTGTAGCACATGAAGGAACAAGATAAAACCCCAGAAGAACAACTAAATGAAATGGAAATAAGCAACCTTCCAGAAAAAGAATTCAGAATAATGATAGTGAACATAATCCAGGACTTTGGAAAAAGAATGGAGACAAAGATCAAGAAGATGCAAGAAATGTTTAACAAAGACCTAGAAGAATTAAAGAACAAACACCTAGAAGAATTAAACAACAAACAGAGATGAACAATACAATAACTGAAATAAAAATACACTACAAGGAATCAATAGCAGAATAACTGAGGCAGAAGAATGGTTAAGTGACCTGGAAGACAGAATGGTGAAATTCACTGCCACAGAAGAGGATAAAGAAAAAAGAAAGAAAAGAAATGACAACAGCCTAAGAGACCTCTGGGACAACGTTAAACGCAACAACATTCACATTATAGGGGTCACAAAAGGAGAAGAGAGAGAGAAAGGACCCAAGAAAATATTTGAGATTATAGTTGAAAACTTCCCTTACATGGGAAAGGAAATAGCCACCCAAGTCCACGAAGCACAGAGAGTCCCAGGCAGGATAAACCCAAGGAGAAACACACCAAGACACACAGTAATCAAGTGGAAAAAAATTAAAGACAAGGAGAAATTATTGAAAGCAGCAAGGGAAAAACGACAAATGACATACAAGGGAACTCCCATAATCTTAACAGCAGATTTTTCAGCAGAAACTCTAAAAGCCAGAAGGGAGTGGCATGATATATTTAAAGTGATGAAAGGGAAGAACCTACAACCAAGATTACTCTACCCGGCAAGGATCTCATTCAGATTCGACAGAGAAATCAAAAGCTTTACAGAGAAGCAAAAGCTAAGAGAACATAGCACCACCAAACCAGCTCTACAACAAATGCTAAAGGAACTTCTCTAAGTGGGAAATACAAGAGAAGAAAAGGACCTACAAAAACAAACCCATAACAATTAAGAAAATGGTAATAGGAACATACTTATCGATAATTACCTTAAACGTGAATGGAATAAATGCTCTAAACAAAAGGCACAGGGTTGCCCAATGGATACAAAAACAAAACCTATCTATATGCTGTCTACAAGAGACCCACTTCAGACCTAGGGATGCATACAGACTGAAAGTGAGAGGATGGAAAAAGATATTCCATGCAAATGGAAATCAAAAGAAAGCTGGAGTAGCAATACTCATATCAGATAAAATAGACTTTAAAATAAAGAATGTTACAAGAGACAAGGAAGGACACTACATAATGATCAAGGGATCAAACCAAGAAGAAGATATAACAATTATAGATATATATGCACCCAACATAGGAGCAACTCAATACATAAGGCAACTGCTAACAGCTATAAAAGAGAATGTCAACAGTAACACAATAATAGTGGGGACTGTAACACCTCATTTACACCAATGGACAGATCATCCAGACAGAAAATTAATAACGAAACACAAGCTTTAAATGACACAATAGACCAGATAGATTTAATTGATATTTATAAGACATACCATCCAAAAACAGCAGATTATATTTTCTTCTCAAGTGCAGACAGAACATTCTCCAGGACAGATCACAAATCAAGCCTCAGTAAATTTAAGAAAATTGAAATCATATCAAGCATCTTTTCTGACTGCAACACTATGGGATTAGAAATCAATTACAGGGAAAAAAAAAACATAAAAAACACAAACACATGGAGGCTAAACATTATGTTACTAAATAACCAAGAGATTACTGAAGAAATAAAAGAGGAAATCAGAAAATACCTAGAGAAAAATGACAAGGAAAACACAATGATCCAAAACCTATGGGATGCAGCAAAAGCAATTCTAAGAGGGAAGTTCATAGCAATACAAGGGAAGTTCATAGCAATACAAGTCTACCTGAAGGAACAAGAAAAATCTCAAATAAACAATCTAGCCTTACATCCAAAGGAACTAGAGAAAGAAGAACAAACAAAACCCAAAGTTAGCAGAAGGAAAAAAATCATAAAGATCAGAGCAGAAATAAATGAAATAGAAACAAAGAAAATAATAGCACAGATCAATAAAACTAAAAGCTGGTTCTTTGAGAAGATAAACAAAATGCATAAACCATTAGCCAGACTCATCAAGAAAAAGAGGGAGAGGACTCAAATCAATAAATTTAGAAATGAAAAAGGAGAAGTTACAACAGATACCGCAGAAATACAAAGCATCCTAAGAGACTACTGCAATCAAGTCTATGCTAATAAAATGGATAACCTGGAATAAATGGACAAATTCTTAGAAAGGTATAACCTTCCAAGACTGAACCAGGAAGAAATAGAAAATATCAACAGACCAATCATAAGTAATGAAACTGTGATTTAAAATCTTCCAACAAACAAAAGTCCAGGACCAGATGGCTTCACAGGTGAATTCTATCAAACATTTAGGGAAGAGTTAACACCCATCCTTCTCACATTATACCAAAAAATTGCACAGGAAGGAACACTCCCAAACTCATTCTATGAGGTCACCATCACCCTGATACCAAAACCAGACAAATATACTACAAAAAATGAAAATTACAGACCAATATCACTGATGAATGTAGATACAAAAATCCTCAACAAAATACTAGCAAACAGATGTAACAACACATTAAAAGGACCATACACCATGATCAAGGGGGATTTATCCCAGGAATGCAAGTATTCTTCAATATATGCAAATCAATCAATGTGATACACCATATTAACAAATTGAAGAAGAAAAACCATATGATCATCTCAACAGATGCAGAAAAAGCTTTTGACAAAACAATAGCTACATGTAAAAGAATGAAATTAGAACACTCCCTAGCAACATACACAAAAATAAACTCAAAATGGTTTCGAGACCGAAATGTAAGACTGGACACTGTAAAACTCTCAGAGGAAAGCAAAGTCAGAACACACTTGGACATAAATCATGGCAAGATTTTTTTTGATCCACCTCCTAGAGTAATGGAAATAAAAACAAAAATAAATAAATGGGACCTAATGAAACTTAAAATCTTTTGCAAAGCAAAGGAAACTACAAACAAGACGAAAAGACAACCCTCAGAATGGGAGAAAATATTTGCAAATGAATCAACGGACAAAGGATTAATCTCCAAAATCTATAAACAGCTCATGCAGCTCAATATTAAAAAAAAAAAACACCCAATCAAAAAATGGGTAGAAGACCTAAATAGACATCTCTCCAAAGAAGAGATACAGATGGCCAAGAAGCACATGAAAAGCTGCTCAACATCACTTATTATTAGCAAAATGCAAATCACAACTACAATATGGTATCACCTCACACCAGTTAGAATGGGTATCATCAGAAAACCTACAAACAACAAATGCTGGAGAGGGTGTGGAGAAAGGGAACCCTCCTGCACTGTTGGTGGGAATGTATATTGATACAGCCACTATGGAGAACAGTATGGAGTTTCCTTAAAAAACTAAAAATAGAATTAATATATGACCTAGCAATCCCACTACTGGGCATATACCCAGAGAAAACCATAATTCAAAAAGACACATGCACCCAAATGTTCATTGCAGCACTATTTACAATAGCCAGGTCATGGAAGCAACCTTAATGACCATCGACAGATGAATGGATAAAGAAGTTGTGGTACATATATATACAATGGAATATTACTCAGCCATAAAAAGGAATTAAATTGGGTCATTTGATGAGATGTAGATGTATCTAGAGACTGTCATACAGAGTGAAGTAAGTCAGTAAAAGAGAAACAAATATCATATATTAACGCATATATGTGGAACCTAGAAAAATGGTACAGACGAACCGGTTTGCAGGGCAGAAATAGAGACACAGATGTAAAGAACATACGTATGGCCACCAAGGGGGAAAGTGGCAGCGAGGTAGTGGTGCTGTGATGAATTGGGAGATTGGGATTGACATATATACACTAATATGTATAAAGTGAATAACTAGTAAGAACCTGCTGTATAAAAAAATAAAATAAAATTCAAAAGTTAAAAAAAAAATGGGCTTCCCTGGTGGCGCAGTGGTTGAGAATCTGCCGGCTAATGCAGGGGACACGGGTTCAAACCCTGGTCTGGGAGGATCCCACATGCCGCGGGGCAACTAGGCCCATGAGCCACAACTACTGAGCCTGCGCATCTGGAGCCTGTGCTCCGCAACAAGAGAGGCCGTGACAGTGAGAGGCCTGCACACCACAATGAAGAGTGGCCCCCGCTTGCCACAACTAGAGAAAGCCCTTGCACAGAAACGAAGACCCAACACAGCAAAAATAAATTAATTAATAAACTCCTACCCCCAATATCTAAAAAAAATAAAAAATAAAAAAAAATATTGAATTTTGAGCTAAATCACCCTATTCCAAGATATAAAGCAAAGGCTGTACTAAGCCAAAATCTGGTTTATGTGAGGGAAGTGAGGGAAGGCAGTAATGGCATGCATAAACATGCATAGAAAAAGACTTTGGCAAGTAAGCCATAAAAATGGGTGGGAAAAATATAGGAACAGGAAATGAGAGCAAAATAGAAAGAGCACTGAAAGTTATCGTATAACTTAGAAGGTCTAGACTTACTCATTTTCCATCTCTGTCCGTTTCTTTCCCAGTGACATGTCTCTGTTTAAAGATAGCTGAGGGGCTTCCCTGGTGGTGCAGTGGTTAAGAATCTGCCTGCCAATGCAGGGGACACAGGTTTGATCCCTGGTCTGGGAAGATCCCACCTGCCGTGGAGCAACTATGCCTGTGTGCCACAACTACTGAGCCTGTGCTCTAGAGCCCACGAGCCACAACTACTGAGCCCGCGTGCCACAACTACTTAAGCCCACGCACCTAGAGCCCGTGCTCCACGAGAGAGGCCACCACAATGAGAAGGCCGCGCACCGCAGCAAAGAGTAACCCCCGCTCGCCCCAACTAGAGAAAGCCCGTGCACAGCAACGAAGACCCAACACAAACAAAAATAAATAATTTTTTTTTAAAAAGTTGATATTGTGCTGCCTCTAGTATACAGATTACACACTAATTTTTTTTAAAGTATGTTTAAGAAACAAATTTACAATTGTTGTTAATTCGTCAAATAAATCAGTAATGTATGTGTGTGTAAGCGCATGTGAAGATGTATATATGAATATACACATATATACAGATTCACCATCCATGACAAAATATGAAGTGGCTCCTGTACTTGGACACTTACAACTCCCAAATACAAATAACTAGCCCCACAGTGAGAGTCTGAGCCCTGCGCAAATGCTAGGGAGAAATAACCATACTCAGAAGATTCGAATACTACACCCACAAGCTGCCTAACTACAAACCAAAAGAAAAAAAATCTTTAGAAATAGTTTACCCATGTGATTTACAGTTATCTAGCTTCATACTGCAGACATACAGAATAAGTTAAACACTATATTTTATTTTATTTTTATTTCCTTCCTCATGATCTTTTGAAGTTTTCTGTTTTCAATTTCTAGCAAGATCTAGTTTAGGTTTATTCTGACTGTGAAATACCTAGAAGTAATTACAATTTAAATCTTTACATTTTATATTAAAGCTTAATTAGTTAATAAATATGTTTCATTTCTTATATTATCAGGAATCAACTGTAGTCATATTTCAGAACAAAACATATATAATTTCTTTTTTGTTATATTCACTAGTTTATTTTACTTTTTAGATTCCACATATGTGATGACATAGAGTATTTATCTTTCTCTGTCTGACTTATTTCATTAAGCATAATACTCTCCAAATCCAACCATGTTGTTGCAAATGGCAAAATTTCACTCTCTTTTAATGTCTGAGTAGTATTCCATTGTGTGTGTGTGCGTGTGTGTGTGTATATATGTGTGTGTGTATATATATATATATATATATATATATATAAATGCGTAAGGAATAAAGAGGTGATACATATATATCACTTATTTATCCATTCATCTGTTGATGAATACTTGGGTTGCTTCCATATTTTGGCAATTGTAAATAATGCTGCTATGAACATTGGGGTGCATGTATCTTTTCAAATTAATGTTTTCCTTTTCTTTGGATATGTACTCAGGAGTGGAATTGCTGGATCATATGGTAGTTCTACCTTTAGTTATCTGAGGAACCTCCATACTGTTTTCCATAGTGGCTGCACCAATTTGCATTCCCACCAACAGTGTAAAAGGGTTCCCTTTTCTACACATCCTCAAAACATATATTTGAAAGGTGTGCAATTTCTCAGATTTCTGAAACTATCTCCAAGTTAAATTTTGTGGAAAAGTCTTTTCCTTCTTAGAAATTTTCTTCATTTTTAAAAATAAGAGATGACCTGTAATTTTATAAATATTTCTGAAAGTGTATCAACAGATCTGTGTTAAGATTTAGAGGCAACAGAGTGTTACACTTAAAAATATAGAAATCGGTATTATATATGTGCACACAGATAAGAGTTCAAGATTTGAGTTCATCAGAGAAGTAGTTCCTTTACTCCCAAAGTTTAACTCTTTAAATTAAATAACTTTCAATTCACTAGAAAACTTTATAGTCCAGAACATTCTATTCCCTACCCCTGTTAGTCCTTCACTCACTTAAATTATAACAGTAATAACAGATAATGGTCTGTGGTAGGCAGAATTTTGGTTCCTATAACCTTCATCACCCCATGTCACGTCTGTGAATATGTTACATTTCATGACAAAAGAGGTTTTGCAGATGTAACTAAAATTGCTAATTATCTGACTTTAAGAGAGATTATCCTGGATTATCTGAGTAGGCCATGTAATCACATGAGCTCTTAAAAGCAGCAGAAGGCGGCAAAATAGTCAGAAAGATGTGGCAGAAGAAGTCTGAGAGAATCAAAGCACAAGACAGATTCAACATGCTATGGCTGGCTTTGAAATGGAGGGGCCCACATGTCAAGGAAACAGACCTCAGTCCTACAACCACAAGGAACTGAATTTTGCCAATCACCTAAATAAACCATGAAGTAGATTCTCCTTCAGAGCCTCAGATAAGAGCCTAGGCTGGCCAACACCTTTACTTTAGCCTTGTTAGACCCTCAGCAGAGAACCCAGTAAAACTTATCCAGACTCTGATCTACAGAACTGTGAGATGATAAATGGATGTTGTTTTACATTACTAAGCATGTAGTAATTTGTTACAACCTCAAGGAAGCTAATACTCAACCATACAGCACTTACCATGTGCCAGGCACTAAGCACTTTATGTAATAAACTCATTAAATCATTACACACACACACACACACACACACACACACACACACATACGCACACACACAATTTATAAAGAAAATACTAACAAGGAGATTAAACACAGATTCTCTAAGTAAATTGTGACACAAGTAGTAAGTGGTGAGGCCAGATTTGAACCCAAACAGTCTGACTCCACAGACTGTAATATTAAAACCACAATTGTGCTGCATGGAAGTAAGGTTAGGCTTATGCAAGTCTGAGATTAGCTTAAAAATAGAGGGAGAGAGAATGAGAGAGAGAGGATTACGTGGGGAGAAGAGAGGAGGAGGAAGACAGTAAAGGCAGAACAGGAGGCTGTTAGAAAATCAGAGAAAAAAAAAAAAGAATTCCAATGGCTTTTGTCTAGCTTCCTGTCACCAAAACTAAATGTCTCAGTAATGACTTACCTATGAAACTGTGGTTGACTTCCCATGAATTCTGACTCTTTTTACTATGGTTTCTGAGTAAGAACATACACTTCCCTCAATAAATAACATCAGAGCATTTCATTTCATAGTAATGTTATCTGTTCACTTGTTTGGATCCCCCAGTGGATTCAGAGCTCCTTGGGAAAAGAAACTGACTTCCACATTCATATCCTTAACACCTTCTCATACCTCAAAACATATACTGAGTTTGTAAAATAAATGGGAAAAAAATGAAATAAATGTTTTTAAAACTGTAAAGCATTATTTTTTTAAGTAAGGCTTATTATACTATTCCTCAAATGACATTATTTCAAATTACTTTTATTCATAAAGCTGGGAAGCCAGTTACCGAACACATTTCCTCCAAAGACGTGACACATGTGGCCCATCCAATTAGGAAGAGCTAGCAACACTTCTCTTTGACGCCTGTGTAGTACTTTATCCACAGCTCATGCTAATTTACTCCTGAGTTCCATAAACACAAAAATTTAGTCCACAAATATCTTGGCCTTATCATGGCAAAGGATAAGACTGCCCTGAATCATTCCATGAGTTTTCCCAGATGGCTCTTCACATTTGGATGAGAACTTCATGTCCATCACACCTTTCCCTACAACAGGCAGCTGTAAAAGTTTTGTTTGTTTGTTTAAGTTTAAGTTGTTTAAGTTTGAACCTCAAGTTCAAATATCATCGTTGCCAGTGTTGGCAGGAAGCCCTTTGGTGTAGATGATTGCTCATAATTTCTGAGCCTCAGTTCTTCATCTTCATCATTCTTATAACACTATCCAACATTTCTAATTGTCAGGGACATTGTTAGAAACACCTGAGATAAAGTATGTAAAAATGTTTTATAACATTTAACATGCCAAGAGAAAAGTATTGTTTACTTCATCTAGGGCTTTCTGGATCTTTACTTCTAGCTAGATTCCATCGATGTATAGGAGATAAAAATGGACATATCTGTGGTACTTACTTTCCATATTTAAAATGCTGATTTACTGATTTATGATTGCCAGTTTTTCCTGGTTCACCCACTACCCCCTTCTGGATTTGTTTCTGCTAAATCATGAACTCTTAAACATCCTTTCTTGACACAGTTCCTCTGTCTTACTCAAAATCCTTCCCTCATCTTCCAACTCATGTAACATTCAACCAGTCTACCTCTTGTTAAATGAAGTTTCTCGATTTACACCTTGACTTGATTTTGCAGCTTACCCAAATCCTTCTTTTTTTAAAAAAAAGACTATTTTGACTTTTTTTGAAAAAAGTCACACTATTTTGGTTTGGTTGTTTATAATATATTCTTATCAGTTTGCATCATAAAAAGTGATAACTTTTATCCAGAGAGATATCAACTCTATTTCGTTTTTTTATATAAAAGTTTCATCTTTTTTACCTGTCCCATAGAACATTACAAATTCTGCCTACTCATACTCAGAGCTGTCCCTAAGGTAAATGCAGTGATATTTCTTAAAATTATGCTTAAGATCTTTCCTTGTTGAAAAGTCTAGCATTCATTAGTGTAATGCCAGTAATTATGATAAATAAGCCCTGAAATTTCAGAGGTCTAGTGGAATAGAAATTAATTTTTTTCCTAAGTCCAGTTCAGTTATTCCCAATGAGCAAACAGTGTTTCTTTATGTGTAAGTCAGAGACCTTTGTTCCATCCATGTTGGGAATGTGCCACCTCCAAGGATTTTATCATGTTTTGCATCCAGCCAGCAGAAAGGGGTGACACATATCATTTCTGCTCCATTTCAGTTGCAAGAACCAGACACACAGCCTTATCTAGATGCTGGGGTACCTAGAAAATATAGTGTCTGACTAAGCAGCTGCTTCCACGGATAATTCTACCCTGGAGGAGACACTGAGATTGGTGGGCATCTAAATGATTGAATGACTTAGAAAACCAAAAACTAATATGGTCTAAGGATCAAAAAAGCAGGCACCAGAAAAACTTTCCTCTGTAAGTGGACAAGGATTAGAAATGAAAACTTTTCAAAAATACATAAGTACAATCAAGAGACAGAATAGGACAGTCATAAATAGAAATTATACAGCCAAGTAAAACTAATCAAGCTGATCAAATTCCTTAGCATTAAAGAGAGAGTATGCACCGATTACCTCTAGATATTGGTTGTATTGCTAGCACACACACAACCTGCAGTACATTGACGAGTTGCCTCATGAGAGAGACAGTCATGCTTCACATAAAAGATTACCTAGAGAGCAGTTGTTTACTTTGTAATAACAGCTTGGACTTAAGTGACCAACTTTCTCCATGTTCATCTAGAATATCAGCAAAGCCTCACCAGAGTCAACTGGCTTACCCCATGGGTAACGATGCACTGTTGCCCTTTTATGTATCTATGGTGCAGTCACAGTGAGTCTGAGGTAGCAAGACAGTTTTCACCTGCAAAATTTGCCTCTGAAGCCATGACCCTCTGTATAGGAAATTCCACCCTTAAAAGGTGGCATGTACTTCCCAGGCTCTTCAGGCTTATGGGTCCTCAGCTAATCTCTCCAGTACAGGAACACCAGGCTGACACAGAGAATGAGTCCCCTGCTGCTGTATAAAGGGAACGTTCTCAGAAGATTCTGCTCAGAGTTCTCAGAATGGTCTAAAGCCAGACAACGGGTAAATCCATAGAGAAACTTAGGCATGAAATTGGAAAAATACTTGTCAAAACTTGCAAATATTCATTATAAACGGGAAGCTATAAATATGGCCCCCGTTACACAAATTCTAGTGGTAGGCACACTACGAAAAGATGATTGAAGTCAGAACAGTGGGTAGAAAGTGGTTAGATAAATTTTAATATGGGAAAAAGGAAGATAATGCACTTAGCGATAAATAATTCAAACTGTAAGTGCAAAACAGAGTTCTGAGCTAATAGTTATGATCAAGAAAAAGACTTAGGAAGAGTGGAAATTGTTTGCATTAGGTTCCTATGCTTTTGAAAGTGAATCAAACATTAGATATAATTGGGCAACTTTAGTATGTAAGGGAAAAAATCAAGTAATTAATATTTCCCTCATATAAAATTATGGTGTGTCCTCACCTGAAATATAACTGTGGCAGCCACTGGAGTGTGCTGTTCAGGTCTCCCTTTAAGAGAGAATCTGCTGTGAGGAGGGCACTCTGGTGCTGCATCATAGAATCCACTGCAGCATTCACTCTGAGGCCATGCTACTCCTAGACTGCTTATGACCAGTAACAGAGCACAGAGGTTGCTCTAGAGATGCACCATTCCTGCCCAAAGTGGGACTTCACTAATGGGCAGTCTTTTCTCTGGGGCTACCTGTCAGCCTGCCCAGTGCCTTCTCAGAGCTGGATCACAATGTGAGGCTCTTTCCATCCCATCCTCCTTCTTCTGTAACTCCCTTTACAGGGATCAGACATGCATTATACTCCTGCATAATCCTGATCCTTCTCCCCTTTACCTTCTTTGAACCATTCTCCAAACAAAACTCTTGCACATCTAATTCCACATTGGCATCTGGTTCCCAAGCTGACACACTTGGTACCAGAAGTGGTCCAATAAAACATAATAAAATGAGGTCTCTGAACTAGATCCCTTAACACTTATCTAAAAGGAGGTACAGGTAGTCTCTGGCACAAGGAAGGATCCCAAATGCTAAAAATTTCACCAGTGGCGACCTGGGAAATGACCCAGTAGAAGGGAAGACTTTTGATGGTGCAATGATTCAGGTGTTCAAAATGTATGGTGAAAATATGCCAGCTAAGGACAGCACAAGTGGCTAGTTACTACTGAGTTACATTGACACCCTGAAGGACAATGAGAAACTCATTGATAAATCAGTTAACAAAGAGTTAAATGCTAAGTGTGTGAGCCAGAGGGCACTTTTGGTAGCTTTTGAAGAAGCCACCATCTTGTGTAAAGACAGACACAGCTGAGGAGTAACCACAGGATCTAAGAGTTAGGGTCATGGAACTCCAGAATCATTTAAATGACCAACCCTGGAAGGTCTGTTACGCTATAAGGTCAGGTTGAGAAGATCTAGGGCACTGAGTTAAGGGATGGGCAGAACTGGGTAGATGGCCCTAAGGGTTGGGCTCTGCAGATTCTCCTGAAACTATGGAGCTTACAGAGGTGACACTGCCTCATGGGAGATGGCGTGTGTTGCCACAGAGGCCTCTCACCTGCAAGGCGATGACAAATGCCCCTTGGGAGCTGTTCTTACTCCCTCTCCTGGCCACCAGGCTGAGCATAACAGTTTGATCCCAGCATAATCCAGCTGGTGATGGGCAGGCCAAATAAGGCAGCAAATACCTCACACACCAGAGAAACGGCACGAATTAGCAGGCATGGGTCAGCAGGATCCAGAGGAGTCCCCTGGAACTGGATTGTGAGGGGGCTTAGGCAAGGGGTCCTGAACGTAAGGCTGAATGAACAATAATTTATTGAGCTGGGGACATTATTAAACACAGGTTTAATAAATTGTCAAGAATCCCAGGAAATAGGGAAAGTCCTCACTGTTAGGAGGACTTTTAGAAGTTTGGAGAAAGTAGTGGCCCATGCTGAGCAAAGTCGAAATGCCTGAGTTGACATGACAGATAGTAGAGGATGGAATTAAAAGGCTCTAAGAAGTAGACATGTGGAAATGAATATCCAACCCAAGGATTAGGCTCCAGGAGAGGGTTCAGAAGACCCAGCGTTCACCAAGGCTACCAGGAATGCACTGGGGAGGGGGGCACCAGCCTCACAAAACTCAGTGGTGGCCACCTCTGCTGTCCAGGGCTGACATTGCGGGAGGGGATCATTGAGCCTGGCTCATTAATAGCCAAGGGAACAACAGATGGCAGGAGGTGGCACTTAATGGCCAGAAGCCATGGGGCCACAATTATAGTAACTGACAAGGGAGCAGAAGCAGCCATGGGGAGTTAACCCACAAGGACTTTTAGAAATGGTTAACAGATTGTCACACCCTAGAAGATAAATAGCTTGACAGCAGTATTTCTCCTAAATATCTAACAACAATGAAAGAGCAGGGAGCTGAGGGCAGTCACTCCAATAAAAAGTCACAATTCCTTATTCATTTCCTGAATCTGGGTCAATGTTTAGACACAGAATCCATTGACTAAAATGGGTCCCCAAGGGACTTCCCTGGTGGCACAGTGGTTAAGAATCTGCCTGCCAATGCAGGGGGATATGGGTTACATCCCTGGTCCAGGAAGATCCCACATGCCGCGGAGCAACTAAGCCCATGCACCTACGCTCTAGAGCCCGTGCTCCACAAGAGAAGCCACCGCAATGAGAAGCCCGAGCACCGCAACGAAGAGTAGCCCCCGCTTGCCGCAACTAGAGAAAGCTTGCGCACAGCAACGAAGACCCAACGCAGCCAAAAATAAACAAATAATTTTTTTAAATAGATAGATAAATAAATAAGTAAATAAAATGGGTCCCAAGAAGAAAGATCTCACAACACTATGACAAGTCTATACGGTAAAAATTCACTTAGTTCTTCCACAGAGGGACCTGTAGCCTTTTACTCAGATGACTGACTACTGGGAAAAGTGTATTATCTAACATTTTGACGACTACTGGATATAACATTCTGAGTTGACATTAACACCTGAAACCCAAACCATCATTATAACACCCTCATTAGAGAGGGATCCAGGTAATAAATGGAATCTTTGATAAAAGATTAGTACAATGGATTTTATCCACTACAGTGATCCCAGCCACTGAGTCCACAGGCACATCAAGTAGTCATTTACTTTGAGTGTATAGTTAGGATTCAAAGTCAGACTATCCCTCACATTGGATCCTTGGCCTGTGGAGTAAGCTCTAGCACAACGGAGGAAGCTGAGTGATAGCCATTAAAACAGCCATCACCCCTCAGCAGAGAAAGTAAATCTAAACAATACCATATCATGGAGGGATGATGGACATTATTGCTGTCATTAAAGATCTAAATGTTTTTTTGTTTTTGTTTTTTAAGATCTAAATGTTTTAGGACTACAGTCTCTATCATACCTTTGTGTAATTCACCAGTTTGGCCCCTGCAGAAACTGGATAGATCAGGGAGAATGGTTGTATTCTACAAGAAGCTCAACTGAGTAATAGCCACGATCACATCTCGAAGACCAATCACGGTTTCATAGCTAGAAGATATTAATAAGGCCTCTTTTCTACCACAGTTAGGAAAAAAGATCAGACACAATTGCATTTACATGGAATAGACAGAAATACTCATGTACAGTTTTATTTCCAGGCTCTGATAACTCTATTATGATAACTCTCCTGCCTTCTGTCATAGTATTATTCAAGGAGATATGGGCTGTCTAGACATTGTACAGAAAATCACATTGATCCATTACATCAGTGACTTCAGGCAGGATGAGGAGGCAATGGCTAGAGCACTGGAGGCCTTGGTCAGACACCTGCAGTCAAGAGGGTGAGAGAGAAATTCTTTAAAAATTCAGGGACGCCAAGGTGTCAGCGTTAGAAGCTACACAGGGACCTAACATGGACTCACACCTCTCCAGGCCCACTTAACTACGGCTATCTCTGAATATCCAAATGGCCGTCAGTGCTGTCTCAAGTATAGCATTATTCCTCCAGGAGACCAGCAAGTCATTTGGAGGCAATCTGACTACTTTGGGTCTCTTTTATCTTGAAAGGACTGACAGTTTGTCCTCACAAAGAAAAATACTGATTTCAGGTATGAGTTCGCTTTATCTGCCCACAGATCCTCAGCCAGGATCACTGTCCAGGTATTCACATAGTACCTGACCCACAGACATGGAAACCCACACAACATAGCAAACGTTTGACCCTGAGCAGTAGGAGGAAGTAGTGCCATTTTGACATAATGGGGACTGAGGGGGGACCTGTGGAACCTCAGTGATCTACTTGAGCCTCTCTTGATACTCCCTTGCCCAGTTGTGAGTGCACACATTCAGCAACCCTGACCTGACCTCATAAAGGAATGACTAGCAGGGGCTCAGTCCCCTCAGGAATGAAGATCTGGTCACACCACCAGGTTAACTACAAAGACTTACCAAGAAGATAGCTGTGAATGAGGCACATTTTGAATGAACAGTGAAGAAGGGAGACAATGATTACCTGTTGCAGACCTGAGACCAAATGAAGCAATACAGCGGTTTTCCATTCCACAAACCACCATCTTCTAATTTATCCTTCAGAAAAGGAGTCCAAAGAACTATGGAGAAGCTGGGCTCCAAACACAGATGGAGAATTGGACCTGTGCAGCACAAAGGGTGAATTATGGAAGCCATGAAGGTGAGTTACTCAGATCTCCCTTCCAGAGAGTGTATGTAGTAACAACCTCAGCTGCTAACCCAATGGGATTTATCACAGCTCTCACATGGAGGCCATGCTCTTCCTGGACACTTGCTAGCCAATGGTGGAGCACAGTAGGGATGACAAAGTTAGACAATTCCTACCCCAAGGATAACTTATTTAATGGGACACTTGATCTGACCTGAGTATGACTTCTTCCCAGCTGCACTGCAGTATGAGGCTGTTCCTACCAAATCCTCCTTCCTTCCCTCTGCTTTCCAGTGTCAGACCTGCATCATGGTCTGAGGCACTCCCTTGCCTACTCCTGCTCCATCTCCCCTTTTATCCTTCACAGGCACTTCCTTCGGTCAGTCTCTTGCATATAGAAGTTTATCTGGACTTCTTACCAGGGGACTTGAACTCTACCAGAAACACTCCACTTCAATAATTTTATACAAAGAGAACTTGAGGAGGTCTGGATTTAGGACAACTAGAACGAGCAAGAGTCACGGTGACTACTAAATTTTATACGTGAAGCTATAAAGACTGCATAGCCTGAGAGTTGTTGTGACTGAGAGCTACAAATGTATGTGAAGTGTGAATAAATTCTGTCAGAGACGGAACAAAGAAAGGGACAGAAGGGTGGTGGGAGGGGTAAGACTAGAACAGATCTTATAGAGAAGTCCCTCAGGGCAAGCAACCATCCCCATCCTGATGTCTTGTGAATCAAAAAATGTGGTGGCGCAGTGGTTGGGAGTCCGCCT
>NW_020175403.1:115371-143380 GCF_003031525.2 Neophocaena asiaeorientalis asiaeorientalis
TAGGAATAACAGGTATTGTATTTACTTTGCAGATAATAATAGCAAAAATATAATGATACCCAAAAAGTTTTGGCTAGTTAATGAGTGACCATAAATTGCTAGTAGGAAGGCCTGTGCCACTTTCCCACAACATGATCTTTGGAGTGTTGTTAGCAAGATAGTACTGTCCAAAGTGGGCATGCATCTGGCCTGGTCTCACAATTCCCATTTGTTATGTTCTCAACACAAACTCTGTGATCTTTAAGTGAGTCTCTATTTTGAAATCAATTCATAATTTAAAAAAAAATGTGTTTCCCATTAAAAACATGCATCTACATAAGAGGAGTATACTGTTACCTAATTTGTGAATTATTCAAGGCCTCAGCCTAAAGCATCAGCAGTTATAGTGGACACATTTCCATTGAGAATGAACTTAAATTGTGATTTTGTTGTCCATAGATCACAAAAGAGCCCTCAGGTAATAACTATTGCTTACCCCTGACCTGGTCTAAATCTGAATCTATGATTTAAGGTGACATGGTAGAATATTTTGTAATATGTTTAAAGAGTATCAAACCTAACCAAGGGCTTCATTTCTTTTGTTTTTCCTTTTGCACAAACTAAACTTAATTTGTAGCAGTTTTATGTATTTTGGAATCATGAATCATTTATTTAAATTAGCTTCAGTTTCATTACCTTTCCATAATCTGAATACATAATTGTTCTAGTTTATTTTTAACTTACAAGGAAACTCACAAGGACAAGTTTGGCACTTCTTCACTTGTTCTAAGTTGTTTATATGATCAGATTCAGTTACTAAGCCTTAGATCCAGTTTATGTTCAGAGCTCTGGCCTGGGGCTTTCTTCTGTGCCTCTGCCTACTTCTAAGGGGGCATGAAGAGAGGCATTATGTTCATGTGATATGATGCAAAACCACTGAGCTCATCCAAAGTGTCAAACTCAGGGGCTAATCCTTGCTTCTTCCTTCCCAATGTGTAAAAATAAACATCCCAATCTCCGGCTTCTCTGATTCTACCAGTCACAAGTTGTCAGTTGATTCCTTTGTTCCTAAACAGTTTTAATGAGTGGAAAAAACAGTTTTTGCCTCATCTTGAAAAGGCAGCCTATTTTATCCAAACTATTTCTAACAATTCCAAAGCTGAAGATATGGTTTTAAGTTTCTGAGTGACAGAAAGTAAACTTTTATTTTAATAAAGGATGTCAAAAGAAAAAGCTAGATCTTTCTTTGTCAGACTTGATCTTTGAGGAAGATTTCTAAATGAGAATTCCAGGATAAATTTGGCAAATTTAACATTATTTTATTCTTTATCAACTTTTTATCTAGGAAGTTTTGCTTGATCATCTCTCCTGTGCTAGATACTGGAATATACGAAAGAAGTAGTGCTCAATTCCTGTTGGAGACTTCAAGGGCTCATTGGAGACGTAAAGTTAGTACACATGAAATATGTACAGAAAGAGTAAGGGTGAACAGCATGCAGCTGAGTTTAAGGGTGACAGGTGTTTGGAACAAAGGAGAGATCAGTGAAGATCAACATAATAGAAAAAGCTTTATGGAGGAAGTGGTGTTTGAATGAGGCTCGAGGGAGGAACAACAGGGACTAGCAGTAAGCAAGGTGGTTGGGAGCAATGGTTCTTTAAGGACGCAAATGTTAGCAGCCCTGCAGTTGGGGACCCATGGGGCTCAGAGAATACCTTACCTTTCTAAGTCTTATTTTTCTCATCTGTATAATGGTATTATGAATAGTACCTACTTCATAGTTTTGTTTATTTTATTTTAGGGAATGGCAAAATATATGAAAAGTGCTTAGCCCTAAAAGGTATCTATTAATATTAGGCAGAGACATGGGGACATATTAAGGAAAGAGAGTAAGTCAGAGAACAAAGATGGGATGAAGTTTATAGGCAGATCTGTTTGGCCACAGTACAAGGTATGTGAGGGAGTCTAACGGACATAAAACCAGAAGGATAAAGTAGCACCATATCGAAAGGAGCTTAGAAGCTTTATATACATATTAATATAATCATTCAGAAGATAATGAGCATCTACTGTGTACAAGGCATTATGCTAGGTCCTGGGGATTCTCTGGTGAATAGACTAATATCATTCCTGCCCTCACAGAATGTCAGACCTTCAGGAAATATAAACATTAAAAAGGGGAAATACAAAAGTTTTGAAATTCCTTATATTATTCTTGATCTTATAAAATTTGATGATATTGGGAAAGAAGCTTTTTTAACCATAAAAATAATTACTGCCAACCTGTGTGAGATAAGGCATATGATTAGATATGACATACAACTCTGAGAGAAAAAAACAAAATCACTCTGTCTACATAACACTAATCAATGAATTTGATAAAAAAAAATCAATCAGGTCTGTAAAACTAATATGGAACTAGATAAAATTTTTGATACCATGTAGACACAGCTTCAGTTAAAACCCCTGTGAAGCCTGTATAACTAGCTTTATCTTTCCTCAGGCTTTGGGCTGGCTCAATCAGTATATTCCCATTTTTCTGCTCTGAAGCTACTTACATTATAGCTAAGGATATATCCGTCCTACTGCTTATGATGCCCTTCTTTATCTCATCATGATTTTTGTCTTTCTCTCCCACATTTTTTCTCTGTGGTATAAGATGGTATTTGGCCAAGAAACCTCTTCCTTGCACTCTTGCTTCCTAATACAACCTAACTCAATTCAAACAACATTTTCTGAGCCCCTATTATGTTCTTCACTGAAAGAACTGAAAAAGCCACTAACTTGGATTTTATTCTTTCCTGGGGTATTATCTTGCCATAAGCATGGAGGTTAAACACATGATAATTTTAATAAAGTTAGAGTTATAGTTGATTAAATATTACGCCCATATATTCTATATATCAGAGCTAACTTCAATCCCAGGTAGCTGGTTCACATAAACAGTGCCTTTTTAAAACAGATGCTGTGTATTAGTCAGAATAGGCTAGTTTATATGCAATAACAAAAAACACCAGCCTCTCTGTGACTTAATGCAGCAAAGATCTATTTCCCATGCACAGCACATGACTTATATGGGTCAAGGGGGAACTTGATTTATGGTAGTCACTCAGCGACTGAAATAGATAAAGACTCTAGCTTCCTCTGTGCTGCTGTCTCACAAGAGCCTTCAGATTTTAGCAGGGTGAAAAAGAGAAGAAAAAGAATCATGCACATGCTTTTCTATGATTTAGGTCACAGGTGACACTAACTACTTTATTCTTATTTTCTTGGTCAGAGGATGTTAGATGTTTGTCTAAATTTAATGGTGCAAAGACATGCAATCCTCCCACACTCCCAGAAGGATTGATGGACAATGTTAGTGAGTAATGTCTATCATATCCTATGAGACAAATAGGCCTGTCCATTTAAGAGGCATGCTCCACAGAATGCCATTTGTTTATAGCAGAGACATCTGAAGTGAACTGAACTGCAACATTTAACAATTCTCAGGTCATTTGTCACATAGCAATTTTCTGTCAACTTCACTACCTCAAACATGCTCATTTCTTAAACAACACTCAGATAAATTTTGAACAGCTACTAAATACAGAGATTGAACACAGTTCTCCAGCAACTTTTAAGAGGAATGACAGCCTCATGACACCGACCAGATTTCCCCGTAATATTCAGAGAACATCTGCCCTTCTGCTAATTTACTTCAAGAGGCTTCAACAGCTTTTGGCCAAATTCAGTTTCTGGTTTTATTCTAGGAGAAATCCCATGACTTCAAATTATCTAGGTTCTCTTTAATTTTGCTCTGATAGTGTTCCCGTAAACCCAGAATGTCAAAAGGACTGATTATCATTTCTAAGGTGACTGTTTTTCTAAAAGTTGTCATGGGGCTTACTTAGAGTCATAGGTAATCTAAAATGCATTATGCATATCAACAGTGACATCACTACAGCTAAAATAGGGAAAGCCAGTCAATGGATGTAAAATGAAATTCTTTAGCTCACCAGTGGTAACTTAAAACTGAAGTATAATCATGTTCATGAAGACCTTCAAATTTAGGGATGCAAAAGTGTATAGACCACTTCTCAGAAAGGACCCTATAATTTTATTATTCTCTTAATTCAGAGCAGGTGTATTTGCTCTATCCCTAACTTCTGTCCTTTGCATCGGTTTGGGTTATATACTTGTCAGTTTCATGCACCATGATGTAAACAGTTTTGCTAGTGATAATCATTGTGGTCTTTTTATAATGATTATAAAATGATAAAAATGATACTTTGTACTGTGTACTTTTCTTCTAATCAGCTCAAAGCTTATAGCTTTTATAGCTTTTATATTGCTCTTGCAGGCTTTCATTGACATTCTAACACAAGCAGCTGTCATAAACCAGCCAAAGAAGAATGAGATCATTATGTCGGTCTCATTGATTCAAACTAAGTGAAAGTGGCCCATATGTCTCTAAGTCTTTTTAGCACAACTTCAGTCAGAACTTAAAACTGTTTATCGAGAAGAAAGATACGTTTTAATTTTTCTTTTCGTGTGTTTAAAACATATTTCTGCTCCTATTATAGAAACATGTAACCACTGAACACCTCTCAGAAGGATGAGTTCACTTAAACAGTTTTTTCCTAAAAGTTGTAATGTGCGCTACCCTGAATGTCTCTGTGATGTTAACTGGCCTGAAAGGAGATTCCACTGAGGATCTCTAACTCACGGTCCCACTAACTGAGTGAAATACCCAGATTTCCTAATCTACCCATTTTCCTTTACTCAGTTTATTTAACTAATTTAAGACTATTAGCCACCTGGGTGTTGAGATTTTATGTCTTAATATGAACTCTTCCCATGCAGAGCTAAAGACAAAGGCTTGGATGCATTGGATGCGGACTATTTACTTAGAGATGACCTCAAAAACAGGAGTGGAGGAGCAGGGAGATTAAAACAGGGAAGGAGAAAAAAATAATATATATAAATATATATAAATAATATATATAAATGTATATAAATAAATGTATTTGGTACAGTTCAGCCAGATCTCTAAGAGCACAGAGAGTGGGTCCCACAATTATTCCATTAAAAGGATGGGAGGCCCAGTATAGCCATCAACCCATCTGGGATATTTACACCCAGATGTTCCCAGACTGGCTTTGTGCTGAGCAGGAGTTGTGGCTTTGGAGGGGGTCTCAAGTAGAAAATGGGAAGACCCTTGAGGAGGCTTTGGTGCAGGATGTTGCCAGCCTGAAGCTAAGATTACATGAAAGTATGCCCTGCAGCTGTGGCTAAAATCAAAGGTAGGCTGAAAGGTTGAACATGAAGCAAGAGAATAAATTTGGTGTTCATATTAAATATTTAAAATTAATTTGTCATATCTTATTATGAAGCACATAGCATATTGGCATACACAAACTGAAACGTTTTTGAAAAATGTACAAAGAACTTTTGTGACATGCTACCCAGGAATTATGATTTAGGCCTTAGAAACCTTAGATATGGTCTTGTTACTATAGTTAAGAAAACTGTGTTTATAAATCCATTCTTTCCATCATGTCTCCCCTTTAAAATGGATATTTGATACCCTTTGGGCATAATTAAGAAAGATCTTCTCAAGGACAACTCCGCCGCCTGAGCCTGTCCTGTGAGACAGCCAGTGCACAGACTGTGGGTGCGGAACTCTCCTCCACCTGGCAAATCCACCATGCTGCCAGGAATGTCACAGAGACACACATGGCAGAGAACACTTAGTGCATTTTATCAAGTTATTATGTATCTTTAAAACTTTATTTTTTGCTCTGGGAAACTGATTAGAAATTATTGCAGTATTTGTAGTTCATTTATTTGTACAGCCCTGTAACAAATATTTGCATGTATTGTGTAGATCATGAATATCTTTTAACTCGAGGCAGGGACCATATTTTGTTTACCTTTGTATATCCCGGTACCTAACCAGTAGAAGATAAATATTTGTGAAATATAAAATTGTATTCATGACATCCAATGTCATGAAGGAGAGAAAAAGTTAAAAAGTACTATTGAGGGGACTTCCCTGGTAGTCCAGTGGCTGGGACTCTGCACTCCCAATGCAGGGGGCCCGGGTTCGTTCCATGGTCAGGGAACTAGATCCCACATGCCGCAACTAAAAGATCCCGCATGCCACAACAAAGATCCCACATGCTGCAACTAAGACCCAGCGCAGCCAAATAAATAAATAATTTTTTTTTAAGTGCTATTGAGTACTCACTGTGCTGGGAATGTTTCATATAGATTCTCTCATGTAATTCTCACAATAACCCTGAGGTAGGTACTATTATTAACCCTGTCTCACCAATGGGAAAACTGTGATCAAGGAAAATGTAATACCTGGACCAAAGCCATAAATCCAATTAGTTGTGGACTGAGGATTTAAATCTAGGCCTCCAGACAGTTATCTTCTACAGAATATCCTTATAGTATTAATAGTTTTCCTACTTTGGAGAAGGCTAGAGAGAAGGGGATAGTATTTAGGATATGCGAAAGCGTTCTCTGATGTAACACAATGTCCTTCCTGAATTCACACACTTCTGGCCTTTAGTGTTCTCTCTCCTATTTGTTGTACCTTGCCACTTTCTCATAAAACTGCACCTACACTCACTGTATGACTTTCCCTGAGCTGCCAGCTCCTCCCATAGATCAGTGCAGGCCCTAGGCCAAAACACTTTGAGACTTTTGCACTAACTTTATAGTCACTTTAGATTCCTGGTGTTCCTTTGCCACATTTTTTGATTAATTCCTTTCCTTTGTCAGGTTAGCACCATTACCTCCTATTATCCTCAAAAGGGAGTACTCCTTAGAGTTACATAACAAGAGCAAAAAACGCTTAAACTGCAGGGGGAACCTACCTGCTCTGATTGCTATTGAGATAACTGTGTCTTTCCTTCCGAGGCAACATAACGCAATGTTTATGAGCCTGAGTCAGACAGCCCATCAGACAGCCTGTGTCCTATTCCTAGCCCTGTTCTGTGACCTTGGGCAAGATATTTAACATTTTTGGGCCTCAGTTACCTCATCCGTATAATGGGCACAATAAGAGTATCTACCTCATAGAGCTATTCATAGAGCTAACTTAGTAATTATATTTTAGTAAAACTTAGAGCATAGTGCCTGGCACGTAATGAGCCCTATATAAGGATCTGATAAAGACATATACTCCCACCCAGGAGTATACATGCTGGATATTCCATTGTGAATCTGGGTGTAATCCCATGAATAAACTGTTTGAACAAAGAGGACTCAAATAGTCAGCAAAGGTGAAAAATGATGGTTATAAAAAACCCAAAACAAAATAAATTCCCATGTGCCGTTCTCAATATGTGACTCCTGGAGGATAAAATATCTTCAGCATTACTCTGAAAAGCCTTGCTTGACTCTCATAACCTCTCTCTCTTTCCCTCCTTCACTTTCTTTCTCTTTCTCCCTCTCTCTGTAACTATAAACTGTTACTTCAGACTTTTACTATTCTACTTCCTTTGCACAAACATCACCTCCAGAGTTAATTCGTTGACAAGGTTTCCTGGGAAATGGTTGAAGACAAAGATCACATTAACATCTAGGGTACAAATACCACACAGTCTGATCCCTGTGGTGTCTTATTACCTCGTAAACACCTTGCCTCTGACAGGCAGGACTTGTCCTCTGTTCTTATCTTTTTTCCTTTACCATTGACTGCCCTCACCACCTGCAAAAGGAACACCTGAAAAAGATTAATTATTAATTTCCAAAAAAAAATCCCTTCAAAAGTCAATGTAGGTGGGGGAAAACCCCAGTAACTGGTTGTATAGTCACACATGACATGGACTTGATCATTTTATGTATTCTTTTTTCTGTCTGAAAAACTAAAGGGCAATTCAATTTTATGACATCTGAGATATAAATGCATATGAGTTTAAGATGTGCTGGTGTTAAAATATTTATTGGTTAAATCTGACAGTCATATTTTTAGTCCTATCTCCAAAGACCTGTGAAGTGTATATTATTAAATGAAATCTACATAGAGAAGTTTTGTTCTCAGAATACATAATTTGCCTATTCAGTTTCTTTGCACATACCTGTTTTAAGCTAAAGAATTTCAATGGCTTCTGGATTTTCAACTATTTTTTAAAAATGTCTGTGGAATTGAGTATGCAATAAACCACTATGATTGACAGTTTTGGCATTTCACAGAGGTGAACCTCTAGCACTAACTATGGGACTGAAGAACTTCAACATGAGATACCAAGCCTGTCAGAAATTATGTTTTCTATTTTTTCAAACAAAATATCAGATCACTTTGGCCCACATGCTCCTTCAAGTAGCTGTAAAAATGACTTGAAGATTATCACCTATCAAATATTTATAGTATGGGTATTTGGGATCTTTTCAAGCTCCAAAGAATGTACTACATATGACAAATATTTTAAGTGCCTAAAATGTACTGCCCTAGTCTCTGTCAAGATAAAGCAAGCAACTGACAAGAGCTGACATTTACTGGTGCTTTGTGCAGGGCACTGTTCTAAGTACATCATGGGTATTAATTCATTTAATTTGCCCCACAGCCCTATAAGAAGGTGGTATTATTTCTCCCATTTATAAGATATGAAAACAAAGCCCAAAGAGGAAAATAATTTGCTAGAAGTTACATATCTAGTGGGAGGCAGAACCAAGATTTGAACCCAGGCTATCTGACTCTAAAGTAGCTCTAATCATATTTTATTGTGGCCATTGAGAAGCTTTCAGTATAGTGGGAGGAAGAAAGGGAGTAGAATAAAATATATAAATAATCATAGATCAAGCCATAAGATGTAGAAGTAAAGAATGTTATGGAGTAGAAAAAAGGATTTACACCTATTTTTATCAAAACTGAAAGGTCTTATTAAAGAAAGTGGCATATTGATTGGCACATTAAGGATGGTTTATATTGAAAGAGTTAGAGCTGGCTCAAGGCTTTCTCAGCAGAGGTAAAGGTAAGAACTGAGGCACAGAGATGGGGTGGTATGAGGCATATTGTGGGGAGAACAAATAGTTCAGTGTGGTGGGTTTGGGATTCAGAAAGAGCAGTAGTGGTAAGTCAAACTGAAGCGGTAGAATGAGATTTTAAAATGTTGAAGAATATTAAATACTAGGACAAAGAGTTTTAGAATTTAGCAATGCCAATGTTTTAGAATTTCTGAATGAGTAAAATGATTAAAACATTATTGGGGAAATATTTAACTAGCCCTGGAATTTTAATATATCTATCACCTATTTCATCTTTAGTTTCAAACTGTATGAGGTGAAATATCTATACTAAAAATAGAAAATAAGAAGAGGAAAAATGGAGGTGAGATGTACTTTTAGTAAGACCAAGGTGGAGCTAGTTACTATAATGGTTACTAAGTTAAATCTGAGTGGTTTGCAGGATGGACTGGACAGAGCAGAGTTCGTGATAGTGGTCATCGGTTCCTCTCTCTGGCAACACTTTAGAATCACCAGAGGCACTTTTGATATCTCAGTGCTCAGGGCACATCCCAGACCAATTACATCAGAATCTCTGAGATTCCAATCCGAATGTCAGTACTTTAAAGCTCCCAGAGAGATGTTATTGTGCCACCAAGGTTAAGAACTACTGCTCTAGTAAGTTCAGTAATGAGGATTTAATCTTCAGCGTTAACGGTAAGAGTGGAAAAGAGGGAAGGAATCTGAAAGATAGTTTGAAAGAAAAATCAATACTGCTTTTTGAAAATGCTGGGGAAGTTGTTCCCCCAGCTCCATTCCTTTAAACAAAAAGAGTCCGTTTTTACATGTGATAGACAAGTTTGGAAAATCTGACAAGATTAATCAGAACATAAAGCTCCACTGATGGCAAGACAAAAGGTTGCCCAGGGTGGGTCACTCATGTGACAGTGCCTTACTCTCCTGTTTGCACTTAAAGTTACCTCTCCTATCTCCTTAACAGGGATTTTAGGAGTATCATAGGCAGAAGTACAGATCAGAGAATGCAAAGTAAAAAGCAGCACTACATTCATGTCAGCTATTACTTTAAACAGAATCAAACTAAGTAGGTTCACATTAAACTCATTTCTACTCCCCTGGGGTGATAAACTGACTTTGTGATTCCAAGCTGTAAAACACCTTTTAAAGTTGCTTCTGGCATTTCAATAAGTTGAACCTCAAATTTTAGATCCGTTGCTTGGGCTCACTGCTCTACCAGCAGAGTTGGTTCTTTCGCTACCACACTTTAACTAGCAACAGAAACAGAAGCTGCATATTTCGATAATCACTTATAGAGTCAGTACTGGTTACCTTTAACTGAATGAGTAACTGGACATTAAAAGCCAAGGGGTGACAATGGAGACACGATGACCCAAAACCTAAGGGGTGCAGCAAAAGCAGTTCTAAGAGGGTTTATAGCAATACAATCTTACCTGAAGAAACAAGAAGCATCTCAAATAAACAACCTAAACTTGCACCTAAAGCAATTAGAGAAAGAAGAACAAAAAACCCCCAAAGTTAGCAGAAGGAAAGAAATCATAAAGATCAGAAACCTCAATAAAGCCACTGAACTTAAAAAAAAAAAAGATTTTCCAACAGCCAAAGCTGAAACAATATGAGCAATGTAATAAATAATATTAGATTGTAATTCAAAGAATAAAACAAATCTCTGTAAGTCCACACTGCTACAATAAATGATTGAATAAAAAAAGAAAAAAAAAAAAAGCCAAGGGGTCTGTCCTGCTGTCTTTGTGGTCCTTTCCAGTATTTTACATGGTAATGTTCAAACTGGCTGCAATAACAAGGCCGTTATAGTTGCTCTACCCTTTGTCTGCTGACCACTATTACTCTTAAAAATTATTTTCAAATAAATTCCAAAGTGCTACCGAACTTTAGTTAATCAACTTTCTGTTATATTTTTTACCAGCACATAAGGTAAAGGGATTAGAAAAGGGACAAAGTGAGTTGGAGCCCCTCCCTTTAAAAATGCAGTGCAGTCACAACTTGCCTACACCATTACCCTCTGAAATCCTATCCAGTCTCAAAATTTTGAATATTAATTATTTTATCCAGTACTTTATGTTCCCAACATATTTTACAATCACATTTAGTTAATCCTCACAAAATCCCATTGAGGCATGCTAGTGTTAATAATCTCCTTTCATAGGTAGAGAAATCAAAGTTCAGAAACATTAAAAAACTTGTGATTGAGCAAGCCAGTTGAAAAGTGAGATTGAAAGTCTATGTGACCACTTTTTTTTCTGCAGCTCACTGCCCTCCCTAAGAAATTCTCATGTTAAAGTGCTGCACAGGACAAGTTTTCATTCCTGTAACTCTAGGGCCTTACTGAGGCAAAAATCTTTATATTTGGTAATAGGTCCACTAAGTAATCAAAGACAGAATTTTAAAAAGGGTACTCAAGTTCTCTGCAATTCAAGCATCTTTGTAGAAAAGTACTGATCCAGAAAACTGAGAGACTGGGTCTAAAATAATTCCTGAATCACACACTGCTTCATATTGTTGAAGTGGTAAGAAACAGAAAGCCAAATGACGGGTGCAGGCCAAGGAAAAATTTGTAGAAGTGTGCAGTAAAGTCAATTTTCCCTGTTTTGCCGTATTTTCCTGTTTCTTCCCTTTCAACTGTATCAGTGTTTAACCAATAAAATTTATTTATTCAACATACGGTTACTGGCAGCCTATTATGGGTCAGGCACTTCATGGAATACTGGAAATATACAAGGATGAATAATAAATACACATTTCAGCCCTGTGGTTCACAGCTTAGTAGGGGAGATAGATACATAAACAAATAGTTCAGACTACAGTGTGCTACATACTGGTGCTGAGTGGGAAGCAAAGTGGGGTGAGAACACAAAGGAAGTACCAATTAACTGACTGGAGGAAGGAGGGGATGCCTGCAATAGAAGCTCCCCTCAGCTAGGTCTTAAGTGAGTGTGTAGGAGTTTGCCAAGGAGAGGACACAGCACATTAAAGGGAAAAAAGAAAAAATGGCATTCTTTCTAAGGATGCTTAATTACATTCTAACAGGATTCCAAATCATAACTAGAAAGAGCCAGCAGTATTTTCCTAATCTGGGCCTTCTCTGCTACTTTCTCTGAATTGCAATCCATATTCAGCAGCTCATTATACATTTTCTATTCCACAGCTTAAGTCTAAGAAGTAAGGGACCACAGAAACATAGTATGGTGAAAAGACGGGTAGTTTTGAAGTTGGGAACCTCGAATTCAAGGTCACCAGTTGGGGGAAAAAGCGAGGGAGAAAAGAAAAGAGAGAGAGAGAGGACATAGAAGGAGAAAGAGAGACAAGCAGCAACTGGCATTGGTATTTATAAAACAGTTCTCTTGGATATGGTCACATTTGGACTGGGCCTTATGAGGTTATTGTATCAAATGGATTAACAATTGTGAAAGAGCTTTGTAAAATGAAGAAACTATACAAATAATTGCCATTATTATTGAGAGTGAGCTTCAGCCTGTAATAGAGATAGGTCCCATTCTTGCTGGGTTCGAAGGCAGGCGTGCTCTAGAGCTGCCATAGCTGAAGGGAAAACAGAGATGAGAGGTCTGGGAAGATCTGAAAGGCTGTATGTGTGCACGGGGTGTGGCCTCCTTCGGCTCTGTTGCATTGCAGAGAGAATTTCCTGTGCCAGCTCAGCCATAGCCTGCCTTTCCTGCAGGATATCAAGCTCCAAGTTTACAGTTCCTATCAGGGAGTCTCTTTGTTTGAACAAAGCCTCATTTGTTAGGAAGTGTCACAGATCAGCGTGTATCAGATGCAAGATTGAATGTCCCTCAAGCACAAAGACGTGCAAAGCTATGCCAGGATACCAGCAATGGGGCTTTTCACCATGAGAAAACAGATGGTCAGAGTGAAAAAGGCTAGTCTTTATGGAAAAGAAATTCTTCCACCCCCACCCCCACCCCCAGGCCCTACTTCCCACTTCACCCCCCCTTCTCCCTGCTCTTCTTTCACTCCACTGCACTGACAGGGAAACATTCGATATGCTGCAACATCATCTGATGTTTGTGTCTCTTTAATTAAACCAAGAGATCTGGAATAGGGACGCCCTTGTCTTTGTTGAGAAATGATTTCAAAAAGAAGATAATAGAACCTCTTTTTCTGCAGGCTTTCAAGAGGCTTGTGTGTAATTTGTCCTTTGCAAGAGCAATCAAAGATAACCGGTACGCAATTGATTAGGGGCTTTGTGTCCTTTTAATTACTTGTTTCTACACACTGGTTTAGTTACATGCTGAAAGCAGATCCGTCTGAGTTCTCTCTAAGCTGTAGTGCTTTCTTTCGCTTACATGGTTTAATAATAAAGCTATTAGTAAGCCACCACCAGGTAGAACAATCCTATCGGATTGGGATAGATCTTGAATCTTGCCTTTCTTTATTCTTCCAATAGGCTATTAGATGTTTTTATGGAAAACAAGGTTAAAGAATGCTACATCATTGCTTAACTATACAAAAATATTCTGCAATTTCAGGAGGGTACAGACTGCCTTATTCCCAAAGTAGAGTTCACAAGGACAGAAGGGTTAGAACTTACACAGCATGTTTTCAGTTCTTTTTAATTGACAAAGATAAGACTACATTTTTTTCTTTCTTTTTACTGAACACTATCTATCAACTGATATAGCCAAATTCCCTTGAAAAAACATAGGAAAAAATTCTTAAGGTTAGCACAATATATAGACCAGATTTTTTATTGTTTGTATTCCATGTACTGAAAATGCTGTCAAATCAGTAAATACCAGATGAAAATATAGGAACAACTTTATTTCTATTTTATGTTCTCCACCTAGAAGTTGAGAAAGGTACAAAAGGAGCTTTCCAATGACAGAAAACCGATTAAATTTCTATGCCACTATTTACTTACCTGCTACTAATTTATGCCCTAGAGAGAAAGAAAAGCTAAAAGTTGTAACCATGTAAAAGAATCCCATCTAATTTCAATATGTCAATTCTGTGACTACAGCTGCTGAGATAGGAAATGAATGGAAAGCTTAGCGAAATGTGTGATTCTCCACTAAGGACACTATATTCAGGGGCCTAGCCTCTTGTTTTATCAAATCTCCGTAGATGTGAGCTCCCTGCAAATGGTGAAACTACCCAACACCCTGGGAAAACCTCTAAGCCTGGATGCCCACCCACTTGCCAGCTCTCAGATCCTTTAAGCATCACTTCTGCTGTGGCATTAGATTCCCCTTCCTTCCCAGAAATGCTCTCTACCTTGCAGGCAGGTATCTGTCTATGAAGTATCCAATGTGCCCTCAGTAACATGGGAAATATAGAAATTTACCTTCTTTGAAATACAGTTTCTTCTGACAAAGAGCTTGTAGTCTAGGCAAGGAAACGAGTCTTGAACAAGTGAAACAGTCAATGAAAAATGAACATGTGCCATATGATCCTGCAGTCCCACTCCTGGGCATATATATACCCAGAGAAAACTATAATTTGAAAAGATACATGCACCCCAGTGTTAACTACAGCACTATTTACAATAGCCAAGACACGGAAATAACCTAAATGTCCATCGACAGATGAATGGATAAAGAAGATGTAGTATATATACACAATGGAATATTACTCAGCCATTAAAAAAATGACATAATGCCATTTGTGGCAACATGGATGGACCTAGAGATTATCATACTAAGTAAAGTAAGTCAGAAGGAGAAAGACAAATACCATATGATATCATTTATATGTGGAATATAAAATATGACACAAATGAACTTATCTATGAAACAGAACAGACTCACAGATATAGAGAACATACTTGTGGTTGCCAAGGGGTTGCGGGGGAGGGATGGATTAGGAGTCTGGATTAGCAGATGCAAACTATTATATATAGAATGGATAGACAACAAGGTCCTTACTGTATAGCACAGGGAATTATATTCAATATCCTGTGGTAAACCATAATGGAAAAGAATATGAAAAAGAACATATATATGAATCACTTTGCTGTACTGTAGAAATCAACACAACATTGTAAAGCAATTATACTTCAATAAAATAAATTTTAAAGAAGTGAACATCATGAGTTCTAACTTAAAAGAGAAGGAAATCAATATACAAAGAGCAGACAGATGAGACCTCATGGACTAGGTGGGTCGTAAGCTGTGCTGAAGCCTAAATGGGTATAGAGCAGATTGGGAAAGGCAAAGAAAAGAAGAGAAAGCATTCTAGCATGGCTTCATGAGGCAGTGATGAGTAGAGCAGGAGGTATGAATAGGAAGAAGTGGAAAAGTAAGAAGCATGGATGAGATCAAGCTGATTACAAAGATTCAAAAGTCAGACATTTGTTTTTTTAAACCAATAATTCTTCATTGCTTTCTGTGTGATAAGTGTTGAACTAAGTACTGGAGATTATAAAAGGAGTAAGATACAGTCTCTGCCCCCATGAAAATCAGCATCAGATGGAATATACAAACTTAGCCTATCAACTGTCATAAATTACCATGTATCTATATGCCATTCTAGCAGATTTTCATAGTTACATTAATAAAATAATACTGTTTATTTGATGTTTATCTTATGTCCAATTTAATGGATTAGCTTTCTGATAGCTATAACACAGAAATATGTTATGCTCCTCCATGTTGATTATTAGTACTATTTCATGAATCTTACCGTGTTTCTCTCTTGTTCCCCTTTCCAACTGCTTCCTTACCTCAGCATTTTCTGTCTCCATTATCACAGAATTTCATTTAGCTTTTATTGGATCTCTTCTCTGATGTTTTACATTATCAGAGTTCTTCCACAAGGTTCAGCCATTTGTGCATTTCCTAAAACAATTAAAGATTTTATTACACACACACACACACACACACACACACACACACACACACACACGAGATTCTTAGAATGCTGGAGTGTTGATGTGATAACCACAGTAATCTGACCTTTGGGAAAACATACCTAAGCATTATAAACGCACAATTTAATGAAATATATGTCTAAGAACTGCATTTATATAGTTCTATAATAGAATTATGAGTTAAGTACTGTGAGAGTACAGAAGGGGGGACAACTAGCAAGTAAGTACATGGAGGTAAATTTGATATAGATATACTTCTTTGGGTGCAAAATGAGTGTTCATATAATATAACCTAAAAACGGATACTATAAATTCCCTATCTTGTCTGCTCCTCTTCCTTTGATGTATCTTCTAAATTATTTAGAAATGCAGCATTTATGAATTCCTTCTCTTGCAAATGCCCGCCCTACAGAACATGCATTGTCAGTGGGCTCTGATGCAAATCGCTTCACAGCAGAAACCACTCTGCCATTATACTCTAATTTGCAGCCAAGCTGGCTTTCAGCTGGTCCCTTGTCCTTGGGCTATCATTCACTGTCAGGGCCTCTCCAGGGTGCACCAGCTGTTCTCTTAATGGAGAGAAAGAGGGAAGTAGTCATATGTCACTGATTCCAAAAAAAACCCTGCCTTGACTACGATGGTTCCTCCTTGGTTCCAGGACTGATCATCATGTATTTAGGATCAGGGCCACCTCTGGGCAAACTTGTGAAGTACATAATATTTTCCTTAGTTAACATCTGTTTTCCCTTGGCCACTACTCTTTCCTAGGCCTCGGGCTGGACTTGGCCATTCCAGAACTTATTCAGGCTACCCTGTCTGGATAAGGATTCAATCTGTAGAACAGTGATTTTCAATTGAAGGGCTAATACTCATCCCCAAAATATACTTCACTTGAGTGCATGTGTACATATAAATACAAATGTAAAATTTTGCATCCAATTTCAGGTAATTTATAAATTCTCCCTGAAGCCAGCCTAGGATAAGAACTGCTGTCTCAGCCTTCTTTTCTCTGTTTTCTCTTTCTTTCTTTTCTCTCTCCATTCTTTTTTCCATTTTGTCACATCTCATTCTCTGGTAAGAAAAAAACATTCCAATCTACATCATAAGACAGTGTTCAAAAATATTTTTAATATATTTTTTAAAACCTTATTTGCTCTTTTAGAAAAGGGTAGTAAAATAACTGATAATAGAGCTGGTTAAAGCCAAACTTCAACTAAAAGGAACCATGGATTTATTTCTCTCACTTTGCTCACACAGTTACTGTTGAGACTTCAGTAAACCTGTCTTGTGAAACTCTGGATATGGCACATAAGTCGTTCTGAAGAGAAATTTCATATTTTTCTTCTTTTTGAGGGTATTTAAATATCAATATAGAGAGACTAATGGTTAAAATTTCCTTCCCTTTGGACTAAGCAATGGTGATTCAATTTTAACAGCTGCCGACTGCCTCCCAATGATTATGTTTTCAGGAAGCACCATTTGTTTTATAGCACAGCTGCAGGTGGTGCTTGCTCATCTATAGGGAGGATTCTACAACAGCTAACTTGGTATCATCTCTCCTCCTGGTAGCTTTCAAAATGTCTATGACCTTCTCCAGGAAAGGAAAAAAACAAGTTAGAAAGGTTACTAAGAGTACATCATAGGTAAAATATGTGCAAAATCATTCAGAGCTAAAAGAAGTCTTTTAAAAAATACAATACTACATTGCCATTCCATTCCAGTATAACAAAAAGTAATAGGTATCTCATTTGAGTATTTTGTAAGATGGATTATCTCCAAAATTCTGATTAATTCCACTTGATAAAATATTTTAAGTGATCCTATCATTTCTGTACTAAGCTTAAAAAAAAAACAGTTGAGGGCTTCCCTGGTGGCGCAGTGGTTGGGAGTCCGCCTGCCGATGCAGAGGACGTGGGTTCGTGCCCCGGTCTGGGAAGATCCCACATGCCACGGAGCGGCTAGGCCCGTGAGCCATGGCCGCTGGGCCTGCGCGTCGGGAGCCTGTGCTCCGCAACGGGAGAGGCCACGGCAAAAACAGTTGAAAAAAATGAGCAATTGCATTGGGTGACATCTTAGCCGACTTTGGATCTTTGTTAGGATCTTGAAAATGATCAAGCTAGAAAAATCTTTCTAGGCCTTTGAGTGGAAATTTTTCAATGTGTGAAGCAAGATCAGGCCATGCTGGTGCTGTATTCTAAAGCAAAAATGACAAAAATGTGATGTATGCGCTACTATATCCCCCTTGGTGCCTATTTTAAACATTGCTAATTGATTATGACATATTTTTCTGCTTAGCCCAGGCACAATCTCAGAATCCTTCTGAACACAGTATATTCATTCTCTACCAGTCATTTGAAAGTGACAGATGAGATAAAGCTCATTCTCTATTTCTGTGCTAGATCATTGATAGAATCACTGAGCCATTGCAAATGCAGTGGAACTACCTGATTGATATTGGATTGGGGACGAGGGTCCAAAGTAACTGCTTCTCTCTGCCATGTGACAGGGGCCAGATCCACAGCCTGTGGGCCAAATCTGACTGCCAACTGCTTTTGTAGATAAAAGTCTATTGGAAAAATGGCCACACCCATTTGTTCATGTATTATGCATGACTACTTTCCCTGCTTTGGATTACATAAAACAGTAATTCCACAAGCTAGTTCAAGTTCTTTTCATTTTTATTCAAGAATGACAGGTATTCCAGAACTTTGGATTCTGATTTGTCACCTTGGAGATCATTATCTCCTCCAAGGACTCCAGAACTTTCTGTAATACAAGAAAGAACAAAACAAGAGCCTATGATTGACTTATAGATCCCAATGGCATTTGTATGTTGAAAGCCATGAAAGCATGCTCCTAGCACTGAAAGCAGAAATGCAGTGTGATGACAAAGCCAGGGTTCTATCCCCTTCCTGTTTCCCCCTCTTCCCATCAGCTCCTTCCCCATCATGGAGATTCAAGCTTGGCTTGTACATGTTCCAGGAGACTTTTTCTAAGACAGAGAAAAATACTCCCTGGTGACTTCCCTGGTCAAACACCATGCAAAACCCATCTGCCATTCCTGTGTGCTGCTGTAATCGTTTGTTAATTATCACAATGTTTTATGATGGTCTTTTTTAAAAATCTTGTAGAAACTTATTTCCCTTTGTGTTCAACCAGTAGGCAGCGTTTTCTTTAGAGCTAAACAACATGAACCCAGTTCCCCTTCCCATGATCTATGAGTTCTAAACCATTTCTAATAGAGTGTTTCCTAGCTCTCTGTGATTCCATCAATAAATTGTTACTATTTCCTTCCATCTTTCAATGTAGCATCCTTCTGTCTAGATCTAGCAGTGGGAAAAAGAATGTAAGAGGGAAAAGTATAGGTGGAAAAAAAAAAGAAAGAAAAAGTAAAGAAAGCTAGATATACACTGTGCTTGACTGCCTAAAAGATTACTGTGTGACCTTATCCTGGTATCTCATTGGGGTGGTTGAGATTAATCATCTATTTGATATTTAGGTCACTTGCATTAGAGAAAAAAGAAAGAAAGAAAAAAAATTATAATTCTTTTGTCTTCAGTTCCTATTTTAGTACAACTATGCATAATTTTACACTTAGAAATTGATAACCTTAAACTGTTAGATGGTTTTAATAGAAAACCGGATCTATTTAAAAAACAAGTCTATCCTTGCAAATAGCAATACCACCTGCTTGAGGCTTTCTGCATTAAGTGACTTGTATTCACAAAGCAATGCCTTCAGCTAGATGAGTTGTTTACTTTTGGGTATTCAATCCCTGCAATTCTTGTTCAGGAAAAAGAAAAAGACCACAAATCAAGGTAAATAGAGAAGAAAAAAAAAAAAGAAAAGAACCAAAAAAAGAAAATGACTCTGATGTGCTGAAGACTTCTGTGTGAAATCCTCATCAGCTTTTCCAGTCACTCTGAATTAAGCAAGTGGTGCATGACATGTACCGAAGTTGGATCAGCAGTACAAGCTGTACAGATGTGCCCATCTGGTATGCAGGTGTTTGCACAGATATTCCCCAGTCAAACTTCCAGGGGGTAGCATTTTTGTGGAGCTGGCTCCACACTAGGACAGAGAAAGAGAAGGGGACCACCCACCGATAATAAATGGTGCCACTTTTGGTTGACCACATACCCTCAAAGAATTGTTCTTAAATTTCATAGGCATCAAGATCTCTTGAGAAACTTTATAAAAATGCAGAATCAGGCTTCCCTGGTGGCGCAGTGGTTGAGAGTCCGCCTGCCGATGCAGGGGACACGGGTTCATGCCCCGGTCTGGGAAAATCCCACATGCTGCAGAGTGGCTGGGCCCGTGAGCCATGGCCACTGAGCCTGTGCGTCCAGAGCCTGTGCTCCGCAATGGGAGAGGCCACATCAGAGAAGCCCACGTATTGCAAAAAAATAAATAAATTTAAAAAATGCAGAATCCTGAGCCCTTCCCCAAGATATTTCCTTTCAATATACACCTATGGTATGTTCCAGAAACCTGCTTTCAACAAACATTCTAGGTTATTTTAATATAATTGTTCCTTAGTTTGTACTTTGAGAAATACTACGTTAAGACACAGAATAAAATGGATAAAGAACATCTAGAAAATAAAAGATACTTTTATCCTATAAAGTTTGCAGCCATTCTCTCATTATGTGAATATTGCCTATATAATGCCTACAAGCATTCACGAACATATTAGAATATTTAACCAGAAAAAAGTGTTTGTCCACACAAACTCTGGATATTATGAAACCTTTTAAAAATAATGTGTGTCCTTATTTATTAGGTCCTATACTTATAAAGGGAAACTAAGCACAACTCAAGTTTGGAATGCCAGTGATACCTAGGTACCAAGGGCAATGGCCTTAAACCCTATCATGAGCCTTTGCCCAATTTCACGTGATTCTTTTGACAACTGGTAATATATCCTAGGTACTAGGGTTCATTGTCTTTCCTTTGACTACTATCAAATATGAACATATATCCCCTAAAAATTATTCTCTGAAATAGCTCTCGGCAACCAAGAACCACTCACCTACTCACTATCTGAAGACTGGGAAACAGAAAGAAAAGATAGACATAAGAAACATTCAAGAGCCAGATCATATAAGTAAATTTGGATCATGTTGAACTTAGACTTTCTTTAGTAGGGGATGGGAAGTTATTGAAGCATTTTGATTAGAGGAACGTCATGATCACAGTTATTTCATGGATTTCACATAGGCTATAAATTTTAATAGTTTTGTAATAATGTATATGAACAGATTCTGATGAAAATAAAAAGGATATGTATTAATAAGATATTGATATGATAAAATTACAAGTCATTAATTATTCAGACATCAATATACTTCCCTCATCTAAAGTAAAGAAAAAACCAGAGAGGCTTCCCTGGTGGCACAGTGGTTAAGAATCTGCCTGCCAATGCAGGGGACACAGGTTCGAGCCCTGGTCCGGGAAGATCCCATATGCTGCGGAACAACTAAGCCCACAAGCCACAACTACTGAGCCTGCGTTCTAGAGCCCACGAGCCACAACTACTGAGCCCACGTGCCACAACTACTGAAGCCCGCACGCCTAGAGCCCGTGCTCCACAAGAGAAGCCACTGCAATGAGAAGCCCGCACACTGCAACAAAGACTAGCCTCCACTCACTGCAACTAGAGAAAGCCCGCGCAACAAAGACCTAACACAGCCAAAAATAAATAAATTAATTAATTTTTTAAAAAAGAAAAAAACAGAATCTAGCACTTCTCATTAGCCTTAAGAATACATTTCTAAGAATAATGTCTACTCAATAAATATTTATTTCATGCCCATGCTATGTTAGGCACTGTGCTGGGTGTTGAGGAGAAAAACAGGGAGGCTCTCCACTCTCAGGGTATTTACAGTCTACTGAGACAGACATTGAACAAATAATCAAACAAGCTGTGGGTTTTCCACATGGCTCTTTGCTATTCCTAGCAGTGTGATGCTTTGACTTCTTTTAAAATGGAAGACTTTTCTCTATTCCACCTTTCTTAAGGACTCCTAAGCAATCATCAGAGGCCTTAAACTGACTGCCTGCAGACCTATTTTGTGTGACCCACACAATGCTGAGGTCCACTGTTTTTTGTTTTGTTTTGCTTTTAATTTGAATTCACTGCCAACACAAAATATGAGCTTGTAATTTCTCTTGAACATTTGGCCCTACTGGGCCTCAGTTTCCACAAAGCAACAAGTATCTGGAGCTGAGTAGCAGCTGCCCTTTTCAGAAGTAATGTGTTCCATCCATTTGGCCACTTTTAAGCCCAGTCCCTGTCACATCCTGACATGCAGACCATGAGTCTGCTGTCACTGATAATCTCCCTTGAGTTGCTGCTTTTCCTACTCCTGGCTTAGCTCACTCATCGGCATCACTTACCAGACTCTCCTGGACAGTCGAGTTTGCAATTGCCACTCTACAGAGAAAATCTCGGCAATCATTTTACAAAATCCTCTTCAATGTGTTCCTTACCCTGGTTCTTCTGCTCATCAAGTCACTAGACTAAGTAAATAATCAAATGTTGTTCATCACTCATTTTATTTATTTAAATATTTCCTCAACTTTTCTTTTGAATTGTGCCTTTTCTTAGATCCATTTAGTCCAAGCCAACCAGATTACTCATTGGTTAGCCCCAAATATGACTTATTTTCTGTTCCATTGTCATCCTACTAGAATCTCTCTATTTAGAACACATGCCAGCTCTCCGAACTCTGATTTTCCACTTGCATCTGTCCACAGGTCCAGTTCAAACCCCCTACCTTTTCCCTGAAGCCATCCAGACTTCCCTATGAGCTCCCACACATCTTACCTGAACCTCTGTAAAGCCCCTCGAGCTTTTTATCTCACAATACAGCTTAGGTTTGAGCTCCTTGAAAGGAGGAATCCTGTCTGATCTATCTTCCTTCTCCCACTAACACAACGCCAAGCAGAAAACACTAATCATTTGTACAATAAATGAAGAGAGATTCTACTTGAAACCAAGTATAAGGAAGGAGCTGAATGTATTTAACTCCCTCTAGGATACTGATGGTTGTTTTCAATGCTCAAGCTGCACAGATGTGCACTTGTTTGGAGCCTTGTTTTGTGTTTGTTTGTGTTTGTTCTTTCCTATACGTGTGTCCAGTGGAAACATGCTCATTCATTCCATGTGTTTTGCCAGTTCCTTATTTAGTAACCTAGTCCAATAGCTTTTCTCCTTTTTTCTTATTAAAATGTTATGCAAAATAAATTTAATTCTTGGTTCTAGACTAGTGCCATGACAAAATTTGGGATTTATCTTGTTTTTACTTGACTGTAAACCCCTGAGGGCAAGAAAGCCATCATGTCTTACATACTATGCAATAAATGTTTTTGTAACAAGTGACTTTCATTTATTTTTAGAATCTGGACATTGAATTCTAGAGCCAGAATGTATCCTTCTAATTTTGGAATGGATGTTACTTTCTACCCATTGTAAAGGCAATATGCTTTCCTCTTAAATGAGAAAAGAAAAGCAAAATTTTAAAGTATTAAATTTCTTAAGCAAGTTTTCACACAGCTAGTTAGTGGAATCATCTGTAATATTTAAGTTGTGAATGGAATGAGCAGAAAATATAAGTGCACTTTGAAAAATGATCTTGTATACCCACCCACTGCTCTAGGCAAGGGTGTCCTGAAGTCACCAGTCATCCATTCAGCTTCTCAATTAGCACTTCTTGACAGCTATGTGCTAAAGCACCAGAATCGCACCTACAAAACTTCCCTGCTTGCTACTTATCAGTTTCATTCCCAATGTCAAAGGAGATTAAGTTTTTCTTTTTATAAGGCAACCTTTCAATCACAATCTTGCCTCCAGCAATGTTGCCTCCATGCTCCTGGTCCATACCTTCTTCTGTTGTCAGCCTGATATTTTAAAATAAATAAAAATAAAATAAAAACAGTTCTCTTCTAGAGAGTAAAAGATTTCAGAGCCTAAAGAGCCCACAGGCAGATCACTTACAACTACCAAACTTAGTCACAGGGTCCAACTTGGCAAATTACAATGCACAAACCTGTTTTTTAGTTCCAACCTGTTTCATACACAAACTAGCCCAGCTATTTTCCTTATTCCCAGTTCCGTGGGGAAGCCAGATCCTTTCTGGCTGAATCCCAGAAACAACACCCTAAGCTCAAGGCACAGCTTCAGTTTTGGCATTGACTGGAAACACCTACGCTGGTAGCTTCTCCTTTCGTTGTTTCTGTCACTAGATCCTCTTGAGTGCCTGTCTTAAGCACACAGTCCAGGTCCTTTTCCACCAATTTCTGTCCCCTTCTGCTCTTAATTCAAATCTCATTTCCTCTCTCTTTGCTGTTTCCAGGCAGATTCACTTGTTCTCTTTCTCTCCCAAACCTAGGCAATCACATTTTTTCCTGGTCTCATTTCCTGATGTCAGTCGGCCCCAACACCTCTTAATCTTCTGTCAATAGATGGGAGACTCTTTTTGATTGGTGGCCAAACCCTTGTGGTTCTAATCTAGGGGATAAAGAGGTGAACAAAGGCTAAAAGGAATTTAGGAAGCATTAATGTACTTTGGGTGAGGAAAGTTAGCACAAAGTGGAACGGGGACAGAAATAAGCCACTAAGTTTAGAGTATTAGTTATTCAGGCTGTGTAAATAAAAAGCAGATTCTGAGGCAGTGTTTCTCAAAGTGTGGTTAAAGGGACTGCCTGTCTCAGAATCATTTGTGCAAAGGTGTGGGTGGGAGATGGGGGAAGGTTGCTTGATCACGTCCTAGGCTCTACCCCATATTGAACTGAAATCTCTGAGTATCTACTAAGAATATGAGTTTTTGATAAACTCCTAGTTCTTTTTCTAAGGCACATTCAAATTTAAGAACACTGTACAGTTGTCTCTATTGTCCTTTAAAAGCAGTTATTCTTTATTGTATGCTTGTTGGGTGTCTAATATTTAAGTTTTTTCTATACTCAGTACGGTATTTAACAGATGTTTTTATAGACACTGGAGATACAGCACAGAATGAATGGACAAGTACCTTCATTGCAAATTTTACATTCCGGTGGGAAAACAGAGATCTGTGGTCATCACAGCAAGAAAATAAAATGAAAATTGAAAACGAGTCCTAGCCACTTCCTGAGGAACAAAGATTACATACATATATACACAAGTGCATTAATACATATATATTTTATATGTATTTCTATATTCACATACAATAAGAAAACATAAAATAAAAAATTAATAGTATGATTAGTTTATGTTCTTTTAATTTCCAGGAGTTACTTTAGAATATTACTACAGATTCTTCTAGAGTCTTTTTAGAATATAACTTTAAGGGCTTATGTATAGGCCACAAAGCGTATCTGTTTTTACTGAGAGAAAAATTTTAAATACAGAGAAGTGAGAGAAAAATTCTTAGTGATAGACATAAATCTTAATTCACCCCATCAGAAAAGCAGCACCAAGAGAAAGCCTGTGAGCCAGCAAACAGGCACCAAGGGCACGTACCCAGAGTATACACAGGCTGGATGTGTGCATATGGCTGCTCCCAGCATTCAAGCCAAACCTTTACTACCAAGCCACCCCTAGACTCACTTGAAATTGCTGGTTACACACTCCACATTTCACTACTAATATACAGGAGAGTCACAAATGTATACTTTTCTTGATTTAAATAAAAATTAGTGTGGGGAGGAGGTGAAAAGCATAAAAGCATCTACGAAGCAAGCTGCCAGCTTCACTCACCTTCTTTGCTTTTGCACAAAGACATGTTTCATTTGGGAGTGGGAATACATGTGTGACCAACATGAAAGCTGAGGACTTTAAAATCAGCCAGCAATCCCTGGGCCATTTCAGCTGTGTTTCTACTTCACAGGGCCTCTTGGGGACTGCTGGGAGCAGGTGTGAAGTTCCAGGTTATTAACAAGTTAAGTCAGTGTTGTTGTACATTTTGAGGAGTCTAATAGACTGGCCAATCTCAGTGAATATAGAGCAGCACTGCACTGGAAAGACACATAAAAAATTAAAATACGACCATTATTACTATTAGAAAATGCACCTGTTGGATGTGTGCTATATTCCAGTCATTGTGCTAAGTGACTTAGAAGCATCATCAGGTTTATTTAATTGTTTAGATAAATTAGTAAAGATTTTTTTTTCTGGATAAGGAACACTGAGGTTATAGATGACTGTGAGAATCCAACTTGTATCAAAGAATCTCTGTGTTGTCTTCTCCATATGTTGGTTTAAATTCCTTGCTTTGCTTTGCCAACAGAGATTAAGATTTGGACCCTGCCTGTGTGCTGACTATAGTGTAACCCATGAAGCTTGATTATCCATGAAAAGTTTTCAGAAGGCTATAATCTCCACCATGGCAAGTGGAATGTTAACATTTATTTTTACTGTCCTTTGAGACGGCACCAGGAGGAAGGAAACAGAACAAACAGTATTAATGTGATATAGAATTTAAGAAACTATTTAGTCCAGACCCATAAATTTTAGCTTAAAAAAAAAGAATGAGGACCAAAGACATAGTCTGATTTTGTACATTCTCCCATATTTCCTTTTGTATTCAGGCTTTTGCTCCAACCATATGGCTTTTGACGCATGGTTCCTAGTCAGATAGAGTTCATCTGATGTTTTCATCCTTTCTAGAACTTTTTGCCCATGTAGCCAGCTTGCAGGACTGAGGGACCAGACCAGCCACCAGTCTTTTGTAAATGACAGCCACCAAGGCATGCTCGGAACTACAAGTAATTATATCAATAATTGTGGCTGGATAGAATTGATTTTATAACTTGGAGGTGTTAAGTTTGGTTGCACTAAAATTGCATTACAGCCCTGAGATATAATGAAGGTTTACGACAAAAAGAAAATACACATAAATAATGACTCCCATTATTCTGATTCATGTTTACATCAACTACATCCAAAGTAAAGTTTTTCCATTCACAATTGTTATGGGGAGAGAGAGAATGGGGAATACAGACTGCTCACACATGGATTTCTGATCATTTAGCTCACTATTGAAAGATGTATAAAGTCCTTTTCTTAAACCTCTCCCATTCCTTTTATAAACCAGGAGAGTGGTTCAAACCTACCTGCAGCAAGGAAAGTCAGAAAATCCAGCCAACGCCCACAAGGAGAGGCAATGGAATTCGTTCTGTGAAGACTCAGAGGAAACACTGAGTTATCTCCAAATATCTGAAGGACTATCATGGGGGGAAATCCAGACTTGTTCTTTTGTTCCTAAGGAACGATCATGATATGAGTTCCAGTTAGTACTGAGTACCCACCAGTGTCAGGCACCATGCAAAAGCTTTAAATACATTATCTATAATTCTTATATCAGCCTCTAAGTTGGTAAGTTTATTCCATTTTATAAGTGGAACCAAGGCCGTGGGGCACAGAGTTGTTAAGATGCGTATCCAAAGTCACACTCTGAGTAACCGGAAGACACGGATTTTGACCCAGGTCTTTCTCTGCCTCAGTAAGCCATAGTTCCGTTCTTCCAGTTGCTCAGGACAAAAGCCTTGCAGTCACCTTTGAGTCATCTTTTTCTCTCACATCCTGTATCTAATCCTTTAGCAGACTGTATTTGTACTACTTTAAAAATGTATTAAGAACTGGAACAGTTCTCAACCTCTCTGTTTCCAGCCTGCTCTAAGCTCCCCCTTCCCCGTGCACATCCAACCTGTGTTATTACTGGTAGCTTCCTCTTTTCTTTTTTTTTAACATCTTTATTGGAGTATAATTGCTTTACAATGGTGTGTTAGTTTCTGCTTTATAACAAGTGAATCAGTTATACATATACACATGTCCCCATATCTCCTCCCTCCTGCGTCTCCCTCCCTCCCACCCTCCCTATCCCACCCCTCTAGGTGCTCACAAAGCACCGAGCTGATCTCCCTGTGCTATGCGGCTGCTTCCCACTAGCTATCTATTTTACGTTTGGTAGTGTATATATGTCCATGCCACTCTCTCACTTTGTCACAGCTTACCCTTCCCCCTCCCCATATTCTCAAGCCCATTCTCTAGTAGGTCTGTGTCTTTATTCCCATCTTGCCCATAGGTCCTTCATGACCTTTTTGGTTTTTTCTTAGATTCCATATATATGTGTTAGCATATGGGATTTGTTTTTCTCTTTCTGACTTACTTCACTCTGTATGACAGATGCTAGGTCCATCCACCTCACTACAAATAACTCAATTTC